>NC_033797.1:19856840-19922721 GCF_001876935.1 Asparagus officinalis
CTGCTCTTTTAGCTAAAAGGAACAAGTAGTCAAATTTGGATTTTCTAGTATCAACATATCCAACAAAATTTGAATCTGAATATCATATCACCTCAAGATGATCGGATCTTCTATAAGCGAGCATGTGGTCTTTGGTTCCTTGTAAGTATCTCAACACTTTCTCTGCAGATCTCCAATGATCCATTCCCGAATTACTTTAATATCTGCCCAGCATTCCAACGGCAAAACTGATGTCTGGCCTAGTACAAGTATGAACATACATCAAGCTACCAACGATGGAAGCATATGAAATCCATTCCATTTCTTTTTGTTCCAATTCATTCTTTTGGCATTGCATAAAGCTAAATTTATCTCCCTTTTGAATTGGAACAACACTTCCAGAGCACCTCTCCATTTTGAATCTCTCTAGAAATTTGTTAATATATGCTTTCTGAGAAAATCCTAACAATCCTTGTGATCTGTCACGGAATATTTCAATTCCTATCACATAGGATGCCTCACCCAAACCTTTCATTTCAAACTTCTCATAGAGAAACTTCTTGGTCTCACATATTAAGGCAATATTATTATTAACAAGCAAAATATCATCAACATACAGAATCAAAATTATAAACATGCTCCCACTAACCTTCATATATATAGATCGATCAACGATGTTTTCCTTAAATCCAAAGGAGGTGATGGTATCATTGAACTTGAGATACCATTGCCGGGAAGCATGTTTAAGTCTGTATATTAATTTCTTAAGTTTACACACCATATGCTCCTTTTCTTTAACAGCAAAACCCTCGGGTTGGTCCATATAGACCTCTTCCTCTAAATTCCTACTCAGAAAAGTGGTTTTCACATCCATTTGGTTAATCTCTAAATTATAATGAGCTATCAATGCCATGATAATCCTAAATGAGTCCTTTTTTAAAACAGGAGAAAAGGCCTCTTTGTAGTCAATACCATCTTTCTGAGTGAAACCTTTAGCAACAAGTCTAGCTTTATGTCGTTCAATATTACCATTAGAATCGCGCTTGGTCTTAAAGACCTACTTACACCCAAATCTTTTACAACCTTCAGGCAACTCAATAAGATCCCAGACTTCATTGTAATCCATTGATTTCAACTCTTCTTTTATGGCATCTAACCATTTAACAGAATCATCACCTTTCATAGCTTGTGAAAACAAAACTGGATCATTATCAATTCCTAAGTCAAATTCTAACTCTTGTAGATAAATTACATAATAATCAGAGATAGCAGATCTTCTTTGCCTTTCAGACCTTCTTAACAACACCTATTGAGGTTCATTGATTACAGATTCATTGGTAACATCTTCATTATGGGGTGTTTCATCATTCATTTATTGTTCCTGTAGGTCATCTAAATGTTCAACAATCATGGGAACAATAATTAAAGAAGTTTTAGGTAAAGGAATCTCCACCCTAACTTCTTGAACTTTCACTTTTACGTGGTTCTACACTCCCATTGATTTCACCATCTTTAATGAATCTCGCATTTCCAGT
Source organism: Asparagus officinalis (assembly GCF_001876935.1). Taxonomy (NCBI): domain Eukaryota; kingdom Viridiplantae; phylum Streptophyta; class Magnoliopsida; order Asparagales; family Asparagaceae; genus Asparagus; species Asparagus officinalis. The sequence continues at coordinate 19,858,355 of NC_033797.1, forward strand.
TTCAACAATCCTCGTACTATGGCCAGGACCATAAATTCTATACCATTTAGATTTTTCTGGATAACCAATGAAGAAATCATTGGTTGTTCTTGAATCCAGCTTCTTTCCATATGGATTATAAATTCTTACTTCTATCGGGCAACCCCATACATACAGGTGCCTAGGAATTCATGATGAATGTCACAAGAAAACTTTCATCCACTTTTATTCCCATGGATCCCAATCTTGCTGCTATGTTTATCATTTCAGTGAGATGCTCATGCATAGTATGTGAACCATCAAACTTCATGGTGGTCAACGTACCCATCAGTGTCCCAGCAACTGACTTATCAGCAGTGCCAGAGTGGGATATACTTTCCACATATTCCATAAGTTGCTTTGCACTATCAGTTTAGGAATCATTGACTTGATGTTCTCTGCAATTGTCATTCACATGAACATTAAGCTCAGTCTGTTTGATCTTTCCTAAGCATTATAGAAAGATCCATGTTCAGCACTGCTAGTATTAGTAATAGCAGCGGGCTTATCTTGTAGGAGTGCCTGTAGGCAATAAAAATTATATTTATCCATACACAGCAACTTAAAATAAGCAAAAGAGCTCAACGGTCCATCTGAGTGAAGTCGGCCCCACCTGAGCGAAGTCAGACCCACCTAAAAGTCAAGTTTGCATGAATGATTAACTTCATAAAACAGACAAAAACGCTGATATCTCTCAAACCGAAGAGAATTTAGTGAAATAGATGGTGAAACCAAATTTTAGTTAGTTTGGTCAGTCCCGTCTCATCGAGATAGTCGATTTTCATATATAATTCATCCAAATCCGACTTACGATTTGAAAGTTATGACATGTTCTTCGTAGCATGTTTTGGAGCTCGCCTGAAGAGCAAGCTCGCTTGCAAAGGAGTTTAGCTCGCCTGAATGAGGCTGGCTCACCTGCACAGCCTCGCCTACCAAGCTCACCTGACAACTGGAAGCTCATTTGCATAAGCCAAGTTCACCTGACATCTTGAAGCTCGCCTGCATGATCCAGGCTTGCCTAAAGGCTAAGCTCACCTGACAGCTTGAAGCTCTCTACATGATCCAAGCTCGCCTGCATAGGCAAAGCTCGCCTGATAGCTGGAAGCTTTCCTGCATGACCCAAACTCACTTGCACACTTGAAGCTCGCCTGCATGCTTGAAGCTCACTTGAACAAGGCAAGCCCGCCGCAAGCTTAACAAGCCCACCCACTTGAGGTATGGGAGAGGTCGCTTCCCATGATTTAAGGGAATGACTATGATTCTCCTCATGGCCATACCCAATATAGGAATGGTCACTTCCCACGATTTAAGGGATTAGTCATGATTCTCCCCATGGCCATACCCAATATGGGAATGGTCACTTCTCATGATTTAAGGGAGTGGTTACACTCTCCTTCCTCTCTATAAAAGGTCATGAGCAGCCATAGAGAAAGAGTCTTAGGACCTAATCTCTTTTAGGGCAATTTTGAGAGATCCCAAGACCACCTTGGACTTGAGATCCGTCTTGTTCCTGGCACGTCGTTGGTGGAGCCTTGTTCTTTGGAGATTGGACTTCTTGTCATTCAAGAAGACCGAATTTGTGGCATCTTCAGCCCACAAGCACAAGCACTTGTTTGGCCTCGGTTGATCGAACTCATCCAATCAAGCTTCTACTATGTACTGAAGCTTGCCTACAACCTTGTTTGGATCGTCTAAGGGAAGCAAACTCGACGCAATCATTCGAGGAAGGCGTCCTATCGCTACCGAAGAATCCATGTTAAACAAGAAGAGCATTCTCTTCGCTTCTGTTGTAATATGATTTCTTGATTTGTAATAAGCAATTCTTATTAATACAAATCTCCTCCTTTCAGGAATCAATTTTTACGCCGAACAGAAGATGATGACCACAGTGGGAGAATCCATCTTTTCAAGCAAGATGGTGGTGGCGCAGTTTGACGAGCTTGCTGCGGGGACTATCATCGAGTCCCTCTTCATCAAGTTCGATCAAACGAAGTACGAAGAATACTTGTCTTCAGCTTCCTCTTGCGGTAAGACGTCATGCAAGCACCGAAAGGTTATGCATGTGAGTCAGCCCAAGCAAATTGAGAGCTCTACCCGAGCAAGCGCTGGGGGTTCTATTCCCCCTAAGGCTGTTGAGACCAACCAAGATGCCAAGAATGAATGCCAAGTTCCCAATTCTGGTGAACAGCGTCAATCAGGCGAGCACACCTACTCAGGCGGGTTTTGCTATATTGACAAAGTTCCTAATTCTGGCGAACTCAGTATCATAAGCGAGTCTGACAATTTTGGCGAGCTTTGTTCTGCGAGCAAGGTTTCTAATTCTGGCAAACAGCTCAAATCAGGCGAGCCCGCCAAATCAGGCGGGCTTCACTTTGAAGACCACGTTCCCAATTCAGGTGAGTTGCATCAATCAGGTGAGCCCACCTCAGGAGGGCTTCTCTCCATTAGAAAAGTTCTCAAATTTGACGAACTGCCCAAATTTTTGGCGAACTCAACAATTCAAGCGAAGTTCCCAATTCTGGCGAACCTCACAAATGTGGCGAATTCTACAGTTCAAACGGGCTTCATAAAACAAGCAGACTTCATCAAGCTCACCTGATAGCCCAAGCTCGCCTGACGACCAAAGTTTGCTAGATGGCCGAACTTTGCCAATAAGCCTAAGCTCGCCTAACGGCCCAACTTCATCTGCAAGCTGAACTTCATCAGAAAGGCAAAATACCAGCTCGCCAGGCAGGCGCACTGCACCAAGCTCACCCAACAGGAGAGCCTCACCAGGCTGGACCTCGCCAACACATGCGAGCTCACCAATTGACGCAAGCTTGCCCAATAGGCGAGCTTTCCCATGCTAAACTTCGCTAACAGGCCCAAGCTCATATGTCAAAGCAAGTTCGCCTGTCGAGGCAAACTCGCCTGATCCCAACACTTGGTAATTTTTCCAAGTGTTCTTTCAAATGCTCTCTTGAGCCCTCCTCTCACAAGCACTCGGTTGGTCCTTCTGAAATTGGAGGTTGTTGCCATCAATCTACAGGGGATTTTAGAGAGTGCTTGACTCGCAAATACATGATTCACGAGGCAAGTCCTTAGTGCCACTGTGAGAGGCTTATTACAGTAGTACTCATTGACTGCCGATGAGCTAAATCATCAAAGCCTTTGGTGTTCGAGAGGCTCTTTAAGTAACCGCCAGAGGCAAGACCTCCTCGCCGCAACAGGAGACGACCTTCCGATGATGTGGAGCTCCCCGCCGCAACTGTCAAAGTGATGGGAAAGTCCAAGGCTAAGAATTCAGATTCCTCGGACCCTAGATTCTCATCGGAATTGAAAAGTCTCCCCATTGAGCGTGAAGGTATCTACCAACACACTCGCGCCCATACGGGGGTGGCCATTCCGTTTGATTACACACACTTAGCTCCCGTCTCTGACGACAATGACGATGATTGCTCGGTAGTGGCAACGTCTCAAGCTTCAAGCTCTATTCAGGGCAAAAGCGTGAAAGTGCACATGACCGACATCCCTGATGAGATATCTAGGGGATTCGACGAGCAACAAGCAACCATCAACTCTATAAAGGAGATGTTGGAGTAACTTCTGAGCGAGAAGAAGAAGAAGAAAGAGAGGACTTTGCGGACTTCGCGGAAATCCTCGAAGCACAAAGAGCGGGTGCCTACTCCTTCTCACTCCTCATCTGAGTCATCTGGAGGAGCGTCATCTTCGGGTCATAATCCAAGAAGTGCCTACTCCTTCTCACTCCTCATCTGAGTCATCTGGAGGAGCGTCATCTTCGGGTCATAATCCAAGAAATAAAAGACTCGATGAGTTCCAAAGTCAACTCGATGCCTTGAAGTCTAGATGAACAGGAACGAGCTGGGGGTGGTCAGACCGTATCTAGTTGAATGGGATACGGTCTCCTACCTGAAAAAGTTCAAGGCACCGGACCTCCTGTAGTTCGATGGAAAGGGTTCTCCTACCCAACATGTTTACTACTTCTAGGCGCAAACTAAACACATAGTGGGAAACGATCCCATTATGACTCAATTTTTTATTGGTACCCTCAAGGGGGCCGCTTTTGAATGATACCGTAGATTGGAGCCGGGGTCCCTACTGGAAGGACATGGAAAGGCTTTTGATGACCAAATTCTTCAATGATGACACAGAAGTATCTATATCCACCCTGCTAGATATAAAGTAAAAGAAGACAGAGTCTATAAGTAACTTTGTTAAGAAATTCAGGAATCGATCGCTGCATTCCCGTGATCGGGTTTCTGAGGCCACTCTCATCGAGATGTGCCTGAACAATCTCTCCATCGACATTCTGTCTAATATGGACACTGTCAAAGCTCGCTCATGAAAGGATTTAATCCGCTAAGGAGAACAAGTAAAGAGCATGCTCAAGCGTATGGATGCTGAAGAGCCGTGTGAATTTCGAGGACGTGATGACCAAGATACCTTGGTGGTGGAAACCACTTCCTCATCCAAATCCTCTTCAAAACAGAGGGGCAATGCTTCAAAGTAAAAGAAGCCCCAAAAGAAGCCCATGATGGCATCTGTGGAGCCCGCTAACTCGGATCTAAACTTTGGGACCGACTACGAAGACTTGGCTACTATTGGCCAAAGATGATTAGTGACGCTTATATGCGTCAATCGCCGGAGGACCAGCATCCGACGGCCACTTCATATCCATTCGTAGTGGAGACAGTCTACTCGAATGGGCAATGTGTTAGCACAGAAGAGGATTTCATCCTTCAACCCCCGCAAGATCGACTAAGGCGTCTTTACCTTTAATCTTGATTACCGCTGGAGTGGGGTTAGTCTTGGTTTCTCTGCAAAACCATGTACTACCTCGATTCTTCTCTCTGATGGAGTCATGACAACTCGAAGCTCGTCATCAATCAGCTCCACAAAACTATCATGTTAACAATAACCTCTGATAGTCAATTCTCCCACTAATCCTCTTCAACGGGATGATGGGTCCACCCAAAGCTATCATGTTAACAGTCACCTTTGATAGCCAACCCTCCCACCAATCCTCTTCAACGGGATGGTGGGTCCATCCAAAACTATCACATTAACAATTACATCTGATAGTCTCCTCCAAATTTCCCCCGTCGATCCTCTCCAACAGGACGACGGGTCCACTCCCACTGTCATGTTAACACTACACCTCTGACAATCCACTTATCAATCATCGTCAATAGGATGATAAGTCCTCAAAGTCACTCTCGTGATAATCCTATCACGTTAACAATTACCTCTGATAGTCTCCTCTAAATTTCCCTCATCGATCCTCTCCAATAGGATGACGGGTCCACTCTCACTATCACGTTAACACTACACCTCTGATAATCCACTTACCAATATTCTTCAATAGGATGGTAAGTCCTTCAGATCGCTCTGATCGCGATAATCCTGTCAGGTTAATAGTCACATCTGACAATCAACTTACCAATCCTCTTTAATAGGCTGGTAAGTCCTCAAAGCCGCTCCGATCGCGACAAGCCTGTCATATTAACACTACACCTCTAATAATCCACTTATCAATGCTCTTCAATAGAATGATATGTCCACAAAGTCGCTCCGATCACGACAAGCCTGTCATGTTAACACTACACCTCTGACAATCCACTTATCAATCCTCTTTAACAGGATGATAAGTCCATAAAGTTGCTCCAATCGTGACAAGCATGTCATGTTAACACTACACCTCTGACAAATCAACTTACCAATTGTCTTTAATAGGATAGTAAGTCCACAAAGTCGCTCTGATCGTGACAAGCCTGTCATGTTAACACTGCACCTCTGACAAATCAACTTACCAATCATCTTCAATAGGATGGTAAGTCCTCTAAGTCACTCCGATCATGATAATCCCGCCACGTTAACACTAAACCTCTAACAAATCCCCCACCAGTCCTCTCCAATAGGATGATGGGTCCACAAAACTATCACGTTAACGATTACCTCTGATAGTCAACTTCGTTCTTCCAGCAAATGACGTTGTCCGATCAGTCGTCATACTCCTACGTCCCTGAATGATTTGATCTATTTTGAGCGTTCTAAATATCCATAGAGCAATCGATGATAGTAGCCTACCATACAATGTGCTATTATTCTAATCAGTCATCACACTCATATGTCTCTGAACATCTGATTACCCTAACACCATCATTCATGCAAATGACGTTGTTCGTTGATAATGGCCTACCAATCGATGTGCCTTATCGATTGCCCATTCCCGAGTAACAACCTACCAAGTGATGAGTCGTTATTCGGACCCACGAGCGATCACTTATACAAACGGTCACTCGTTTTTGGGCATGGCCTAACCTAATTACAGCTTCACGGTTGTAATTAACCCAACCCGACGCCTTGAACGGCTAAGGGTAGAGAAGAAATTTTAGTATTAAGTCTAAAAGAAACTTCTCGACAACTCATCATACTAAGGGGAATATTATGGCTAGCTCGATTCAAACGGTAGTCGATAAAGGCTCATCAAATCCGTTGATAGCTGAGTGTTTGCTAAAAATCCTAGTTGGCGATCATTAGCTGCGACTGAAGAGTTTAATTTTGTCGAGCTCGTTGGAAGGCTCCTCACTCTGTCTGAATGGGGATCATTCTACAGGTCTTAGTATTCCAGACCCCAAGCAACCCAGTTTCGGTCTGAAAACTTTAGAGGGGGGTTTTGTAGGCAATAAAAATTACACTTATCCCTGCACAATAACTTGGAACAAGCAAAAGAGCTCAACGGTCCATCTGAGTGAAGTCGGGTCCACCCGAGCGAAGTCAAACCCACCTAAAAGTCAAGTTCGCCTGAATGCTTGACTTCACAAAATAGATAAAAACACTGATATCTCTCAAATCTAAGGGAATTTGGTGAAACTAACGGTGCAAACCAAACTTTGATTGGTTTGGTTGGCCCCGTCTCGTCGAGATAGTCGATTTTTATATATAATTCGTCCAAATCCGACTTACGGCTTGAAAATTATGACTTGTTATTCGTAGTATGTTCTGAAGCTCGCCTGAAGAGCAAGCTCGCTTGCAAAGGAGTTTAGCTCGCCTGAAGGCTTGAAGCTTTAAGTTTGCCTAAATGAGGCTGGCTCGCCTGTACATCCTCGCCTACCAAGCTCGCGTGAAGGTCAAGCTCGCCTGATAGCTGGAAGCTCGCCTGCATAAGCTAAGCTCGTCTGACAGCTTGAAGCTTACCTACATGATCTAGGCTCGCCTAACAGTTTGAAGCTCGCATACATGATCCTAGCTCACCTACATAGGCCAAGCTCGCCTGACATAGGCCAAGCTCGTCTGACAGCTGGAAGCTTGCCTGCATGACCCAAGCTCGCCTGCACACTTGAAGCTCACCTGCATGCTTGAAGCTCGCCTGCACAAGGCAAGCTTGCTCGCAAGCTTGCCAAGTCCACCCACTTGAGGCATGAGAGAGGTTACTTCCTACAATTTAAGGGAATGATTATGATTCTCCTCATGACCATACCCAATATGGGAATGATCACTTCCCACGATTTAAGGGATTGGTCATGATTCTCCTCATGGCCATACTTAGTATGAGAATAGTCACTTCCCATGATTTAAGGGAGTGATTACACTCTCCTTCTTCTCTATAAAAGGCCATGAGAAGCCATAGAGAAAGGGTCTTAGGACCTGACGTCTTTGATGGCAAATTTGAGAGATCTCAAGACCACCTTGGACTTGAGATCCGTTTTGTTCTTGGCACGTCGTTGGTGGAGCATTGTTCTTTGGAGATCAAACTTCTTGTCATTCAAGAAGACCGAATTCGTGGCATCTTCGGCCCACAAGCACAAGCACTTGTTTGGCCTCGATTGATCGAACTCATCCAATCAAGCTTCTACTGCGTACCGAAGCTTGCCCACAACCTCGTTCGGATCGTCTAAAGGAAGCAAACTCGACGTAGCATTCGAGGGAGGCGTCCTATCACTACCGAAGAATCCATGTTAAACAAGAAGAGCTCTCTTCGCTTATGTTACAATTTGATTTCTTGATTTGTAATAAGCAATTCTTATTAATACAAATCTCCCCTTTCGGAAATCAATTTTTATGCCGAACAGTGCCAAATCAAGATCCAGAACACCTAAGTGAAACTAAACTTGTTCAGACCATCCAAGAAAATTAAGCCCATTGAACTTTACAATAAACGAAGCTTGCGAATGAAGAGAAACAAGAGCAAATGCTGCAAATAGATAGAATGCTCGTATATTAATGCTTTGAGTCATAAATACAATCACATAATATAGATTCAGATAACAGTCACAAAAACATAAATGTACATTGAAGTTCTCCTTTCGGTGATACAACAATGCATGATAATAAACATAATTGATTATTATTATTATTATTTTAAATTTCACATAATTAACAATTAAATACATTCCAATTAGACATGCTCGTAATCTTTGGATGTACTAAACATATCCAACCAAATATATTAATTAACCACTATAATGTTCATGATTATAAAATAACTAATCAACATTTGGGCGATCCATAAATATTTTATAATCAATGAACTTCAATATACCCATTACAAAGAAAATATTTATTATCATGTCATCTTATTAATAACATCACATAATCATGGGTAATTGAATTTTAATTAATTTGACATCTATAAAAACATTCTAATTTGGCCACTTCGGTGGCTAACAAATTATTCATAATATAGACATCAAATTAAATAATGATATTATACAACGTAACAAATTATTCAAAAGCAGTAAGTTGGGCGGGATTATATTTCTAACCATTTAATATTTGCTACTTGTGAAATATCATACAACTTAAAACATTATTATTATTATTATTTAATTAAAAACATTATGGTACGTTTTAGACATTGAAACTGTAAACATTGCAATCTCTAAGCATTATTTTGTGTAGTATGAGTTAATTCAAAACTAATTAAGAGAGAATTAACATGATAAGGTCCCACTTAATTAAGAAAATAAATCAAAACATTCTAGCATTCTAATGGCATATAAACATGAATTACTTAGTAATTAGAGTGGAGACAAAATTGCATATACTTAGTGATTATAATATACCACCAACAATACTACTCAAAATAAAATCATAAATGCTAATAGACATTCATGGAAAATCATATGTTCTAAAACTAAAACCTGAGCTCTGATACCAAATGTAAACTTTAATTTTGCCTTTAAATTATCTAAATCAAAATCTTAATAATTACATCCATACTTAATTAAGATCTTAGAACTATATGATTATCACATGCATAACAATTAAGGAAAAGACATACCTTGGTCCATATTAGTGGCAAATGATTGGGCACAAGAGCCCTTTTGAACAAACAGAGAATCTCTCTCTTGAACCTTTATTTAGCAATCTTTATTGATTCTTTTCTTGATGGAGAGAAAAGATTCCATAAAGGTTGGAGAGAGGACCCGTTTCAAAAATAAATCATCTTAGGGGCTGTTCGTTTGGCCATTTTTTTTGGGAAATCAAAGAATAGGAAAACTATTTCCTATAATATTTGTTTTGAGGTTGTTTGGTTGGTTTAAAAAAGAAAGAAATTGTAGAATAGGACATAAGATGAGATGAGTTGTCAACTTATTATTGGATGATGTGAGTGATTTTAAAAAAAATTGTTTTGAGGTTGTTTGGTTGGTTAAAAAAATAAGGAAATGAATTGGAGGTATATTATTGAATGATGTTTTGAGGTTGTTTGTGTTTGGTTCGTTTTTAAAAATAGAAAAATTGATGAGATGAGATGAGTTGGAGGTATATTATTGGATGATGTGACACGTACTTAAGGAAACCAATTTCTTGTTTTTTTTTTGAGGAAATGGATGGAAATGAATGTTTAATGAGATGAGATGAGTTGTCACAATATTATTGGATGATGTGTGTGATTTTTAAAAATGGGATAAGATGAGTTGTGATGAGTTGGATGATGTGACACATTTCTTGTGTTTGGTTTATTTTTAAATGCAAGAAAGGAGATGAAATGAGATGAGTTGGAAGATAAAAATAATTTTTTATTAGATGTTGTGGGTGAGTTTTAGGGATGGAAATGGGTAAAAATATTATTTTATTGATTTCCTTGTACCGATTTCCTTTTCTTGATTTTTAGGAAACCAACCAAACGGGCCCTTATATAACCCTCATACCATCAATGAATGGTTAATATAACTACTCCCTCTTCTCTTGACCAATGGGATTTAGACAAGTGGTCCAAGAAGTTAGGAATGACTCACATGGACCACAATAAAATATTACTTCTATATAATAAAGTTTCTAACATCGTTCACACACAATAAAAGTTCAAACAAATAGTCTCACTTTGCTTAGGTTCAGGAGCACAAGAGAGAAAATAACAACAAGAAGGATGAAGCGTTCATCCCAAATTATTGGGGTTGATTAATCTTATTTTTTTCATTCTTGTCTATTTTAGCTTATTTCCTTTGTTAAATTAACTATTATTATATATTTTTAAATCATTTTCAATCAATTCTCACAAGTGTACATTTAGATCTCTTTGCCCTATTAAATATAATATTACCATTTCTTCTAATCGGTGCAAACCAAGATAAAGGAGGAGGATTGCATTGTGAAAACACAGTCGGATCTACATGGCATGAAGCAAATTAGAATATAAAATAGCATATTTGTTAAAGTTCAAGATATCATGAAATTATTTGATAGTTTTAATCTGAGTAAATATATTGCGAGAGAAAGTTAGATATGATGAGCTATTACCCAATGAGCTAGTTAACATTACTTTTTGGGCTGGAATTAGCTTGATTGAGCAAGACGTGACAAATTATTGACCAATGTCCACCAGTATCCAAGCAAACACTTTAAATTATTTGTGTAAGAAAAGGGGTTATTTTCATATATGCCCCTTAAATCATTGGTACTTGCAAAAATGCTCTCGACATCTCTCTATTTGCAAAACTACCCCTCAAATCATCAACTTTGGGAAAAAATACATTCAAAGCAATTAATCATTAACTTTGATAAACTAATTTGTGTGTAAAATCATCAACAAAATAGTCAAATTTTTATCACTAAGTTGAAGATTTGTTGATTTTAAGGGTATTTCCCCCCTCAAATTGATGATATGAAGGGTAATTTTGCAAATACTAAGATTTAGGGGAATCTATGGCAATAGCCATGATGTAAGGGTAGATATGCAAATAACCCAAAAAATCCCAACGAATACATGAAAATGATGGAGGGACAAGATTCATTCATAGTACAATCCCTTAACTCCATGCGACACACAGCAGAATCCAGTGATCTTTTTAATCAGACGGTCCACCTTGATTGCACTTCCAGAATTAGATTATACTAATAACCACCTCAGCTTCCTCAGTACCGCCATCAAGCAACTCCTCACAGAACGCAAAACCCTAGAAATGGCGAAGGATCGCAACGGATCCGTACCGAAAGACGAAGGCGGCGACGACGACGACGAAGATCTCAAGGACCATCATCGAATATCCAAGAGGAAGAAGGACGAGAGAAGCGACGAAGAATCCAGCGACTCCGGCGATGATCGGCACCGGAGAAGAAACAAGAGGAAGAAGAAGAAGAGGAGAAGCAGAAGCTATGAATCCCCTTCTTCATCCGAGTCGGATTCGTATTCGGAGTCTGAAGGATCCGATGAGGGATCCGCATCCGTTAGCTCGGGTTCGGATTCTGAGGAGATGAGGAGGAGGAGGAGGAGAGAGAAGAGGAGGAGGAGAGAGAAAGAGTACGAAAAGGAGAGGAGGAGGAAGAAGGAGAAGAGGAGGAGAGAGAAAGAGGAGAAGAGGAAGAAGAAGAAGAAGGAGGAAAAGAAGAAGAAGAAGAAAGAGAAAGATAGAGGGAAGAAGGGCGCAGTTACAAATTCTTGGGGAAAGTATGGAATTATTAAAGAGACTGATATGTGGTTAGTGATTTTATTGTGTAAAATTGAATTTCTTTTGTTCTATCCTCTTCAAATTTTGGGTTTTGAATTTAAATATGATACATTAACTGGTAGATTGAGTGTAGGGCATTGAGCATGGTAAGAATGATGGTTTGAATTTCATTTCTCAGAATTATACAATTGTTTGAAGCATGTGAAATATCTGTAATGCTCTTTTACTTAATGATGTTTGCTATCTAAGTTTTCCCCCTTCTATCCTTTTGTAGGAATAAACGACCTGAGTTCACTGCATGGCTAGCAGAAGTGAAACAGGTATTTTCTTAAGCAGTTGCACTTATTTAGAGGACTGATGTACTACTTTTCATAATTTGCTATGTGAATGAAAGGACTGTTTGTTGATTTTCTTATGCTTTGATCGAATCATCGATATGCAAGGTAGAGATAGTTGCATCACACTGTTGCTTTTAAGTTAGCTTAATTGTAGGTTAACAACAGCTCTTTAAAAACCCCATTTTGGTGTCATCTATTCAGTCAAAAGAAAATTTCTGTCAATATGTTGCTATGCATTATTGACCAGTAGCAGCACAAGGATGTACAGTCTTGCATAGTTGACCATGTGCTATCTATCCTGAAGAGTATTGTTTTACAATTGATGAAATTCTTAATAGTTTGCTATTAGCGAGTTTCTTAGTTGGGACGTGCTTCAGTTTTGATGCGTGAATATCCATGTATAAAAATGAGCTTGTTTTGTGTGGATACTTCATGAAGACACGTCCTGAGCAATTTTTATCCTTTTTACTCTGATGTTCTCGAGTGCTATCAGTTGCTTAGGTTTCTTTGTGTACCTTCTACCTCAATTTTGGGTACACTTGGGGATTATTGAATCCGTCATTTCGTCTAGGATATTTCATTTACTTGTAATTTCCTGGCTTCAACTTAGATAATGAATATTTTGATTCTTCCGTTGATTCTATTTATATTTCCTGTATCTAATGGAACATTATTGGCCGATATTTGGATCTGGAAACTAACATTTTAAAGAAATTTGTGAATATTCTTTTGAACATTCAGATATGATCTTCTTAAATTGCTTTATTTCTTACTTTGTAGGCATCTTGAATGGTAAAATAATTGAGCAATACCTCTGAAATTTCTTGGATTTTTTTCTACAGATCAATCTGGAAACATTAGCAAACTGGGAAGAGAAGCAAATGTTTAAGGAGTAAGTTATATAAATGCCAACATTTTATTAGCCTGATTGTACTTTCTAGTAAAGTTATTTTTATAAAATATTTGGGAATCAAGTTAAAGGTGCAATCAATTTGCTAGTGCAAATGTGCAGTTATTTTTAAATATGCCTTGACATCCTCTTTCTTTTGTGTGCAGATTCATGGAGGATCACAATACAGCTACTTTCCCATCCAAAAAGTAAAGATCTACTCAGTAGTTTGCCGATTGATTATTTAGTATTAGGGGATTTTGTATTCTACTCTGCTCTTATAAGACCATTTAATTTACACATGATCTAAATCATTTAAAATATGTATAAAAAAATGTTTTCATGACTTTTTTATGTCCATATATGGGATCATAATAATGGTCTAGTGAGCTGGTTGGTTTTTATGTTTTAAAATATTCTAAACCTAAGATGATTAGAAAAGGGGTTTCATTATTTAGATTGAGATGAGTGATACATTACTAATTTTGAAGCTCCATACCATAATTTATTCAAACTTGTTTTTTATCTGTTAATTTTGTAAAATGGTGATCCATAGGAAATCACCTTTTATTATTATTATTATTATTATTTATTTTATGTTTGCTTGTAGGCTATTTATATATCAGGGATAACCTTTGGTGGAATTTAAATTTTGATAATCAAACATATATATTTTCGCTTGATAGGATCTAAGGTCAAATCCTACTTGTAGGATCCTTGTCAATGTTTGTACACTTACCTATATAGAAACATATACACAATTACGTATATACATATATAATTACATAAATACATATAATGATGTCAATATAACGAGATACCTACAGCAATGCTAGTGAGCCTAGTGTATTCTCTCTTCCAATCAGTTTGCCTGTTTTAATAAGGGAGATGAACATCCAGTTTATGAAATTTCTTTTGTGTGAGCACCTCACAAAACACAAGGAAAACATATTTAACCCATGATCAATTTGGTTCATTTATTCTATTATTGAAATAGGAATCTATGATTAACTTTTCCCGAAAAAAACTTTTCTAGCTTATATCCCACAATCCCCAACCCCTGGTTTCAGGAATCGGATGTACATATTTTTCTAGCTTATATCCCACAAACCCAACCCAACACAAGCATGTACACACACAGATTGCCGCTGCTTGCTTCATTTAAATTTTGAGGGAGGTGACTTTTTTACGTAAGTTTGCTTCAGTAAAATTTTGAGGAAGGTGACTTTTTAACGTTTGTCTTTGACCAAATTTAACAAGCGAAAAAGCTACTTCCACGCAAAGTAATTTTTTTTAATACAATTAAGTGAAAGTTAACTATATGCAATCCATAATGGCTATGCAGATTGGCAAAAGAAACTATGAGTAAGAAACTGTGAAACATGAGATGCCTGCTATCACCATTTAAGCCATATTGAAACTCAAACAACTAACTCACAAAATGTTGCTGGATGGGCCATGTAAGCTGTTGTCTCTCATTGCAAGTTTAAATATTTGTTGATTGTATTGACTTTCATGTTTATTCTAAATTGCCTCATATTGTTTTTATGGCAGGCATGATAACCATGATTCTTAAATTCTTAAACTTTGAAAAGAGCAGCTTCCTTTTAAAGTCAGATCTATGTAATGCCTTTGTTTACCATCACTAATCATTTGATGAAGTATAAAACAATAAAGGAATATTCTTTTGTAAATTGAGAGATTGAATCCTGCATTCTATTTTAAGTCTTTTGACATGATTTTGACTAGAAAGCCTCAAAAATTTTTATTCAAATTGGGTGTTTAGCTTAAAAATTCAGTTCCAAAGGTTTTAAAAAATTCAGTTTCAAAGGTTAAAACCATGACATCTAGACAGTTAATAATGAAGAAGATATGACATCATT
This sequence comes from Asparagus officinalis, assembly GCF_001876935.1. NCBI lineage: Eukaryota > Viridiplantae > Streptophyta > Magnoliopsida > Asparagales > Asparagaceae > Asparagus > Asparagus officinalis. The sequence continues at coordinate 19,873,374 of NC_033797.1, forward strand.
GAAGCTTGATTCTCATTTACTAGTGATGGCAAAATTGAAACTTATATTGTAATTTGTTTGTGTGTTCCGTATTTCTCTACAAATTGATTTCTTAAATTTTTTCTGACAGATACTATGATTTAGATGCTTATCATCATCGACAGATGGAGAAGGAAATGAAAAAGGGTCTGAAGAAAATAACAGAAACAGAAAGGACAGTTTTCAATGATGAAGAACAACGTCGGTATGAAAACTTAATCTTTCTCTCTCTAACTATTATCTATTTAGTATATGTTTTGTGTGCATGTGTGTGTGCATGCATTGCATGTATGCCTGAAATTGTTGTGTACCTTTGTTTAAAATCAAAGTAGAGCTTGTTGGCGAGTAAAGCGACATAATGGATTGTATTGTTATTATTATTATTTTTGTTAATGAATAGATACCTTCCTAGTTTACAACTTGCATGTTGGGAGATAGAGAACATGCACCTTTGACTTCCTAATAGAGCATTGCCGTTATTCTTTATGACACATGGAAAGACCTGGTTGCATTTCTTTGATATTGAAGTGAACATGTTCTGTATCAAAGCCTAAGTATGTTCTCTAACAAAGTGCAGGTAACATAGAGTTACAGTTGATACTGTGATACTCAAACTGATATCTGTTAGCAGGATCTGATTTACCGTGGAATCAACCTGGTTTAAGTAGGATCTCAACTATTGATAAAGAACTTACTAAGATCTTTACTATAGATGATATTTCTCAGGAATCAAGCAGAATCTTCCCAGCTTTAGCCACAAGTGGAAACATCTGCAATTTTTTCATTGTGCTCATACTCTTGTCATGATGTTACTCCACTTACAAATGACAGCTTGGTATCTGCATTAGCAACTTAGGCGCTAAAAACAACTCAGATGAGAAGCAATCACAACGTCCACAGCAACTCTGTGCATCAGCCAAGGGCATCAAGATACGGGAGAGGATATAGCCTAATAACAATTAGGGGGTTAGAAAACTTAAAGGCCAGGGAAGAAAGGAATGAGGGAAACTCTCAAAGAGAAGTAAGCTGAATGAGGTAAAACAGAAGGTAGACGGGGAAAGTAGGTTTCAGTCAGCGGAAAGAAGAAACCCCCCCCCCCCCAACCCACCCACCCACCATGTTGCAGACCTTTTCGCCACTGATCTTTTGATTTTTACTTATTAGAATTTTAATTTGTTGAAAACCTTGCCATCATCCATTATAGCTTTCTTTCCCCTGTTTCTCTTCTATTTCCCTTCTGGGTTTTGGGAAAATATTTTGGATTTCAGAGTTGCTTACTGTTTGCACTAGTCTTGCTCATGCCATCTGTGTCCTTTATCTGCTCTTCCTGAACAGGGCATCAATAAGGCTATTGTCTCCTGATTGAAGTCCAGTTATCAATTGATTTAGATTTTGCTGATATGCTTTGACTTCATTATAATGATATGGCTAGTGCATATATGACTTGCCTGATTGGTAGAGTTGACTGTTAGACCAATCAATTCATTGTGTGTGCGTCAAGTATCTATAGATATGTCAAGTATCTATAGATACTTCCCTCCTTCGATAAAATTTATCTGCATAAAGATACTTCCCTCCTTTAATAAAATTTATCTGCATACTTTGGCTTTAAAGATGCCAGCCTGAGAGCTGCAGGAACAGTTTATTTATTTATACAAAAGGTTATTATCACATTGTTTTAACTAGTAAGTCTGCTCTGACATTTGATGAGGTGAAGGCATTTATTTAGTGACACATGTACCCCGAAAATGGAGTCATATATCTGTCTCTCAAGGGTTATATTTATTATTAGTATTATCATTATTATTATTTTGATAAATTATATTTAGTATATACAGGGATCACATCATCACTCTAAAGAAATCTACCTTTCATTCTAATTTTTTTATGATTTATATTGCTTAGTGTATGATCTTAAACTTTAAACATATGCACTCAAATGACTTCTAAGAGCTATATATTTCTCCTTGCTTTTGCTTATTTCCTCCGCGAACTTGTATATTTGGATTATGTCAACTTGTATATCTGGATATTTTATTTATATTATTCCCATTGTCATCTAGTAACTGATCGAATACATAATGAGTGAAAAATCTCAACCAAAATTTAGAATATACTCACTTATTGTAATTTAGAGTAAGTTTTCTTTAGAGAAATACTATTTTAAAATAGTTTAAAGAAGACTTTCAAAAAACAATTTCGAAAATGCCTTTGGACATCCGCAGACCAACCAAGTAGCCTATGGCACCGACTGATTTGCACTCATGGTGATGGTGACATTTTTATTTTATTTTTTGGTCTTCTCAAAATTCCTTGGCTGGGGACTCCCGAACTGAATTGAGTTGTCTAGAGTCATCAACAAGACGTGAAACCAGGTTTAGCTACTTCATATCTTTAGTAGTCAAAAAGCTTTGGATCCATGATCATGGATCTTAGATCTTTTCTTTCACTTCGTGAGAATCCCCCAAGACTAATACATTGGCCCTTTTTGTTTTATGTGATCACCCATGTGGGAGCCCAATTACAATGTTCCACGTGCATCTAGGATCCGTTGCTATGAGCTAAGGTAAAGAATGATCTCGAGCTGGCGTATCCATCTTTTTGAGTGTCATATTTAAGGATCTAAGTAGAGGCCCTTTTCCCCCACTGGGTAGAAGTTTAGAGCAAAACTAGATTTATTTTGTTGTGTGAGAGCGATGCAGGTTTCACGAAGATTGGGATAAAAATTGTGGAATATATGTAAGTACATTCTCACATATAGACCTGGTCATAGATTCAATCAAAATTATTATGAAATCTATTAAATTTTGAAAGGAACAAAAAAATAAAAATAAAAACCAGTTATGTATCTTTTCTTTAACAGAAAGTTATGAACCTCCCAACTATACGTTAGAAACTTTAAACTGTTACAATACATCGTAATTACCTTCAGTATGTAATCTGGTCCAATATTTAGTTTAAAATATATAAATATATAAATTTATTCTTGTACTCTACAGCCATATGATTTTTAGGACTGTACCCATTTTTATTAGGTACTTGCTATAAAAAATTAATCGGAGTCACTATTAAGATGTTTTAGTTTGTTGTAATTTCCGTTGCAAGTTAAGACATTATACTTGTTCTATATCGGTAAGCCAATTAACAAAAAGTTTGTTGTGTAGTGGTAGAACAGAAATGAGGGAAAAAAGAAAACTAGACTTGAACTTAGGACTCCCAAATTTTCTCTCTTTCAAGACTTACCATTTGAGCTGAAAACCTTGTACCTCTTTGTTTATTAGATACAATAGTTTTGAACTAATTGATAGATGTGAGTAGAAACATGACAACATCGTATTACATTTAAATTTTGGAAAAATCTAGTTGGGTATCCAAGCTCCCAGAGTCCCTATGTGGACCATACCCTGGATCCAACTTTGGACCAACTGATTTTGGATTTGGAGTCACTAACCCCTACATCAGTACAAGACATACAAAAAGAAAAATGTCTTGTATATAACCTCATTTCTCGATTAAACATGACAAAAATGTGCTTAGATGGAGTATTTTTCGAATCTAATGGGGACCTTTGATGCATAGATCGAGTATATCCTTTATCCATAAATACGAAGTAAGTTTAATATTATCTTATTAAATGACATTCATAGTGATGTTGATTTTCATTTTCTGTTGTCCAATAACAGAAAGGTAAATCAAATTTAAAAACACAAGGACATGTTGGTAATTATACAAAATGCTTGTACATCCTACAAAATGTTATGGTTCCATGCTTGAAGATCCCATTTTTCATTTCTAACTGAAGCTGGTGCATGCTGTTTCCAATCTTAGAAATAAGAAACTGGATTATGTTTATGAAGAAGAAGAAGATGATGACGTGTGTGTGCGTGCATGTGTTGTGTGTTTTTGACTGGTGATGTTTAATTGGCATGTTTGCAGACTAGAGTTGCAGAGAGAGCGGGAAAAACATAAAGAGGAACAAGTAGAGGCTTTGAAGTGTTCGATGCAAAGCGGAATGGTAAGAATAAAGTTTATTTAGCTTCTCAACATCATTCCATTTGTGATGAAATGCAGCTCATTTGTTTCCTTGTTATAGTTGTTTTACGTTGGGTCTTCTGTCTCAAAGCACTTGATTGTAGTTTCTTGTTTTCACATCAAGCACAATGTTTTTAGTCATATCATATTGTTTTTTATTATATCACATAGTTGCATATACAAGAGATTAGGATATTCATAGCTGCATTTACAAGTGTATATAAGAGATTAGGATATTCATAGCTGCATTTATAAGTGTATATAAGAGATTAGGATATTCATAGCTGCAGTTACAAGTGACATATTTAATAGATGGAAACTAATTCAATCTAAAAGACTATTTAAGGAACAGCTAGCACCACTTTCGCAAGTGTACGTCTAAAAATAATGGTTTGAAGAAAAACGTGAGTATAAGCATGTTAAGTACTTGAACAAAAATGACGTTTCTCATTCTTTTGGACATATTTTGTGATATAGAATGTCTTCTCTTGTTCATAACCTGAAGTTTCCCCCCCCTGCAAAACTGATTCTTTGCTTCGTCTTGTAGGCACAAGCTATGAAGGAGCAGGCCCGTTTGAAGGAAGAAATGACTTATCAGTATAGACTGGGAAATTTTGAGGTGAGCTTTATACATTTCGAAGATATCTTTTGTATTCGGGAAATAAAGGGTAGCTGAGGTTTTATGTTGTTCCTGTTTAGGCTGCTGCTGCTATCCAGAGAAGATTGGATCCAGATGTGGCTATGTAGGCTCTCTTATTACTTTACCAGATATGAAGGAATCCTATTTTGCTCAATGGATGAGATGTGATATAAAACCTGGCAGGTCATCAGGATAGTTTTCTTCTGCCATGTAATTGTATTAAGACAACACGTGTTTTAAATCGCTGATTGGTTTATCTATTTAAATTGGAATCTCCATGTCCTTGTTTGATGTGATAACTTGGGTTTGTTTCGGAATTATATTTTCATGGAATTTTGTTTTTGAGATTGCCTAGAGATGTGAGCTGTAGTGTTCGGTATCATTCACAATTATTTATCGGGTGCTGATATTTGCTAATCAATGAGGTCATCACGGATCAAAAATGTTGTGGAACTCTAATTTACTTTTGAAGGGATTTTGAGATTTTCTTTTGTTTTTATGTATGATCACAAAATAAACTGGATACAGGGTAAATATATCTATTGCCTGATAACAGATTTTGTTTGACACCAAAGAAAAAGATTCAAGGGCTCCTTTGATATCCGATGATTTCTCTATGCTTTTATCTGTGCTGTGTTTTCTCGACTCTCATGACCTTTCATCAAGAACCCTGGGGTCAAAAATTGCACCAGTCTGAAAGAAGAGTAACAGTTACAGATTGCATATAACAGAGCACTTAAAAAGAATCGTGCAGAAATAGCTTATCGGTACTTTTAGATGATGAGGAAAACTAAAAGAGTGGACAAAGAAGTTTCCCGCTAGAAAAGAAAACAAATGCAAACCACTATAACCACCATTTGTAGCCCTTCTTGACGTTTCAATGCCACGAACTCCATTATAAAAACCAAGAACCAACTAGCGAACGTAAGAACACAAACAGAAAATATATCAGACAACATATCTGCAGACAAAACCTCTTGACCTCTAGTACCAACATAGAGGCCCTCTCAAGTCTCTGTTGATTTCGCCTCACAGCCAGTTACCAGTCCATTTATTCTGTTATTATGGGCAATCGGAACTAAAGAGCTATGCAACACCATCCTCTGTTGATGTTCAAGGCGATGCTTCTTGATACGCAATTCTGATATATACGATCAATGTCTGAAATATCAACATAAATAGGATGGGAGAAAAAACTATCCATGACAAGATGCAGGTTCTAAACTTGAAATATCTAAAAATATTTCATCCAACCGAAAGCTCACAATATTTCGAAAAAGCAGTTGTTTCACCACATCACGCTACCAGTCCATCTACTAAGAAACATGGAGCAATAAAATAGACAGCAATAACAATCACTTTAGATATCCCCAAGCAGAAGTCTTTTATGGCATATACTCCTAGATTTCAGAGTACCAAATAAATAACAGTGATGCAATATACGACGTCAAATAATCGGCAAGAAACATTTTCATCGACTCCAGAAGAAAAAGTGATCATCATATTCATAAAAGGTGAGGACTCATATTTGTTCACCTAAATTCCGCCTACTCAGAAAGAGTTGATTTGAGCTCCCCATTGTTATACAGTTCCAGTATAATATCACAGCCACCAATCAGCTCACCTTTGTAGTACAGCTGAGGAAATGTTGGCCAATTTGAATAAGTCTTCAGTCCTTGCCTAACTTCCTCATCACTCAGAATGTCAAACGACCCAAACCTAACCCCTTCCTTCTTAAGCGCATCCACTACCTTTGAGCTAAAACCGCAACGAGGAGCATCAGGGGTGCCCTTCATAAAAAGCATTGTACTCGATGCTGAGATGAGATTCTTAAGCCTGTCCTCAAGTGTCTCAGATGGAAGTATCCCTTTCTCAGCTAAAACTTTCTTCAGTTCACCACTCTTTTGCATCTCCAGCACTATATCAGATCCCCCAATTAGCTCACCTTTTATATAAAGTTGCGGATAGCTAGACCAGTTAGATAACACTTTGAGCCCCTGCCTCACTTCATCATCAGAGAGAATATCAAAGGACCCAAATGTAATCTTTTCTTCCTTAAGGATTTCAACGACTTTTCCACTAAAGCCACACTTAGGCTCCTCTGGTTTACCTTTCATAAACAACATGACAGGGCTTGAAGCGATTAGGGTTTCAAGGCGAGAACTCAAGGCAGCACTCAAGCCTGAGGCGTCAGAGATACCCCCGCTCTTTGCTGAGCCCTTAGTTTCTTTGGAAATAACAGGAATTCCATGATCTATGAATACATCCTTCAATTCTTCACTTTCATGCATAGCAACTATAATGTCACAGCCACCAACAAGTTCTCCTTTGCAATAAAGCTGGGGAAAAGTAGGCCAATTTGAAAATTGCTTCATTCCTTCTCTCACCTCGTTGTCAGTCTCTTCCAAAATATCAACCACTTCCTGCTGAAGCCACACCTTGGGGTGCACAGAGGATGTTCTCCATAAAATTAAAACCTTGGGCTGCTCAGGAGTTCCTTTCATAAATAAAAACACATGGTGAGAGTGCACAAGCTGCTGAAGTCGGTTCTTCAGTGAGTTTGAAAGTCCTGAGCTTGGAGTTACGGAGTGGGAGGATCCGTTATCCTTTGCTAACTCTTTAACTGTTTCAAGAACTGCAGGTCCAGCAGCCAATCCTAGACTCGCTGGTGCAGCTGATTTTGCATTGTCAGCAGATCCAACAATTTTTGCGACTTTGTTAGCCAAACTAGACGGATTTGCACCCTCCAGTGTGTCAACGGTTTTACCATCCTGAAAAGGGGAATAAAGAGGAGAATGGATTTGTCAATATTCTGAAGCGACAATGTGACGTGGATTAAAATGCATGGTCGATAAAAACAAGGATAATAGGGAACAATGAGAAATATAGGTGAAACGTAAATGCCAGATTTCTGTCGAGACAACAATAGTGACAACCTAAATGCTAGACTTCTAAGTAAAACAATATTGAGAACCATTTAAGGTGGAAGGATCTTTAGAAATTATAAAAGATTGTTGGCTTTCAAGGAAGAGCCTCCAAAGTAGGGAATCCAGACTTCACAAAGAGCATGTATAATACTGCATTAAATAAAAAGTGTTAGAAACCATTTAACTACTGATCAAAACACATGTAATAAAATTGAGTTAGGGCATACTAGATTTGAGTAGCCACGTCATTTAGCAAATGAGCAACCAAGAAATAAGAATGGTGAGGTTCACATCTTCCGATGTCCCTGTTTTTCTTTTCTTTTTCTTTTTTTTTTTTGGCTCCTTGAGAAGCAGGAACACATGCAGATTCACCAAAAACTCCCCGACTCTACCCATAGAAACCCTGAAGTCTCCTTGCAATAATTAGACTTATCTCTAGTTAACTATTTAATTAGATAATACTTATCTATTTAGGATATATTGAAAAAGATATATTAATTATTTAATGGTTAGCATTTTCGTCTATTAATTTATGATTTGTTTAAGTTTTATGTGATTTGGCCATATTAGAGTTATTTGCTAATCAATAGAGCCTTATATGAGTGGGGAGATCCCTAATCAGTACTTCACTGTTTATTGGTCGACTATTGATTTGTTCCTGAGAATTCAGACTTAATGGCTGAGTACTTGAGTTTCTCCCCTTCTCTCCCAAATTTCATCTAGAAAATTCCTCCTCTCCTCACAAGTTTTCACATCACAATCTCAAGTTCCTGCAAAGTGTCATAAACCCATGGAACTCTGTAACTATTCATAAGTCTCCAGTCTTCCCTTCTACCGAAGTTCTATACATTCTCTTAAACTACTTAGTAGTTGTGCATCTATTTAATGATATCTTCCGATTCCTTTAATAAAAAATGAGGACCTGATAGTCTTTTACCTCCCAAAATAGATTTACTGCATTGCTGATAGAAAGATGCTCACAGCAACTACGACGCACAAGTAAAATGAAAAATGCCATAGGTATGGTTACAATTACATTGAGAAGGCATACGATAATCCACCATTTACTTTCATCTACATTACCCCTTGTAAGAAAAAACTGGTAAGAGCATATTCAACTAAAATTTCAGTAGCATGAACATCTACTAAGACAATCTCTAGGGGTGAAGATCATCATACCCACAGATGGAAAATAAGTCGATTATCTCCCAAAAAATACCACCAGTAAAATTAGAAACACCATTAATTATATAAAAAACAATTGATTAGAGCCTTCAAGATATAATTCTAAAGCTAACAATACAATATATTGACACAGTGCCAGCACCTGTATTGATGAGAAGGTTTGGAAACATAAAATTATAAGTTATCATCAACAACAAAGACAAACAAGCTTTAATATTCCATGCCTTGTAAACAAGTACAAACATGTGAATAATAAAATAATAAGCTCGTGCACGTTATGGCTCTATCCTATCTCTAAAAAATGAAACTAAAATTATTTTTAGCATAAATAAAAGGACAAACATGTGCTTCAAAAATCAACTCTCCAACCAAATGCAAGCGGTGTAGGAAAACTAATAATGTAGAAAAATTAAGTAAAGCAAGAAGTACGAATAATATGGAATTAAAGAACCTTGCAGAGGACAAAATATGGCACTGCTGAAACTGCATAAGCCTCTGAAATTTCTGGCTGCTCTTCTGCTTCAACCTGAAAATTAAGTAATAACTAAATATAATATCATGTGCAAAATTAAAATTACACATTACTCCAATATTTTCACATAATAAACATGAGAAAAAAGAAAAAGAATAACTCCCCACAGTTCATACATGCACATCTTTCGCCTTCACTGAAACAATAGCCATGTAGTAAAAAAAAAGGGACCATCATCTGAACTAAAATGGTTAAAGAAAGGGCCAATATGGCTGAAACCATATTTTTCATGTGGTTTGGTTGATAACTTAAAGAAGCTAATTCAATAGCACTTACAGCTAGTTTTTCCCATGAGTAATACTCAGATAGAGGAATGTGGGCATAAGACAACGTTTAAGAGCAAGGACAACAAGGTGAGGTGACAATACGACATGGTAAGAGTTTCGAGAGAAGCAGTGGGGCCATATGAGATTATGATAGATTGTTAATGGTGAAGAAGCAGGGAGGAGGATGGAGGTGACGTGAGGGTGTTTGGCAAAGCTTATCTTTTGGTGAAAGTAGCTTTTAAGCTAGCCTTTTCATATCTAATTGTTCGGTATCATCGCAATAAGCTAGCTTCTAAGTCTCGTTACAAAAATTAGGATTTCACAACTTTTGAAAAACTAGCTTATAAGCTCACCTAAATAAGCTAGATTTGACCAAGTAAATGACCATTCTACCCAAAAACCATCAAAAGCTTAATAAGCTAAAAGGCAGCAGAAGCTAACATAGCTTAAAAGCTTTTGCAAAATAAGCCTCTCCAAACACCCTCATTCTCTTCTCACACAAAATGTAGCTCTCTTCATTTTTTATTTTTTTGTTGCCACTTGCCAACTAATTTTGCCATGATGTTTTGTGTTTTGGAGAACTTGATGTGTGTGCCTGGGCGATGTTAAATAGTTAATTCAATTATTCTCACTGTTCTGCTTAATGAAACAGGGAAGAAACCTCCCACATCTTCCTTCTAGATTGTAGTTTGTGAATATATCTTAAACACACACATAATCAAGCGGAACAAGCTCCACTATCATACCTAATAAACTTGGGCACATTGTAAAACTAAGATTCAGGGATAACTTCTATAACATTTTGAAGTGTGATAACCCCAGTCAATGATTGAATAATCCACTAGATTTGTAACAAAAAAAAATGGTGCATCAACAGCTAGCTTCCTTAGCACATAACAAATAGATTGTGTCGCGTTATAGAATCCCTATGTTACTTCACTGACTAATCTAGGGCAGGAAAGGGTACGAAGCCAGACCTATATTGTCCAATGATATTGGGTTACTAACAATTTTTGCTCACTAACTTGAGGTCGAAATCATGTCAAAGGCTCCACTGGTTTTTACAGTGAATTATTATAGGCAATTAATAATCACACTCCCCATTGGCATGCCTTTTTATAACTTGAAAACAAAAATAGGTACTAGCCCTAATCAGTGACAAAACGTATAATTGATTTTTACAAGTATTTGGAGCTAAGCTATAGACTTAAAAAGTTAAATATTCAATGAAAATCAGATTGAAAATTGTAATCTTTAGTCTGAAAATTTGCTAGGAATATGATAACATCAGGGTTCTACATCAAATTGACACAAAGGTATCAACTTTATCAAAGACATCTCAACAAAACCCTCGGCTACCAATAAAAAATCTACTAAAGATTCGGATCGAACCCTAAAGAAGAGAGCGTGAGGGAAATCGGTGGAGAGATGGGAGAAGACTTGATCCATCTGCTTCGAGGCCTCGCACCACGACGCCCAGAAGTGGAGGACGACCGGCGACGATCCATTGAGAGCTTCGTCGAGCTCCTGCTTCGATTTCAAGTCCTTAACGCTTCCCATCGTCTTCTTTCTCTTTGTTAATTCTACTCTTTTTTCTCAGAGAATTAAGAGGGACGAAAGGGTCTAAAGAGAAAGATGCGGCCTTGAGAGCTGCTGCTCTTTATTTGCTGCTCTCTAGCTTTTTCTTTCTCTCTGGGCTCGGGTTTGGGTTTTCTGGGTAAACTTTACATATAGCCCTGTATCATTTCCCAAAATTTAACCTAAACCCCTGAACTTCGAAAATGTCACTTAACCCCCAACGTTTGCAATTGCTACAACATACCTCCGAATGGCGTAACCCCTAATTTTCTCAACATATCCATGTAACTTTTGTCATTTTTTTTTTCAGAAAACTCCCCCAAATCTTCAACATTATTTTTAGGAAACTCAAGCTTCCACCATTATTTCCAAAGAGCGCCCATGAAAATTTGATAAGAGCAAGTGCAACAATCTCCTAGTAGGGAGCTCTTGTTGGAGTGCTCTCAAACATGGTGCCCACTTAGGAGCTTCATACTAGAAAAAATATTCCAACAAACTCCCAACTAGGAGCATAAATATTATTTAAAAAATCTATTCTTCTACCTCTAACATTTTATAAATATTTTTTAAAACAACAAATCTAATTAAAAAATATTTTTAGTGGGCCCACACCCCTTAGGAGCTCCCAAGTGCTCCACAAATTTGTGGAGCTTTTAGGAGCTCCATGGTGGGCCCCACCGCCAACTAGGACTTGAGAGCTGTGGAGAAGAACTTGAAAAAAGCAGATTTTTGGTCATAAGTCGACTCATGCACAGGCATAAGTCGACTTATGGTAAGTCGACTTATGTTTGTGTCGTAAGTCGACTTACGATCTGCTGTGGATTGTTGATTTTGGGCTCTGGCAAGTCGACTTATCAGGTCTGATAAGTCGACTTATGAACTCTTCTCCAGTTGTCGTTTTTCGCTTTGCCAAGTCGACTTATGCAGACTGATAAGTCGACTTACGACGGGTTTTTTGGAAAGTTCAGGTTCCTATTTGCAGTCTGTTTGGGTTTCTGTTTTGGTATAAATACCAATACGATTTGAGGGTTTTGTAGGAGCATATTTGAGGATTTTGGAGCACAGAAAAGAGAGATCTTTCTGAGCTATTGGTTAGGGTTATTGGTTGAGAGGTTGAGAGATTTGTTGGTGAGATTAGTTGGTTCGTTTGAGCGATTTGTAATCTCAATTTGTACTCTCCTTCTCTATTAGTGGAAACCCTCCCCCTTCTTGCCCCGTGGACGTAGGTAATTGCTGAACCACGTTAAAATTGGTGTTTGGGTTTGTGCATTGATATTTGATTGTTTTTGGCCTTCTTTGATCGGCGTTTGTTTTGGTTCCTCGGCGCCGCCGTCTGTCACAACAAGTGGTATCAGAGCATATCGCTGTTGTTCGGCACTTCAAGAGCTTCCTTGGGAGCTTGTTGGAAGGTCTTGGGAGATTTTTCTTGCCACATAGGACTCAGGAGCCTTCTTGGGAGGCTACTGCACTTGCTCTAAAGTTTCGGAAAACTCCCATTACACCGTAAAGGGGCAATGATGAGAAAGATGCAGACATTCGAGTGGTTGTGAATGAGTGGGTGGTGGGCCAGACCCACGTGAACTTAACCTTCCCATGCATTTCTTTAACGCGGTTTTACGTGGACGAATTTTGATTTTAACCGCTGGCCCAAGTTCGTTTTAGCCACAAGCATGCAGGATTCTCCGGTTATATAAAGGAACAAATACTGTTCCTAGGGTTTTGTGCGAAGGAGGTGTGCAACGATTTGGTTTTTGCGGCTGGAGAAATCTCTTTGTGTGCGGCTATGCAAAAGAAAAGGCAGAGGCCTATTTCTTTGGTTTTTGTACATCCTTTTGTAGAGAGATATTGTGAGGGATTTGAGAGTTTGTTTGAGGGTTTAGATTGAGAGTGATTGTAAACCCTAGTTGTATTCTCTCCCTCTATTAGTGGATCTCCCCTCTCCTTGCCCCGTGGACGTAGGCAATTTGCCGAACCACATACAAATTGGTTGTACTGCTTTTGTGTGAGATCTAGGGTGTTTTGTAGTTTGGTGGAGGAAGATTTTTTGTGTGAAGCTTGGTTCTTGGAGTTCTCGGCTTCGGTGGAGATAGCATTAGGAGTTGCCGTTTGAGATTTCGCTTTCCTCGTGTGGTTAGGAAATCTATTTGGAATCCACTCTAGGGTTCAGTTGGGTGGTTCCTAATTTCTATCAAATTTGTTCTTTCTCTACAATTTGGAGTTAGTTCGCAATGGGAGAAGAAGGTGAAAGCAGCAAATCGATGGCGAGTACAATACAAGTTGGTTTTCAGAACACTAAGATTAGTGTGGTGAAGTATGGTGGCAAAATCAACTTTGGTTTGTGGATGAGCGACGTACAGGATGCGCTCAATGCTCAGAATTTGGAAGAGACCATCATGGTCCATGAGAGGCCACCTAAATATGATGAGGCGATATGGAAGAAAATGAATAGGAACGCGTGTGGGGTGATCAGGTCTTGTTTGGAACAGGAACTGAAATATGATGTGATTAGGGTGACGTATGCAATGAAGATGTGGGAAATTCTCAACAACAAGTATCTCACGAAGAGTGTTGAGAACAGGTTGTACTTGCTGCGAAGACTCTTCAGATTTCAGATGTCCAGAGGCACCTCGCTAGCGGCTCATGTGAACAACTACACTAAGTTGTTGTCGGACTTGGCGAATGTTGATGAGAAGATATCGGATGAGTACAAGGCGATTATTTTGTTGGGCTCCTTACCGGATGAGGAGTATGATACATTCGTGCTCACTTTGTTGAACGGGAGATCTTCTATCAGCTATAGTGAAGTGACTAACGCTTTAACCAATTATGATTTGAGGAGGAAGGACAAGGAGACTTCCCGTGCTAGCACTTCAGGCGAGGCCTTGTCGACGAGAGGGAGAAGCCCATATCTGAAAGGTGGTAATAGAGGAAGGTCAAAGTTTAGAGGCCGCCACCAATTAGCAAAGAACCAATGTGCATTCTGCAAGGAGCAGGGACATTGGAAGATAGACTGCCCGAAGCTCAAGGAGAAAGAGAATGGTAAGAAAAATGGCCCAAAGGCTAATGAGGTGAATATTGCGAAAGGCGATGATTCCGATGATTCGTGCTTTTCTCTACTGATTACTCCGGAGGTGAACCATGTGGATGCATCAGATTGGATGCTTAATTCTGGCGCTACTTTTCATGTGACCCCTAGGCGAGACTGGTTTGCATCTTTTGAGAAAGTCGACGGGGGCGTTGTTGTCATGGGAAATGATCAATCCTGTGGTGTTTGTGGGATAAGTACCGTACAGATTAGGATGCATGATGGAGTAGTCCGTGAGTTGAAGGAGGTGAGATTTGTTCCTCAACTGAAGAAAAATCTTATCTCAGTTGGAGCTTTGGAGGAGAAGGGATTCAATGTGACTTTCAAAAACGCTGTAGCGAAGGTTACTAAGGGATCATTGGTTGTGATGAGGGGAGTCCGAAATCGAAATTTGTATTATCTGAAGGGAAGCACCGAGATTGGCCAGGTTGCTTAGGCTATTTCAGAAGCGGACATGAGCAGACTTTGGCACTATAGGTTGGGGCACACAGGTGAAAAGTCACTACAAGCATTGTGCAAGCAGGGGCTATTGAAGGGAGCCAAGAGTGGGAAGATTGAGTTCTGTGAGAACTGTGTTCTTGGCAAGAAGACAAAGGTGAAGTTCGGGATTGCCATTCATCAGACGAGGGGTATCCTGGACTATGTGCACACAGACGTTTGGGGTCCCACCAAGACTGCATCACTTGGTGGTCGACATTAGTTCGTCACTTTTATAGATGACTATTCTAGGCGTTGTTGGGTGTACACCATGACGAAGAAGAGTGAAGTCCTAGATTTGTTTGTGGAGTGGAAGAAGAGATTGGAACTACAGACTGGGAGAAAGATCAAGACGTTGCGATCCGACAACGGTGGTGAGTATACTTCTGACCCCTTTCAGCAGCTATGTCGAGACGAGGGCATAGAGAGACACTTCACAGTTAGTCATACACCGCAGCAAAATGGGGTGGCAGAGAGGTTGAATCGGTCTTTACTGGAGAAGATCCGATGCTTATTGTCGCAGAGTGGTTTGGAGAAGATCTTTTGGGCTGAGGCACTTACATATGCGAGCCACCTCATTAATAGGCTGCCTTCATCTGCGATTGAGGGGAAAACCCCTATGGAGATGTGGTCGGGAAAGCCAGCACATGACTATGACCAGCTCAACATGTAGGTGTCGACTGAGGTGACGCCAGGCGAGCACGACGGTGACACGGAGGATACGAGTACAAATGTGCAGGATCAGGAACCGACGGCTCAGGTTCAGGATTCAATTGCGGTTTGGAGACAGAGGAGAAACATACAGATGCCAACACGGTATGCCGACTGTAATGACCCTGATTTTTGATTTTTGATTTAAATAAAATTTTCTAGTATTTAAAATATTATATTAAAATATTATATTATACTTTTCATAATTTCTGGAATTTTTTGAGTTTTCAAAATAAATAAATAATAAAATATATAGTCTTGTATTTTTAATTCTGCTAAATAATAATTTACGGTTTAGTGATTTTTATATATGATCATTTGGTGATTAAGATTATTAATGACCTTGTTATTATTGATGTAAACTTGAGTATAGTACAGTAGCATATAAATATTAATAAAAAGATTTTTGGTTGATTATTAATTATTAATATATTTCAGAATATTAGGTGAGATTTTTGAATTTTCCCTCTCTTATTTTTCTCATTTGAATTATTTCCTAATCCCTCCCAAATCAATTTCTAAGCAACTCTTAAACTCATTCCTTTTTAATTCCGAAACTTTCTCTCTCTCCATATATTTTGTCAACCTTCCCCGTATCAAATCCTATCATATTTTATGCACAAAATCCTTGCTATGTCTCAAATCTCAAATTTTCCTCATAATCAAATCTTTTCTCTCTCTCTCAATCACAACAAAACTTATCATACCCGTACTCCCCTATCAAATATATACCTATAATATTAACCTACAACCTACCTCATCTCCTACCCTCTTTTCTTGTGTGAACCAGCCTCCAAGAAAACCCTCTTCTTCTTCTTCTTCCTCAAGCAACGCCGGCCAACACCACCTCCAAACCCACACTCCACCCAGCCACCGAACCCGCTCGAGCCCCCGCCCGACGCCTCCGCGCTCGGGCTGGCGGCCGACCGCGGGCGAGGCGTCCACCCACCTTCGGTCGCGCCGCGACCTCAATCTCCGGATCCGACGAACCCCGCCGCCAGCCGGCCTCCAACGCTCGCCCGCCCGGGTCGGGCCCGGAACGGTCGCCTCGTGCCCCGCGTCCGTCGAGCCGCTTGAACAAGCCCGCTGCACTCCGGGGCCTGTGCCGCCCCCGTACACCCCCACCGGAGTTCGCCTCCCCGAGCGGCCATCTCCCCCTGCTCCAGCGCTCCTCTCGCTCCCTGAGTCTACGCTCGAGCCTCCAGAGCGCGGCTACGCGTCCCCTGCGGCCGCCGGCCGCCAAGGGCGGCTCCGGCTGGTTCGCCGCCTCACCGACGAACAGCAACTGCCGACCCAACCACCTCAGATCCCATTGCCGTCGCCCTCTAGTTCGCCTTCGTCGAACTCCGATCAGCCCCCCCGTCGAGTCATCGTCGTCAGCCGAGCCGTCGAACCCCGCTTCTCACGTCGGATCCGATCTGTACCGAGGCAAGATCCCGCTCCTCTTGACTCGTCAATTCCTATTTATATCTGTCGTTAATTAGTTGCATAGATTAGATTATGAATTGTTATTATCTGCGTGGGTTTGATGAATAATATTAATTTAAATCATAGTTAAGTGATAAATAGTATTTTTGAAATAATGATAATGAAGTGAAGAATTTATTTGATAACAGAATCATTTTGGAGAATTTATAATATTTAAAAATAATTTATTTTGAGAAAAAGAATTATTTTAGAATAATAATTGATGAGAAATAATTTTTAAAAGAAATTATTTTGGGAAAGGAATTATTTTCTGAAGTACGTAGTTGTTGGTTCATGATTACATTTCATGTTTGTGATTATTTTACTGCATTTGACATGTCAGCTTTTATTGTTCCTGATTGTATTGAGAGTCGTTAGTAGTTTATGACTAGAATGACCTATGTGACGTGCGAAGGACCTAGAGACTCGTGTGTTGTTGTCTTAGAAAAACAAGATGAGTTGGGGTGGGAAGTCTATGTTTATGTAATCGGATAAGACTGTTGATATATCTTCTAGGTTTGTACCAGTGGATCGGTGTCGCCACTGGGATTGGTTGGTTTATTGAGTCACAGTGGATCAGTGTCGCCACTGGGATTTGTTGGTTTGTTGAGTCACAGTGGATCGGTGTCGCCACTGGGGGCTGATTGGTTGGGTCAAAGTAGATCGGTGTCGCTAATTTGATTCCTGAATTTAATTGATGAGATGCACATAGGGGATATGTGAACAGTCAGTTATCCGATAATATGAACGTTGACTATGTGTGAGATATGAACCAATGACCTATTATAGGATGGTTAGTTACATGACTTGTTACCAGTGGATCGGTGTCGCCACTGAGGTTGGTTTGTTGAGACAAGGTGAATCGGTGTCATCACTTTGGTTAGGATTTATGGATTCTTGTGAGATGTAGACCAGTTGTACTCCCTTCCATACATAGATCGGGATTAATATTTAATTATCTACAATTTGAGACATATGGTATATACATGAGGGTTTCCTTGTTTGGATTATTTCGCTCGACGTACTACGTCTCGAGTTGTAGATTTTTAGGTATTAATTCCATCTATTGTATGCCCTTGTTACTTGGATGATTAGACTGATCGCTAGCTACATGATTCGTTACCTGATCGATTCTAGATGTTTTATGTTATCATGATTTAGTAGTGTTTTCATGTTGATTTGTGGATTTCAGTTGTACGTTCTTTTGTTGTTTCTATTATCGTATCGTTTTTCGCATTGGATTTGTTATTCCTTTCAGTTTATTTTCGTAGCATTTCCTTTTCCGCCTGATCATTGTATTTTATATTCTCCAGTATTTCATTCAGATAGTTTGTATAAGGGCATGTTTGGCCCGAATATTATGTCTGGATGATCATTTCAGTTGTGATATGTATCTTTTGGTTCTGAGTTGTTTATTATATTCTCATTACTGTGATCGGGGACCTGTACCTTCGTTTGTATATCTTGACGCTTAGCGTATTAGATTGAGAAGACGGGGTCTAGCACTTATCTCTTCTCAGTTTAATACGTCGCGGGCTTGCTCGCGTCCCGATTCCCTGGTATTTTGGGAAGTGGGGCGTGACACCGACACAGTTGCGTATGCACTTCCGGTAGAGAGTATCGATGAGTTAGTGCCTACTACATTCAGAGAGGCCGAGCAGAGTTCGGAGGCTGATTCGTGGTAGGTGGCTATGCAGGAGGAGATGGAATCTCTTCATAAGAACGATACATGGGAGCTTGTTGAGTTTCCAAAGGGGCGGAAGGCGATTGGGTGCAAGTGGGTGTACACGAAGAAGGAGGGCATTGAGGGCACTCCATTGAGGTTCAATGCTAGGTTGGTTGCGAAGGGCTATGCACAGGAGGAAGGAATAGATTATAATGAGGTTTTCTCTCCGGTGGTGAAGCATTCTTCGATTCGGATTCTGCTAGCTTTGGTGGCACAATATGGTTTGGAGTTAGATCAGTTGGATGTGAAGACGGCATTTCTTCATGGTGATCTTGATGAAGAAATATATATGACTCAGCCATTGGGATTCCGAGCTGTGGGGAAGGAAAAATTAGTTTGCAAATTAAAGAAATCGCTATACGGTTTGAAGCAGTCTCCTCGACAGTGGTATAGGCGATTCGATGGTTTTATGATTGGTCATTCGTACACTCGGAGTCAGTTTGATCCTTGCGTATATTTTCGCAAGTTGAAAGGAGGTGCGTACATTTATTTGTTGCTCTATGTCGATGACATGTTGGTTGCCTCTACTTCCAGGTCAGCTATAGATGAGTTGAAAGTTCAGCTTTCGAATGAGTTTGAGATGAAGGACTTGGGCGAGGCGAAGCGCATTTTAGGGATGGAGATCGGCAGAGACAAGAAGAAGGACAGAATTTGTTTGACACAGGTGGCTTATTTGAAGAAGGTTCTACAGCGGTTCCATGTTAGCATGGATACGAAGCCAGTTGGTGTACCTTTGGGAGCCCATTTGAAGCTTTCTGCTGGTCTTTCACCGAAGTCAGTTGAAGATCGTTAGTTGATGTCGAAGACTCCATATGCGAGCGCAGTTGGGAGCTTAATGTATGCAATGGTATGTACGAGACTAGATTTGTCACAGGCGGTAAGCATGGTTTCGAGATACATGCATGATCTAGGAGTGGGTCATTGGGACGCCGATTTGTCACAGGCGGTAAGCATGGTTTCGAGATACATGCATGATCTAGGAGTGGGTCATTGGGACGCCGTGAAATGGATTTTGAGGTACATTCGAGGTACGCTCAATGTTGGTTTAGTTTATGAGCGGGACGCTACAGGTGGGCAGTTATGCATTGACTATGTTGATTCGGATTATGCCGGGGATTTGGATAAGCGCCGGTCTACGACGGGGTATGTGTTCACTTTAACCCGTACGCCGGTGTGTTGGAGATGCACCTTACAGTCGACGGTAGCTTTGTCTACGACGGAGGCAGAGTATATGGTGGTTACGGAGGCTGTGAAGGAGGCTATTTGGCTTCAAGGACTTTTGGAGGAACTTGGTATATCGCAGAGGTCCGTCACTATTCATTGTGATAGCATGAGTGCTATCTATTTGGCGAAGAATCAGGTTTTTCATGCGAGGACGAAGCACATTGACGTTCGTTATCACTTCGTTCGGGATGTTCTTGAAGATGGCGATGTGGAAATTATGAAAGTCCACACGAAGGATAATCCAGCAGATATGCTCACTAAGGTGGTTCCGAGCAACAAGTTTGATCATTGTAGAAGCTTGTTGCACATTCGTGATTGTTGAGGCCGTTGGCGGCCATTTGGGTGAACTACGTTCAGCTTGATTCCTTGGGCAAGAGGATACGTAGGCAGTCTTTCAGATGCAGCCGGTTTGGATTAGTTGATGGGGTGAGATTGTTTGGACTCTCGTTTGGGTTCTCGACTTGTTATGGATTGAGTTCGTACTGGACACAACAAGTTGGGACATTTGGATGCTTTGATGTCGCGTTGGTGTCGGCTCAGTTTTGGAAAAACTTCACCGAGGTGGAGAATTGTGAACGAGTGGGTGGTGGGCCAGACCCACGTGAACTCAACGTGAACTCAACCTTCCCATGCGTTTCTTTAACGCGGTTTTACGTGGACGAATTTTGATTTTAACCGCTGGCCCAAGTTCGTTTTGATTTTAACCGCTGGCCCAAGTTCGTTTTAGCCACAAGCATGCAGGATTCTCCGGTTATATAAAGGAACAAATACTGTTCCTAGGGTTTTGTACGAAGAAGGTGTGCAACGATTTGGTTTTTGCGACTGGAGAAATCTCTTTGTGTGCGGCTGTGCAAAAGAAAAGGCAGAGGCCTATTTCTTTGGTTTTTGTGCATCCTTTTGTAGAGAGATATTGTGAGGGATTTGAGAGTTTGTTTGAGAGTTTAGATTGAGAGTGATTGTAAACCCTAGTTGTATTCTCTCCCTCTATTAGTGGATCTCCCCCCTCCTTGCCCCGTGGACGTAGGCAATTTGCCGAACCACGTAAAATTAGTTGTACTGCTATTTGTGTGATTTGTAATAGCTTTTAGGTTCCCTCGACGCGTAGTCCTAGAGCTGACGAGAGGAAGAACTAATATCCCATTTTGATGAGATATTAGGCTTCAAATTCTTGTTCCCTTTGAGAAACAAGAATTCTTATTGCGACCTGACTCTCTTGTTGTGCTGCCGAAATTTCCGCTGCGCGCAACGCTGACGGGAGATAAGGAATTGGATACGGATTCTCGTGGGCAAATCACGGAATGCCTGTGGGCTGACTTTTGTGACAGCACGTTCCAGACCCGTTTCCCTTTCTTTCTTTTTTTCTCTCTTTTTTCTTTTTCCCCTTTTTTTTTCTCTTTTTTCTCTCTTTTTGGACGTGAAAAATAAGTTTGCCTACAAAGAAAGATTTGGAGCTATTCATGAAGAACTTTTTTTTTGTTTTTTTTCAATGGCTTAAAACATCAACAGAGGAGAGTTGTTTCAGGTCCTTGCAAGTGAAACCTCTGTCATGCCACAAAAATTTCTTGCTTTTTTACTTCATTTGATCCATAGAGTTTATGGTTGAAAATTTTTAATAATGATTTTCTTTTAATGAAACACTCGGTGCAGGCTAATGACAAGCAGTTACTTGTTCTTGTTACAAAATCATAAATTGTATACAAATCCTTCGACTCCTAGGTTCATTCCGTAAGTTGTAAAACTCCGAAAGCTTTCAAAATCTAGCAAGGGAGAAGTTTGTGCAACATCAAAGAGTGCTGTAGCCGAGGCCTGCTATATTGCATTGGAAAATAAGCAATTTTCAGTTACTCCTTTGCATTTTGTGAACAGATACGATACTACTGCTCATCACAACTGCACAACCACAATGCTGAGCAATTCCTGTGTCGTCAAATTATCCATTGAAGGACTCCATATGCATAGTAAATAAAGCAACATTCTTGCTCCCAAATTTTACTATTCTTACCATCATAAGAAGCCAAAAAGAATGAACTGCATATAGAGATTTTGAAACCAGTATATGTACAGCACAAGATACGACAATTTTTCGCATAGAGAATGACATGAATATCCATACTGAAATATGTAGTGAAGTAGCTAGCATGCTTGAACTTGATCAGAAAATACTGAAATATGCAATTGCGCGTATCAAACTGTGTAAATCATACCAAAAATGACTAGGTTTCTGATTACTACACGCCAGCAAAACATGTTGAATTTGAAACCAGTGTAAATAAATTGTAGTATATATGTTACCTTCGAATTTCTTTTCTGCAATGCCCATCTTGTGGGCAAATATAGCAGTGGAAGCTATATCAAGTTTGGTTGGAAGGTAGTTTGGATAATACGCACTATAAAATGACTTCAGAATCAAAGAGATGTAACTGTATTTGCTTTGCACAAGAACTTTACTATGCAACAGAGCTCACGGTCATAAACTGAAACAACAGTTTGCAATACAAACGCATATTTACTTGCATAAATTCCCAAATTCAAACAACACTCTTACCAGTACAAAATTAGACAAACCGTACAATAATCTAACTTGATATCAACACCAGACCTGAGACTCTAAGCATAAAACATCAAAATAGCAATAGGAGGCGTTTTGATACAATTGTATTAGTTCAACACGAGTTGAGTTGCTCAGGTCATTGTAGGTGAAACCTCTACCATGCCGTAGAAATTTCTTAGTTTTCACTTCAACCTAGATCCAAACCATTTTCTTGTGAAAAAACAGGATAAATCCTTCGACTTCTAGCTGCAAGTCAAAAGTTGTGAAACTTCAAAAGCTTTCAAAAAACAATCAATGGAAAAAAGCTGGTACAAATTCAATGACAGCTGCAGCTGAAGCCTGCAGTATTGCATTGTAAAATATGCAATTTTCAATTACTCGTTTGCATTTTAGCTAACAGATACTTTACTGCTCATCACAACTGCACAAGCACGATGCTGAGCAATTGCCAGTTTACATTTCCCAACTCATATGCATAGCCGATCAAGCAAAATTCTTACTCCCACATTTTACTAATCACACCACCACAAGAAACTAAAAAGAATTTTAACTGTAAAGGTTTTGAATCTATAACAGATGCAACATCCATCAGCATAAGAACAAATATAAGAAACAAGAGAGTCCTAAGCACTCATCCCATTATTCCATAATTCACAGAAATTGAGACACCAATTAAGAATAGAAAGCAATCTGAAAAACAAAAAGAGAAAAAGCAGTTGCAAGAGAACAATTCACAGTCCTTGGTTCAGTCATCTCCATGGATTTTATCAACAACACCAATAGAGTGAACCTGAATTACCTGAACATGAATCCAGTTCCAAAAAATTTAGGCTTACAGAACTTCTATCTTAGAAGTTACTGTGAATGAAACAATGAGAAATGTCGTAGGTTTCAAATCAGACAAGAAACAGGGATAAAAATCATATGATTTCAAACTTTAAATAAGTCAATAAGTTAGAATTATATCAATCAGGGAAGTTACTGTTTGTCAAAAGCGCA
This sequence comes from Asparagus officinalis, assembly GCF_001876935.1. Lineage (NCBI taxonomy): Eukaryota > Viridiplantae > Streptophyta > Magnoliopsida > Asparagales > Asparagaceae > Asparagus > Asparagus officinalis. The sequence continues at coordinate 19,896,792 of NC_033797.1, forward strand.
AAAAAAAAAAGAAAAAAAAAAGAGGGTAAGTGTTTCTGACCAGGATACTATGTTTACCCAAAAAAGAATATGTCAAGTGTGTTAAACTAGTTCCCTTATCTCCATTGAACAGTTAATATAGCATTGAACTGCTGTTCAGCAAAGTTAGTGTCTTCTTCAGCTGCTTTGACACCCTTTTCCAAATCACCATTTTCATATTCATTCTTTCTATCTCAAGAATCATAAATTCTCTTTTGTCCTGAATGCGCCTGAGCTCTCGTTCCCGTATCAATAGATCTTCATCAACTGCAAGAAGTAGCTCATATTTCTTTTCCATCTCCTCTTCAACTTGAAGCACTTTTGCTTTCAGGGAACGCTTCTCACCCTCTAACTGACTTTGCACATTATGTACCTCTATCAACTTTAATAGGCGAGAACACACTGATTCAATATTGAATCCATTCGATTCAAAGAGACCAAGGGCTTTCAATTTCAGATCAAAAACATTTTTGGAATCAACTATGCGCACGCTGCAAATTTCAGTCACTAAGGTGACAAAAGTCGCCATCTTAAGATGCATACAGTAGATTCTTGGCTCATGGAATGGTGATAGTGATCTGATTTGATGGAAATCATAACTGAACACTCCTTGTGTATAGTACAAAATGTTAACCTGGGGAGCATTATACCTATAGTACATCTGCAATTTACTCTTTATGAAACAACTAGCTCTAGTTAAAAATATGTATCACAGGTAAATCAACAACTGGAATATCAAAAGGAAAGAAAAAAAAACAACTTCAGCACTTGCATAATTAGGTCAGGAATTATGCATAGAAGAAAAAAACTTGAACACATGGCAAATCACGAGAACATTGAACTTGAAGACATTACATGTCATGCACGTTCATACTTAAAGTCCCTCTAACCATTAGATCAAAACTCCGAAGTTGTGATGAGAGTCAAGGGTTACATTTTTATATTAAAACAATATGGTGTTATTTTTTAGAAAATCCGCTTTAAAATCATGATTGGTAGGATTTGAACCTCAGATACTCTGACACCATCTTAAGGTCCCTCTAACCATTACATTAAAACTCTAACCATTACATCAAAACTCCAAAGTTGTGGTAAGAGTTAAGAGTTATATTTTATATTCTGACACTCGTAATTCTTAAAGGTTAAAATTCCTAATGGTTATAATATTTGAAGAATAACATGGGTTTGGAACTGAATGTTGTTTTGGATTCACATGCAGAACGTCCTGTATATAATAGTATAGATCAATACTTACATGATGGTAACAGCTTGTATAGACCAACAGGGAAAAAAATTAGCATATATTTGTAGGACTTTAAGTGCTACAGTTTGTAGACATGGACACAAGTGTCATGCTTCAGCATGGACACTAGTTTTAAATCATGGTAATTATCCAAAACTCAGATTTGAGGACAAGTACATATGTAATCTAGGCTCATGCGAGTAGTTTTGGCTAACAGAGATCTATGTTGTCATCCATATGGAGATGAATCAAATTTTATTACAAAGATCTACAAGAAATTAGTTTTTATCAAACAGTATACAATATACTACATCTTCTATATGATGCTTGAGGTAAATAACAGTCAGCGATTTGCAAGTGTTGCACATAGATGAAGTTGGTGACACATCTAGGTGTGCTGGACACATCACTTAATTGGAGGGAGTAGTATCCTACATATCATGGCGAAAATGTAGTCAATAATACATTTGAAAAGAAAATGGGGCGCATGAAATGCAGTTTTGATTGTCTATAAAACATGTAATCGTGACATGTTACGACATAATTCAGACAACAAATAGTGCATGGCAAATCCTTAAAAAAGAAAAACCAAGGTTCAAATCCAACTAAAAAGTTATAATATTTTACAATACTTACAATATAAAAAACTGAAAAGACATTTATACAATCTTCACATCACTTTTTACAATATCGAAAACTAAAAAGAAAGAAAAAAAAGTTGTTGTAGGGACATTTGCAACAATAGTTGCAGCGAAACAAGGTGTTGCAACTGGAGAAACTGTGACTAAAATGCATGCAACAACTGCAGCTGAAAGTCCTCCAATGGCAAAACCTATTAAACAGTCTCTTAGTATTACAACTTATAGGAAGAAAAACAAAGTCACAGCCTCCTGGCTAGGCACTAAAGATATGATATAGAGTTTTTGTACTTGTTATTCAAGACCAGCTGCAAATTTTATTCAAACAAAAAAAAGAAAAAAAAAACTAGTCTGTTTAGGCAAAATGTTATAAAGTACTAATCACTATGTTTAGTAAAATGACGGTAAGTGAAAAATCAATTTAGCACACATTCCTAATCATAAACACTTCGCCTCATTTGGTACACGGGAATGAGTAGGAATAGAATGCAATTCCAACTTCTTATTCATGCTTACCAAACATGATGTGTTTTTAGATGCTAGAAATGTCATTTCCACATCTCGTCAATTCCCACTTAATGTGGGAATTTCCAATGAATTATTAAGAAATTGATATTTTCACTTAAGTGAGAATGAAAATAATAAAATAAATTTCGGATTACCCTTCTTAAAGATTTTCCCACTTAATTCTCTAATTACATCCAAACATGAAAACGGGATGAACATTCCATTCCCACATTAATTCTATTACTCTCCTATCCTCATTTCATTCTCAATTGACTTCATTCCCGCGTACCAAATGAGACATTAGAAACAAACTTCTAAACAAAATCCCATATATGCACCATTTAAGACCAAAAAGTATTACAGTATAAAAATATTATCTTCAAACAATATCATTTCTAATAAAAAGGTAAAAAAACCAAAATACCAAAATTTATTGAGAAGCCTAAAATTGTAAAATCAATTTATTGTGCAAAAAATACAAACAGTACTATATGACAGTGGAAAACTCTATAATTTTAAATTAGAAAACTATATAGAAAAAACTAAAAACAATTGACCTCGAAACAACAATCTGAAAATGCACAAAGAAAAGGAAAACATTGCAAAAGGATATCCACCTAATAATAAAACATCCGTTGTCTAAAATCACCATCTAAAATTATTCAATCACACTCACCCTAACTAATATTCAAAAAAATGCAACAAATACCAAACGATGAGAAAGCCAACAAGAAAAAAAAAACTTCAAAAAAATACCTGAACTTCTTCAATAGGTTTCCAACCTCCCTTCACGAACTCCATTTGCCTCCTCATCTTTTCCCTCTTAAACCCAAGCTCCTCCCTCGTCATCGGAATATAAACAATATACAAACCATCCAAACCCTCCGGCAACTTAATCACCACTCCCCGCTACCATCCTCCATCATGGAAAACTTCAACGCACTGCTCAACCTCAAATACAACGTTCAAATCCTCAGACGGCGGTCGGAGCCGAACAAAAGAGCAGTGCACAGTCTCCTTAAGGGGACTTTTAGAGTCTGTGTTAGAGCCGAGGTCCCCGTATGTGACGGAGTATCATCGACATTTTTTCAGAGCATCTCCAACAGCTTCCCCAAAATTTTCTCCAAAATGGAGAAACAAAAGTCATATTCTCCAAATTATTTTTGCTCAAACTCCAACAGCTTCCCCATTTTAAAAAATCGCATTTATTACAATAATAAAGCTCTTCCCAAAAATTTGGAGAATGCTGCAGATTTGGGGAAAGCTCCTTATTTTTTCTCCTCCTTCCCTATTTTGGGGAATGGGATGGAGAATCTGTTGGACCAAAAAAAGCTCTATATTCCCCAAAATTGAGTATTTCAAGAAGATGGGGAAGCTGTTGGAGATGCTCTCAGGCTGGATCGATAAGTAACCTCGAACCACACTCCTCAAAGTCCTTGGTCATTGGATCTGACTTCTACTAAGGATCCGACCCGTAAGGTGTTCTGTAACGCAGCACGGAAGTGATAAAGCTCAGAATCCATCAAGTTGTGTTTTCTGAATCCACAAAGAACAATCTTTAAATCCACGAAGAGACAACCTCGAATCTATGAAGTAAATTAAAAAGAATTTTATTGATAAAAAGTGATATAATTCATGAGGCTTACAATCCTTCTTCTTAAATAGAAAAACAAAACCTCCCCCTAATAAGAACATAATTTCTAAAAGAAAGAAACAATTTAAAGCTGTCTAAAAGACTCTCTATAATAAAGACAAATCAGTCCTAATTAAATTAAAACTGATTTTGTTTTCTAATTTAAATTGACTCTAACTTTATTACTAAAAAGAAACTAAAAGCTGATTATTTCTAAAATCCTGTCAAAACGGGTGTTACTGATAGGATTGTGAGATTCTGCCAAGCTGATTGACTCTATCTCGTTGAGATATGTGATTTTCATATCTAATATGTTCGAATCTGTCTTTCGAATTAAAAGATATGGTTATTTCTCTACGGTCAGTTTATAATTCATCTATATTCGTATTTGACTCGTGAAGGTCCCGCTTCTACATGAATTTGATCATTATGCGTCCTCATCAGTCTCCCATTGTTGAAAGAAGCTAGATCCTGAGCTTATATTTGTTTGAATAACAGCTTTCTTGATATACACTTTTCTTCTTCTGCATCGATCAACATCCGTCTTATACTTAACATTAATTTCATCAATCTATTCTTTCACCTCCTCGGCAAGGGCTCATTCTGAATTAAACTTTTGAATGAATCTTTCCCATATTTTTTAATGTAACTGAGAGCATGTGGATCAATAGATGACTTGAAAATCTCCAAATATGTTCCATGTCTCTTTTCATATTCGAGTGTTGGAAGAATCATCAAAACCTTCTTGAAATTATTCACAACCTTTGCTTGCAGAGAATAAATTTCTCCCTCATACTTCATACATAATTCTTCTATCTCCTTTGCCTCGAGCCCTCCACCAAATAACTCATACATATCATTAATTGTCTCACTCTCTAATTTAACTTTCTCCTCTATCAGGATAACATCAATATGCGTAACATCACTCACGACGTCTTTGCGAATATCATGCATAATATCTGTCTTCATTAACATGTCACCATCAATATCAAGAACCTCAGGATGAATCTTGATGATGGCAGAATCTTCCTTTTTGTGGTGAGTGTCTCGTTGTCTGTAAACCACTAATTTAACTTTTCAATCTTTTGGGATTATCTCATACTCAAATATACATCCACTTCACTAATTTAATCGAGAAAATCATTAGCATGGACCTTTTCGTTGAATGATGGTCTTTTTAATCCTCCAGCTGTAGGATTTGTCTTGCGCAGTCGAATCTCGTTTTTGGTGACCATCAATGTGATCTCGAACTCATCCCTGATTAAGACGGTCCACTACCAACGCAAGTCAATTTATGGAAGTCCTTATCTGAGTAACTCTCATATTCAACTCATCGAACTCAATTCAGGTAACACGGGCTTCATCGCCTGCCATCGGATTGGAGAAATAGGACTCTGATACCAATTAACACAGCACGAAAATGATAAACCTCGGAATCCACCAAGGGGTATTCACTAAATCCACAACGAACAATCTTCAAATCTACGAAAAGACAACCTCAAATCCACGAAGTAATATAAAAAAGAATTTTATTGATAAAAGTTGATATGATTCATGAGGTTTACAATCATTCTTCTTAAATAGAAAAATAAAGCCTACTCCTAATAAAAACAGAATTACTAAAAGAAAGAAATAATTTGAAACTACCTAAAAGACTCTCAATAATAAAGGAAACAAATAAATCCCAATTAAATCAAAATTGATTTTGTTTCCTGTTATGGGGTACAACTGTTTCCAAATGTGTGATCTGATGAGTCGACATCTTGACCAAACAGACAAGCCCACACGATCTGCCGACTCAAAAGGTAGTGTTAGTCGGTACGAAAATCAACATTCCAGAGATTCAACACTCCTCGGAGTCGACCTGAAGGACAGCCGAGCCTTCACTCCCTCAGTCGAGTCGGCATCATTCCTCATAGGTGACTCGAGAGGCGGACTCAGTCAATCCTCTTCATATCAAAAGATCGCTACTCAGCGTTAGCCAGCACTCCTCCCGAGGACGACCCGGAATACTACTTATCAATATTATTTAACCTTTGATGATCATCATTATAGCTCCGTCCTTAACCGTCTGAAGACTCGTCGGCTGCTGACTCCCAATATCGCTAAAATGACCTCCCGTCACTCACAAACTGACAAGACTCGTCTGCTGCTGACTCCCAATATCATTGAAGTGACTTCCCGTCACTCATAAAGCGTTACATATAGAAAAAAGGGTGACTCAACCTCCAGCTCACCCCTCACCATCACCTTACAGTACACTCATAAAGTGACCAATCTGCCTTTAGCATCCTCTATAAATACAGATGTTATTTGCCATAAAAAGGGGGTTCGCAAATTGGCAGATTCGCAATCTAAACTTTCTTCCTGATCTAAATCTAAGAGATCATCATCTCTAATGCACATAGCATAAGAACATATAGTTCTATTACTCCACTCAAGCTCAAGTTATCAACTGACTTGATCGTCGGAGGTACCATGGTGGAATCATCACCCTCACGACTTCTTCTGTACAGATCGCAAACTCTAACTCAGTGGTCAGACATAAAGTCGGGAAAGGAAGAGATCCCCTTCATCATCCTTCATCACCCCGCAAGCATCCTCTTTTGGATTAATAATCTGCCAAATTTAAAGCGCAAATTGCATGAGGAAGAATACATCGTTCTTCTTTCACACCACTCAAATTCACCAACTGACTTGACCGTCGGAGGTATCACGGGAGAAACAAGCCCCGCCCTCTCACGATTTTTACGTGTGCAGGTCATTTCTTGTTTATGCAGAAGAATCAGGAATTTTAGTCCAAGGATCGGGCATAAAGTCGGAGGAGAAGTCGGCCCTATCCTCCATCCTCTCCCTCTTCGTCGCCAGCGTGAAGATCTGAATTGCATCCATCAGCGAAAAGCTCTCATCGACTGTATGATCTCGGATATCAACAATTTAACGCCTACCGTGGGGCCCACTTTCTTCTCTGAGAAGGGATGCCCAATTCTAAGCAGGGGCCTGATCTTGTTTATTCTTGAACAACGCCACTAGAATTGCATCATTCAAGCTAAATAAAGACCTTAGCTCCTCATCAGAGTAAGTCTAAGGAGCAATTGGTGGTCGATTCCTTCAGCTCTCATTGACCATCATGGTCAAGACTTGGCTCCTTATCAGGATAAGTCCAAAGCACAACGACTTCTCAGTCGAATATCAAAACATTGGCTCTTTATCAGGATAAGCCTAAGGCACAACGACTCCTCAGTCGGTAACAAAGACATTGGCTCCTCATCAGGGTAAGCCTAAGACGCAACTGGTGGTCGATTCCTTCGGCTCTCATCGACCATCATGGTCAAGACCTTGGTTCATCATCAAGATAAACCCAAGGCACAACGACTTCTCAGTCGGTAACCAAGCCTTTGGTTCCTTATCAAGATAAGCCCAATGCACAACGACTTCTCAGTCAGTAACTAAGCCCTTGGCTCCTTATCAGGATAAGCCCAAGGCACAACGACTTCTCAGTCGGTAATCAAGACATTGGCTCCTCACCAGGATAAGCCCAATGCATAATGATTTCTCAGTCGGTAACTAATGTTGGCCTTCGTGTTTTGATGATGTTTAACAAACAATTTACCACTAATGTTGTTTGTCTAGTATTTGTATTTTCTTATTTATTATAGACAAACAACGTTGTTGGAGGATGGATGGAATAGAGCTTCAACGATGATATCCAAAGAAGGTTGGCGGAATGTCGGTGAAGCCTTGCAATTCAAAGTTAAAGATCAAGTTCAAGCTTCATCTGCATGTGTACCAAGTTGAGCTACAATGAAGATCAAGATCAAGCTTGGGTAATCTAGTTTAGATTTTATATTATGTGTGTTAAGTACCTTAAGCTCAACATCATATACACACACGTATTTGGTTTCTATGTATATATATAGTTATATATATACATGCATGGTTTTGAGTTTTTTATGCTTTGGACACACTTGCAAAATACATGAGTTTTCACAAATGGAAATTAAATTTGAGAAATTCTTTTTCTAACATGTTTGTTTTTATGTTTATAAATATTTCGCAAAGTTTCATCAAGTTTGGAATTGATTTGTTATGTTTAATGGAATTTACAAAATCATGTTTTTGTTCGTGCACATGTTCGTGCATGTTTTATAAAACAGATGAGTTTTTATAAATAGGAAGTGATATTCAAAAAATTCTTTCTTTGACATGTTTATATACATGTTTAGAAACTTTTCTCAAAATTTTACTATTTTTGGAGTTGATTTACTGTGCCCAATTGATTTTACAAAATCGTATATGTTAACAGTTTTTCAGAAACTGTAAATTTGTGTTCAAATATTTATTTATCTCAACTGGGAAAATTTCTCATGGATGTTTAAGAGAGTTTTAAAAAGAGTTTTACAAGTTTGTTTAAGGGTTTTTAAGTTTGTTTCAAGAGTTTGTTTATGAAGAACTTTCACAAGAGCTTGAGGAGATCATTCTTTGGTGTTTGGGCATTCAACTCTTCTCCCTCTCTCTCTTGTCGTCTTTAGAGAAGTGTTTCTAAACTCAATCTAGCTTTACATTTATATATAAATGTTTGATTATCATTTTATTAAGCTAGAATTTATTTGAGTTTAGTTTGATTTGATTTACTCTTTGTTTACACACACAACCATTGAGCTTATTGTATTTACATACATAGTATAATTTAGGGTTATGAGTTTGTGACATTGAGAGTGAGCTTAATTGAGTTTACACTTGTACACCGAGAAAAGTGTGTGGTGAGAGACGGGGTCGAATCCAAGAGGAGTGGCGTCGGTTGACGTGCCTAGGGAGAGGTTGTAACCGAGCACTTGAGGAGGAGGACACGGGCTAGGACCAACACTTAGTGTGTGAAGTGTGATTGCATAGTGATTGTACTGTGAGGTGTAAACGTTATTCGGGTGAACGTAGAAAACCCGGTTGATAGTGGATTTCTCCCCGGGAGTGGGGAGCGGAGACGTAGGACGAAAGGTCCGAACTCCGTGATCATTTGATTGTGTTTGAGTGTGCTTTGGCGTATTTATTTTTGCATTCATCTTATATCGTCATTTGTGCATTGCTCATTTATTTCATTCACTATCTTGTTTAGATTGTTTACCCATTGTGTTGTTTATATATCCTTGCATATATCTCTATCATATAGGATATATCTCATTGTTCATATTGCTTATCCTAGCTTATATTCTTGTTGTATTTCATACTTGCTAGGATAACTTATTAATTAATTTTAATTGATATTTAATTGGATTAGATTAGCATAAGACCCTAATCACCTCCCCTCTAGGGTCTAACAACTAAGCCCTTGGCTCATTATCAGGATAAGCCCAAGGCATAACGACTTCTCCGTCGAATATCAAGACATTGGCTCCTCATCAGGATAAGCACAAGACACAACAACTTATCAGTCAGTAATCAAGATCTTGGCTCCTTACCAAGATAAGTCGAAGGCACAATGATTACCCAGTCGGGAACTAAGCCCTTGGCTCCTTATCAAGATAAGCCCAAAGCACAACGACTTCTCAGTCGAATATCAAGACCTTAGCTCCTCATCAGGATAAGCCCAAGGCACAACGGCTCCTCAGTCGATAACAAAGACATTGGCTCCTCGTCAGGGCAAGCCCAAAGAACAACTGGTGGTCGATTCCTTCAACTCTCATCGACCATCATAGTCAAGACCTTGGCTCTTCATCAAGATAAACCAAAGGTACAACGACTTCTCAGTCGGTAACAAAACCCTTGGCTCCTTATCAGGATAAACCCAAGGCGCAACCGGTGGTCGATTCCTTTGGCTCTCATCGACCATCATGATCAAGACCTTGGCTCCTCATCAGGATAAGCCCAAGGCATAACGACTTCTCAGTCGGTAACCAAACTCTTAACTCCTCATCATGATAAGCCTAAGGTACAACGACTTCACAGTCGGCAACTAAGCCCTTGGCTTCTTATCAGGATAAGCTCAAGGCATAATAATTTCTCAGTCGGTAATCAAGACCTTGACTCCTTACCAGGATAAGCCTAAGACATAACGACTTCTCAGTCAGCAACTAAGCCTTGGCTCCTTATCAGGATAAGCCTAAGGCACAATGACTTCGTAGTCGAATATCAAGACCTTGGCTCCTCATCAGGATAAGCCCAAGGCACAACGACTTCTCAGTCGGTAACAAAGACCTTGGCTCCTCATCAGGGTAAGCCCAAGACGCAACTAGTGATCGATTCCTTCGGCTCTCATCGACCATCATGATAAGCCCTTAGCTCCTTTTTAGGATAAGCCCAAGACACAACTCTTTAGTCGACTCCCACATTCACCTTTCGACCTTAGAGGATTGGAAAACCCTAGTCGACTCTCAAGAACCTAGGTGGTTCGACTCCTTAATCGGATTTCAGAGCCCTTGACTCCTTATCAGAGTAAGCCTAAGGCATAACAAATGGTTCGATTCCTCCGGCTCTCATCGACCATCATGGTAAGCCCTTGGCTCCTTTTCAGAATAAGCCAAAGGCACAACTCTTTAGTCGACTCCCACATTCACCTTTCGACCTTTGAGGATTGGAAAAACCTAGCCGACTCTCAAGAGTCTAGGTGGTTCGACTCCTTAGTCGGATTTTAAAACCTTTGGCTCCTTATCAAGGTAAGCCCAATGCACAACATATGGTTCGATTCCTTCGGCTCTCATCGGCCATCATGGTCAAGACCTCGGCTCCTCATCAGGATAAGCCTAATGCACAATGACTCCTCAGTCGATAACAAAAATCTTGGCTCATTATCAGGATAAGCCCAAGGCACAACTGGTGGTTGATTCATTCGGCTCTCATCGACCATCATGGTCAAGACCTTAGCTCCTCATCAGGATAAGCCCAAGGCATAACGACTTCTCAATCAGTAACCAAGCCCTTGGCTCCTCATCAGGATAAACCCAAGGCACAACGACTCCTCAGTCAGTAACTAAGTCCTTGGCTCATCATCAGGATAAGCCTAAAGCACAACGACCTCTCAGTTGAATATCAAGACCTTGGCTCCTCATCAGGATAAGCCTAAGGCACAACGATTTCTCAGTCAGTAACCAAGCCCTTAGCTCCTCATCAGGATAAGCCTAAGACACAACGAATACTCAGTCGGTAACAAAGACCTTGGCTCCTCATTAGGGTAAGCCCAAGGCGCAACTGGTGGTCAATTCCTTCGGCTCTCACCGATCATCATGGCCAAGCTCTTAGCTCCTTATCAGGATAAACCCAAGACACAACGACTTCTAAGTCAGTAACTAAGCCCTTGGCTTCTTATCAGGATAATCCTAAAGCCCAACGACTTCTCAGTCGAATATCAAGACCTTGGCTCCTCATCATGATAAGCCCAAGGCACAACGACTTCTCAGTCAGTACCCAAGCCACTGGCTCCACATCAGGATAAGCCCAAGGCACAACGACTTCTTAGTCGGTACCCAAGACCATGGCTCCTTATCAGAATAAACCCAAGGCACAACGACTCCTCAGTTGGTAACAAAGACATTGGCTCCTCATCAGGGTAAGCCTAAGACACAACTGGTGGTAGATTTCTCCGGCTCTCATCGACCATTATGGTCAAGGCCTTGGCTCCTCATCAGGATAAGCTGAAGACTCAACGACTCCTCAGTTGGTAACAAAGACCTTGGCTCCTTATCAGGGTAAGCCCAATGTGTAACTGGTGGTCAATTCGTCCGGCTCTCATCGACCATCATTGTCAAGACCTTGGCTCCTTATCAGGATAAGCCCAAGACATAACAACTCCTTAATCGGTAACAAAGACCTTGGCACCTCATCAGGGTAAGCCCAAGGCGTAACTGGTGGTCGATTCCTTCGTCTCTCATCGATCATCATGGTCAAGACCTTGACTCCTCATTAGGATAAGCCCAAGGCAAAACGACTTCTCAGTCGGTAATCAAGACCTTGACTCCTCACCAAGATAAGCCCAAGGCACAACGACTTCTTAGTCGGTAACTAAGCCATTGGCTCCTCATCAGGATAAGCCCAAGGTACAACAACTTCTCAACCAGTAATCAAGACCTTAGCTCCTCATCAGAATAAGCCTAAGGCACAACGACTTATCAGTCAGTAACTAAGCCCCGTGCTCCTTGTCAGGATAAGCCCAAGACACAACGACTTCTCAGTCGAATATCAAGGCCTTGACTCCTCATCAAGAAGCCCAAGGCACAATGACTTTTCAGTCGGTAATCAAGACCTTACCTCCTCATCAGGATAAGCCGAAGGCACAATAACTTTTCAGTCGGCAACTAAGCCCTTGGCTCCTCATCAGGATAAACCCAAGGCACAACGACTTTTCAGTCGGTAATCAAGACCTTGACTCCTCACCAGGATAAGCCCAAGGCACAACAACTTCTTAGTCGGTAACTAAGTTATTGGCTCCTCATCAGGATAAGCCCAAGGCATAACGACTTCTCAGTCGGTAACTAAGCCATTGGCTCCTCATCAGGATAAGCCCAAGGCACAATGACTTCTTAGTCGGTAATCAAGATCTTGGCTCCTCATCAGGATAAGTCTAAGGCACAACGACTTCTCAGTCGGTAACTAAGTCCTTGGCTCTTTGTCAGGATAAGCCCAAGGCACAACGACTTCTTAGTCGAATATCAAGACCTTGGCTCCTCATCACGATAAGCCCAAGGCACAACGACTTCTCAGTCGGTTTCTAAGCCATTGGCTCCTCATCAGGATAAGCCCAAGGCACAATGACTTCTTAATCGGTAATCAAGATCTTGGCTCCTCATCAGGATAAGCCCAAGGCACAACAACTTCTCAGTCGATAACTAAGCCATTGATACCTTGTCAGGATAAGCCCAAGGTAAAATGACTTCTCAGTCGAATATCAAGACATTGGTTTCTCATCAGGATAAGCCCAAGGCACAACGACTTCTCAGTCGGTACCCAAGCCCCTGGCTTCTCATCAAGATTAGCCCAAGACAAAATGACTTCTTGGTTGGTACCCAAGACCTTGGCTCTTTATCAGGATAAACCAAAGGTATAACGACTTCTCAGTCGGCAACCAAGCCCTCGGCTCCTGAAACCTTTTCAGGATAAGCCTAAGGCACAACTCTTTGGTCGACTCCCACATTCACCTTTCGACCTTAGAGGATTAGAAAAACCTAGTCGACTCTCAAGAGCTTAGGTGGTTCGACTTCTCAGTCGGATTTCAAACCCTTAGTTCTTTTTCAGGATAAGCCCAAGGCAGAACTTTATGACCAACTCCCACAGTCGCCTCTCGGCCATAGGATGATTATGAAGACTTAGGTCCAGCATGAAGCCTAGCCTCAAAGTTATCATCTTGCCATTAAGACCTTGGTATCATCATGAATAAACTCAAGGCATGGAGATCAATTGTACGGTCATCTTCGACAAAAAGACTCAAAGCACTTCGACTTGCCAATCTTCATCGACCAAGGCCCCAGCATCTTGCCCATAGTAGGCGGAATATGAGCTAGTTATCAAGCCGACTCGTAACACTCGGGTCGACACAACACAGCCAACTCAAGAATTGCTACTTGGTTCGCTCAATCAGAGCAATGCTACAAAGCAATTAACATCCCTAACTTTAGTCTAGAGCTTTATTCATTTCACTTGGACTCGGCTAAAGCCGACTCTAAGCAAAAGGGGTCAACTGTTATTGGGTACAACTATTTCCAAATATATGATCTGATGAGTCGACATCTCGACCAACCAGACAAGCCCACACGATCTGCCGACTCAGAAGGCAGTGTTAGTCGGTACGAAAATCAACATTCCAGAGATTCAATACTCCTCGGAGTCGACCTGAAGGACAGCCGAGCCGTCACTCCCTCAGTCGAGTCGGCATCATTCCTCATAGGTGACTCGAGAGGCGGACTCAGTCAATCCTCTTTCACTCCCTCAGTCGAGTCGGCATCATTCCTCATAGGTGACTCGAGAGGCGGACTCAGTCAATCCTCTTCATATCAAAAGATCGCTACTCAGCGTTAGCCAGCACTCCTCCCGAGGACGACCCGGAATACTACTTATTAATATTATTTAACCTTTGATGATCATCATTATAGCTTCGTCCTTAACCGTTTGAAGACTCGTTGGCTGCTGACTCCCAATGTCGCTAAAATGACCTCCCGTCACTCACAAACTGACAAGACTCGTCTGCTGCTGACTTCCAATATCATTGAAGTGACCTCCCGTCACTCATAAAGCGTTACATATAGAAAAAAGGGTGACTCAACCTCCAGCTCACCCCTCACCACCACCTTACAGTACACTCATAAAGTGACCAATCTGTCCTTGGCATCCTCTATAAATACAGATGTTATTCGCCATAAAAAGGGGGTTCGTTAATTGACAGGTTCGCAATCTAAACTTTTTTCCTGATCTAAATCTAAGAGATCATCGTCTCTAATGCACATAGCATAAGAACATATAGTTCTATTACTCCACTCAAGCTCAAGTTATCAACTGACTTGATCGTCGGAGGTACCATGGGGGAATCATCACCCTCACGACTTCTTTTGTGCAGATCGCAAACTCTAACTCAGTGGTCAGACATAAAGTCGGGAAAGGAAGAGATCCCCTTCATCATCCTTCGTCACCCGCAAGCATCCTCTTTTGGATTAATAATCTGCCAAATTTAAAGCGCATATTGCATGAGGAAGAATACATCATTTTTCTTTCACCCCACTCAAGTTCACCAACTGACTTGACCGTTGGAGGTACCACGGGAGAAACAAGCCCCGCCCTCTCACGATTCTTACGTTTGCAGATCATTTCTTGTTTATGCAGAAGAATCAGGAATTTTAGTCCAAGGATCGGGCATAAAGTCGGAGGAGGAGTCAGCCCTATCTCCCATCCTATCCCTCTTCGTCGCCAGCACGAAGATCTGAACTGCATCCATCAGCGGAAAGCTCTCATCGACTGTGTGATCTCGGATATCAACAGTTTCCTAATTTAAATTGACTCTAATTTTATTACTAAAAATAAACTAAAGTCTGATTATTTCTAAAATCCTATCAAAACGAGTATTATTGATGGGATTGTGGGATTCTGCCAAGCTGATTGACTCTGTTCCGTCGAGATAATCGATTCTCATATATAATACGTTAGAATTTGTCGTCCAAATTTGAAGATTTGATTATTTTCCTACGGTCAGTTTGGTCTCACTTCTACATGAATTTGATCGTTATGCGTCCTACATCATTCTATCACCGAACAATTTTTCACTTTAGCCCTTTTAAATTTTTTTATTATTAAAATCAACCCTTTTTTCTTTTATTTATCAAAACCGACCCGATTTCTTGATTAGCGGCTTAATCACATTCCTAATTAGTCGGGGTTGCCAACCCCGACTATTTAGGAGAGTCTTAAACCCTAATTAGAAGACTTAAACCCTAAAAATTAATATCCTAAATAGTCGGGGTTGGCAACCCCGACTAATTAGGAATGTGATTAAGCCGCTAATCAAGAAATCGGGTCTGTTTTGGTAAATAAAAGAAAAAAAGGTCAATTTTAATAATAAAAAATTTAAATAGGGCTAAAGTGAAAAATTATTCTTCTATCACCCACAGGAGGAGGGAGATTGCTAGAGTCGACTAGCTCTCATCACCATTGTAGGAGAATCAGGGTTTAGTGCTTAGGGTTTATAGAGGCTTCACATTTGACGGGAATTTGAATGAAGGCAACCCAGTAAGCTTACCGTTGGTTAAAAGCCCTAAAAGGAATGAAGTTAGCTGAGATTTTTAGTGGGACTAAATCTGACCATAGGTTTCTGGAAGGAATGAACGGTCGATCTTCTACTGAGATAACATCGTACTTTTTGAACTTTATGCGTGGTTTGAATTTTATGTCTATAAATGGGATAAAAGTTAAATCCTAAAAACAATTGATGACTCCAAATATGGACGTTTCTGATTTCTTACCTGCTCCATAACTTTTCAAAATTCATTTTTTTCCACCCAAAAATTGAAGGAAAATAAAACTCAAGAACTGAAATAATTAATCACTCACCTGATCACCATCTTCAACGTTAATACACTCCCCCTTCGCCCACTTCATTTGCCCCCTGATTTCCGATGGCTTGAACTGAAACTCCTCCCTGCTCGTCGGAAAACAAACTGAATACAGTAAGTCTTCATTTGATCACCACTCCCTTCCACCAGACCTCGCTGTGGAACGCCTCGATGCACTGGTGGAGCTCGAAATCAGTGGCCGGATTCGCCGGCATATCATAGTGTGAAGGGTCTTCTCCTCGATAGGCTTGAGAGAGGCCTCCTCGGCGACGAGAGTAGAATAAGAGACGATGGTAGAGCGTTGGTTGGCGATGTTCTTGACAATGGTTGCCTCGAGCCACGCGCCTCGGAGCCCGATATCGTTGGATCGGACCTCCACTTGAGATCCGACCGGAACGAGACGGCGCCGGTGATTGTCGGGAGTTCGCCAAAGGCTGGACATTGGAATCTCGGTTAGGTTGAAAGAGAACGATGACTTTGGGCGGGAAAGCTAAGGAGAATGAGAGTTGAGTGAAATTGAAAGGGAAAACACAGCGTTGCAGGAAACTACTTGAGTACAGAGCAAATTACTTAAGGAGAGAGACGTCTGGGCACCCACAGTAAAGTTACCGCAAGAAATCTCCTCCTAATAAAGGGTCATTAGCACTTGAATACTCTATAGTTTCCCATTGTTTGCACTTATATACCCTCATTTGTTTTTCCCATTATTAACATCGAGAGAGGAAAGATCATGTTCAAAGATTCATATCATATCATTGTTGCGCCTCGAGAATCCAAACCAATCGCCGAGAAAAAATAAACCAACACACCAAATCAATAGCACAAATAATCAAACACCAGTTTTACGTGGTTCGGCAAGATGCTTACGTCCACGGGGCAAGGAGGGGGGAGTTTTTCACTATTAGAAATCAAGAGGAACAAACTAGGGTTACAAATCTCTCATAAACCCTCAACAATCAACTCTCAATCTCTCCAATTGCTCCTAGAATAGAAGCCCAAAGAAAACCCCTTTCAACAGCTCAAAACTCTTGCCTTGAAACCCTAGAAAACACCCATTGGGTATTTATACCAAAGCCAAACGAAACGGGTCTGGAAAACAGACCCAGACCGAAACCCGCATCGCGGTCGACCGCAGCTCCATGTGCGGTCGACCGCGAAAAGTCCAGAGGCTCACCCAACTCTCTGGACCAAATCCGGTCGACCGCCGCTACATGTCCGGTCGACCGCCCAATATCCAGAGCCCAAAATCAATCCTTCGTGCACATTGCGGTCGACCGCAGCTCCACCTCCGGTCGACCGCCAGACGCCCAAAAGCACTCTTCAACAAATTACACTTTTCCCGGAGTGCGAACACTCAACCCCAAACCAACTGTGTCTACTCACCAAACAACTGAGCCTACACCGACTACACCAAATGCCTCACTTGCTGAGACCCAAATGGGAGTGCGAACACTCTCCCCAAATGTCGATGTCGCTCACCAAATCGGCTGTATCATAAAGACTGCCTACGTATCCTTTGCCCAAGGAATCAAGCCTTCACGTAGTTCACCTTTGGCCTCCAAAGGCCCTCAATCCATCTTGCGGCTGATAGCATCATCAACGACCCCAAACTGAAGCGATCCGAACACCTCCACCTGAGGTGAAACAATGGCCGTATCCAAAAAATATCCATCAGCTGCATCCAAGTCAACCACCTCATCATCTGCCCCCATAAATAAATAACTCCCACGCTGTGTCACCTCAGCTGGAATCCCAACCAATGTAGAATGACCTGGAGTATGTGGAGTAAGCTCCACCCAATGTGGAGTAGCATCAACCTCCACCCGCTGCGATATCCCTCTGACCTGATCAATACTCTCCACCTGCCGAGAGTCCAAAGTGACAAACCTGCTCAGACCAAACTCAGAAGCTCCCCACTGATAGCCGAATGAACTCCTGAATCCCAAATGCGCAATCGGATCCAATCTCACATCAGCGATGTGACCAAGTGCTGGGTAGCCCAATATCCGATGCCAACCAAAATTTGAAGCAGCTCCACCAGATCTAACAACTCTATACGCAGCAGTCGGCAACCTCATAAGATGACCCAAACCTGTCGAAGCCTGAATACCAGATCCACTGCTCGACAACTAATACCGATCCTCCTCCAGAAAAGAACGGCTCACTGAATCTGTCATCTCATCACGTCGCCCCACTGTCTCCTCTCCTCTGAAGTGTCTCCAACTGCCATGAGCTCGGCACCAATGCAAGAAAGGACTCCTACTAGAATAAGTACGACTGGTAACCTTTCTGCCCATACACCTCCTCCAACTATTGCGGACTACTAGGTCTTTATACCAACGGGACTTGGTTGCAACCCAAATATGCCTAGTACAATCCCCAACATAGGAAACAAAATAACGATTACCTCCCGATGATGCCTCCTCGGAAAGCCCCCCAATGCCTGACTGAACACCTCCAATAAAACCCCTCGATCGATGGATAGAAGTGCTGAACTCCACCTCGGTCTTCTCGCTCATACCAATGTGATCACAGGACTTCAATCTGCAGGTCATAGCACTCCTCAACAATCTGTGCACGGTATAACCAACAATATATCCCAGCACCAAACAATACCACAGTCTAGCCAAAGAAGTCGTCAGCGCTCTATCAATCACCATGCTCCCGAGCAATTAATACAAGTTACTCCTCCTAACGCCCTTCATCATAATCATGGACCCTGATGTAGGGCATCTGTGATCATTACCCATGAGAACAGCATCCCCTCTTTCCAACTCCTGAAAGCTGGAGAACCAATCCCTTCTAGGGCATATGTGGTAAGTAGCACCAGAATTCAACATCCACTCGGTGGAGTCGGCAACATCAACTGACGGTCAACTGACGGAAGAGCTGGGCACGAATAACCTGAAGAATCTGAATCTGAAACATCGCCACTAGCCTTGGAAACATTCACCTCTGAAGCTTGAATAGCTTTCCCTTTATTCTTCACGGCTTGCAATTTTGGGCATTCGGCTTTCCAATGTCCATCCTCTCTACAAAAGGCACACTGATTTCTACCAACTGCAGGATGCCCCCCTCTAGACTGCGACCTTCTTCCACGGTTTGGACTTTTAGCTCTTGCAACCAATGCCCCCGCAACCGGCTCGATGGAAGTCTCATTGTCCTTCTTTCGAAGTTGATAATTCACAAGGGCTGCGATGACCTCACTATACGAAAGAGATGCCTTCCCATTAATAAGAGTGAGGACGAATGTCTCATATTCCTCGTCGGGCAATGAACTCAATAACAACAATGCTTTATCCTCATCTTCAATAATGACATCTACGTTCGCCAATTCTGCAAGTAGCTTTGTGTAGTGGTTCATGTGATCACTAATGGATGTCCCTTTCTTCAATTGGAAGCGATAAAGCCTCATCTTCAAATGCAAACGATTTTCGACGAGATCTTCTTTGCCGAAGTTTCATTCATCACATCATATTTTAGATCTTGGGTAAGGCAAGACCTAATCACACCACACGCCGTTCTGTTCATTTTATTCCAAATCTTTTCATCCATGTTGTCCGGTTTCCCGTCCAACTCCAACGTATCTTCCAAATTTTACGCATTTAGCGCATCCATGACTTCACATCTCCAAAGTCCAAAATTATTTGTGCCGTTGAATTTTTCCACATTAATTTTCAAAGAGTGTATATTCAAACTTTGGACGGCCTTCACACTAGAACCCTCCCCATGTTTATCCTTTCCGGCCATAATCTCAAAGCACCCAAACAATTACGGAACAAACAAGAAAATAGATCCAACTTGAAAAAGATAGAAACTTTACCACAAAGATCCCACCTTTATCACCAATCGAAGCTCTAGATGAACTTCCCAACTGATCTATACCTCCAAAAAGCCCAAGCGTTGTCCGGAGCTCTGATACCACTTGTTGCGCCTCGAGAATCCAAACCAATCGCCGAGAAAAGATAAACCAACACACCAAATCAATAGCACAAACAATCAAACACCAGTTTTATGTGGTTCGGCAAGATGCCTACGTCCACGGGGCAAGGAGGGGGGAGTTTTTCACTATTAGAAATCAAGAGGAACAAACTAGGGTTACAAATCTCTCATAAACCATGAACAATCAACTCTCAATCTCTCCAATTGCTCCTAGAATAGAAGCCCAAAGAAAACCCCTTTCAACAGCTCAAAACTCTTGCCTTGAAACCCTAGAAAACACCCATTGGGTATTTATACCAAAGCCAAACGAAACGGGTCTGGAAAACAGACCCAGACCGAAACCCGCATCGCGGTCGACCGCAGCTCCATGTGCGGTCGACCGCGAAAAGTCCAGAGGCTCACCCAACTCTCTGGACCAAATCCGGTCGACCGCCGCTACATGTCCGGTCGACCGCCCAATATCCAGAGCCCAAAATCAATCCTTCGTGCACATTGCGGTCGACCGCAGCTCCACTGCCGGTCGACCGCCAGACGCCCAAAAGCACTCCTCTGACATTTTCAGCGGTCAAATCCATACTCGCCGAATCTACAATTCTCCACCTCGAATCTACAATCATATCCCTACTGTTTTACTTGAAAGGACCTAGACACAGAGTTTTGATATCTGGTACATTTTAATCTGGTTAACTCTCTTCAACCATTACTATGCTTAATGAGCGTTATACATTTTTCTAACACCATATAGTCCGCGTAATCAGCTTGTTCTCTTCTAAGCATTCCCAAGACTTAGATGGGCGGCCTATGTACCGCCTAGATTTAAGCAGTCGTCTCAGTAGGCACCCAGACTGCTTTTTAAAATAGTGAAATTTTCTAAGAAGTTGCACTTTAATACGTTCCGCCATGCAAACAATATAATTTTTTTCCGGAAATTTTCCATGTGATGCTCGTAAATTAATTTTAGAACATTCTAACTTTTAGTGCTTATTAAATTTACTTGTAATGTTAATTTTAGATGCAATTGTATTTACTTAGCACAAGAGCGTTACTCTGCAGTAGAGCTCAAGGTCATAATCCGAAACAACACTCTGCAGTATAAACGCAAATTTACTTGTGTAAATTCACATTCTCAGCAGTATATAAGTTAGCCAACAATTCAATCATCGAAGTAAAATATCAACACCAGACCTCAGGCTCTAAGCATAAACAACAGAGTAGCAGAAGGATATATCACAAAACCGAACCATAGCTGCTCCAGGCAAATAATACAACAGCATAGTGTAAGTAATAGATCTAAAAAGAACACAAGATAACACAACAAAAGAAAATTACCCAAGTATATCCAGAATATAACTACTATATGTTAGCTAACCCAAAGAAGAAAAATGACAGTGATAAAACCCTTCCAAGGAAAAACTATCACAGATTCCATCTCCTATAAGAGATGTTTTGGCAGAACTTGTATTCGTTAAACACAAGCTGAGACCTGCTCTATTGCATTGTGAAATAAATAACTTTTCAGTAACTCTTTTGCATTGAGCAAACAGATGAGCTACTGCTCATCAGTAACTGCACACGCACAATACTGAGCAATTACCAGTTTACTTTTCCTCAATTTATCAGCTAGATCGAGGACTCTATTGAAAATAGAGAGAAAAACCCTTACTTTATTACTCCATAAGATAGGCTTATATAGGCCCTTACTACACAACTTACAAATAACACCCTATCTATTACTAATATGTCAACACTCCTCCTCAAGATGGGCGAAAGATATCCACTAAGCCCATCTTGTCACATCCTCTAATCATATCTACTGAGCTAAGTCCCTTAGTCAGACAATCTGCTGCCTGATCCTTAGTTGAAACATGACTTAACTCCAGTAGTCCACTGTCCAACTTCTCTTTGATGAAGAACCTATCGATCTCGATGTGTTTGGTTCTATCATGCTGCACTGGGTTATTAGCGATACTGATGGCTGACTTGTTATCACACCACAGCTTCATCTTTGCTCCTTGATCCAGTTTCAGCTCCACCAACATATTCTTCAACCACAATAATTCCGCGACTCCCAAGGCCATAGCTCTATACTCTGCTTCAGCTGTTGACCTCGCCACCACTGACTGCTTCTTGCTCTTCCACGAGACCAAGTTGCCTCCTATAAAGATACAGTATCCTGAGGTGGACCTCCTGTCATCAGCACAGCTAGCCCAATCTGAGTCACAATAACCCTCGATGCTCACATGTCCATTTTTTCTGAATATCAGCCCCTTTCCGGGGGCACTCTTCAAATATCTCAGAATCTGGTACACAACGTCCATATGATCCTTCCTCGGATCGTGCATGTAGCGACTCACCACGCTCACTGCAAAAGAGATATCAGGACGTGTGTGACTCAAATAGATTAACCTTCCCACCAGCCTCTGGTATCTGTCACGATCAACTGGTTCTCCAGCCTCAGCACCTAGCTTGAACTTCTGGTCGATCAGTGTAGTTGCAGGTTTGCACCCTAACATCCCTGTCTCTTTGAGAAGATCCAGTGCATACTTTCTCTGGGATAGGACGATTCCCTCCGCTCCTCGAGCTATCTCTATTCCAAGAAAGTATCGAAGCAAGCCAAGATCTTTCACCTCGAATTCCTTACCCAGTCTCACTTTGAGTTGGGCAATCTCCTTCTCATCATCCCCTGTAATAATCATATCACCCACATATACCGCAAGCATAGATCTCCATGAAGAAATGCATTCTTCACAATCTAGTTGGTGTAGCTTTCATCACCATTTACTGCCAGAGAGATTAAGGTCCGAACAGTGCTCATCTTCGCCACCGGTGCAAAAGTCTCATCATAATCGATGCCATATGTCTGACTATACCCTTTTGCCACCAGACGAGCCTTGTAGCGCTCAACTTGTCCATCTGGATTCTGCTTTACAGTGAAGACCCACTTGCACCCAACTGCTCTCTTCCCTTCTGGTAATTTTACTAGCTCCCAAGTGCGGTTCTTCTCAAGAGCTCTTAGCTCCTAATGCATAGCTGCTTTCCACTTTGGGTCCTTCTTAGCAACTTGCCAATTGTTAGGTACAGTAACAGAATCCAATGATGCAATAAATGCTCCATGTGCAGGGTGGATATTAGAATATGATATAAACTGGGCAAGATCCCAACCATATCTATCGGGAGGATGTCCCGCATTGCTGCGAGTAGTCCTCCTTACTGATACTGGTGTGGGAGGAGTAAGGGGAGGATTGATATCACCTTGGAAGGAATCTGATGGTGGTGTAGGTGTCTCAGGAGTCGGGACAGGCGTTGATAAGGGACTTGGCACTAGTGGCACTGTAGGTACTGTTTCCGCAAGTTGCTTCCCCTTCCTACTATAGGTAAGTAGCTCCCCCTGAGCCGTGGGCCTAACACCTCTTGTCTCCTTATCCTCTTCTTCTTTATTCTCCTGCTCCTCCTCAACCAATTCTCCTTCCCAAGGAATCGTTAGAGAAATCGATTTCTCCACATTATTCTCTACATTATTCATCTGCCTCTCACCATTCTCCCCTTCTCGCCTCATACTTCCAGTATTGGGCGAGTCACCAACGGATGAGGGTACCTTCTGTGTGTAATATGGCTCAAATTCACGAAAGTACACATCCATGCTCACGAACAGCCTTTTCTCCACCGGGCTCCAGCAAACATATCCCTTTTGAGTAGCAGAATATCACATCCATGCCGAACAGCCTTTTCTCCACCGGGCTCCAGCAAACATATCCCTTTTGAGTAGCAGAATATCCCACAAAAATACACTTCACCGCTCTAGGGGCAAGCTTCCCGACGGATGGTCTGTTATCCTTCACAAAACACACACAGCCAAATACCTTCAGTGGAAGAATCCCACCATTATCTCCTTTCAATGTCTCACACGGAGACTTCCAATCCAGTACTCTCGAGGGCATTCTGTTGATCAGCGCCGCTGCAGTCAACACTGCTTGCCCCCACAATGTTTCTGGGACATTCATGGAGATCATCATACTTCTAGCAACCTCTAAAAGATGTCTGTTCTTCCTTTCCGCTACCCCATTCTGAGCTGGTGTGTATGGACACGTAGTCTGGTGTTGTATTCCATGAGATGACAAGTATTCTCCAAACACTTTGTTGGTGTACTCTGTCCCATTATCAGATCTCAATACCTTCACCACTGCTCCATATTGGGTCTGAACATTCCTATGAAAGTTTTGAAAGCAGCCAAACACTTCACTCTTATTCTTCATCAGGTATAACCAAGTAACGCGAGAGAAGCAATCAATGAATGTAACAAAATACTTGTATCCGTTCATAGAACTTGTGGAACAAGGCCCCCAAACATCTGAATGTATCAGATCAAATGCATGAGAACTCCTATGATCAGAACTAACATAAGAGCTTCTAGTAAGCTTTCCCAACTTACATGCATCACACACAAGTTTTTCTTTATTTGCTTTCTCAAATAAAGATGGATACAATCTACTTAAAGTACCAAAGGATGAGTGTCCCAAGCGCTGGTGATGAAGCATCAATTCACTCTCGGCACTCATTTCAGATCCTACTCCTGCTTTCTCTACCATTGACACCAAAGCTGAGTCCAGTCCCTCACGATCCAAGTACCACAGTCCATTACTCCACGTGCCAGTCCCAAGTCTCCGTCCTGTCCCTTTCTCCTGGAAGATCACCTTGGGAATATCAAAAGAAACGATACATTTTAGTTGGAGGATAATAGCACTAATGGACAAAAGATTTACTGGAAAGGAAGGAGCATGCAAAACATTGGACAGAGTTACAGAACCTGTACAATTAACAGTACCCTTACCAACCACAGGCTGAAATGTACCATCAGCTGTTTGGATGCTATCTGCTGATGCTATGTGAGTGTATGACGAGAACTCACTAGCGTTGCCCGTTACATGTCGAGATGCACCGGAGTCGACAATCCATTCTGATGGTCTATTGGGAGACATAGAAGCAAGAGCATGTATGTCATCCGTACATTTGATCGGATGAGCATAAGTAGCAGAGTTGCCTTTGGATGTCTCCTCAGTTCCACTTCTTCTGTCCCCATCTCCTGCTACTCTCTGCTTCCTCCGAAGAATCTCCAGGAGCATATGGTCCTCCTCAGTAAAGACCATCTCAGTTGCTTCCTCTTCCTCTGCTACCATCAGATTCGCTCGATTCCCTGCTCCTCTTCCACCTCGTCGACTCCCATGGCCACGACCACGACCTTCAAACTGTACACGTCCACCCCTCCTTCCTTGGGTGGCTTGGTGCAAGCATGCCTTAGATGACCCACCGTGCCGCAGTTGTAGCACTGTCGAGTCTCTCCCCTAGATCCAGTGTTGCTAGAGGCTACCATTGCTGACTTCATCACAGGAAGTCCACCTGTCCCCACCTGCAGCTGAATGCGAGTCTCCTCCTGGATCATAGCAGAGACAGCCTCCTCAAGCGTGGGAATCTTCGGTTGAGCTAGTAGCAATGTGATTCGCTGAGCGAACTCTGATGTCAATCCCTTAAGAAACACCATAGACCTCTCCTGTAGAAAGGTCTCCCGCTCTTTACATCCCGGGTCCTTGCAGCTAGCCCCGGGGGAAAAATGATCATAATCCAGCCACAGACGCTCCAACTCTGTAGCATATTCCTGTATAGTCCTCTCTCCCTGGACTGTGGCGTCGATCTCTCCTTTAATCTGGAATACCCTCAGGTTATTCCCCACTCCATCATATGTCCTCCTCAACTTCTCCCAGACGTCCTTCACCTTCTCAATGCCATCTACCGTGGCAGCGATCGTTGGGACCAACGAGTTAAGGAGCCAGATGTATACCAACATATGAGTGGCCTTCCACTCATCTCTTCCCTCCGAGTCCTCCTCCGGTTCTGTCGCCTCTCCTGTCAAGTAACCCTCCAGGTTCCTCCC
>NC_033797.1:19923219-19993219 GCF_001876935.1 Asparagus officinalis
GCAGGAGGGGGGGGGGGGTTCGGTTGGGGTGCAGGCAGCGGGGTTTGGGTTCGACAGCGGGGTAGGGTGCAGCGGGGATTCGAGGTTGCTGGTCGTCGGTGGCTGGGGTTAGCGGGTTGGTGGCTGTCGTGGAGAAACAGGCGTGGAGGTGAACGGGGTTAGGCAGCGGAGGTGGACGGCTATGGGTGTGGTGTCAGCTAGGGTTAGGATTAGGGTTAGGGAAGGTGGCGGCTTGGCTCTGATACCATATTGAAAATAGAGAGAAAAACCCTTACTTTATTACTCCATAAGATGGGCTTATATAGGCCCTTACTACACAACTTACAAATAACACCCTATCTATTACTAATATGTCAACAGACTCCATAAGCATGCTAATCAAGAAAGACTCAAAAATTTTACTAATTGCATCAACATGAGAAACCAAGAAGAATAAACTGCATATAGAGACTTTGAATCAAACAGATGTACCACCTATCAGCATAAGACAAAATACAAGAAACAAGAGGATCCTAAACAACCATCCCGTAATTCCATGATTCACAGAAATTGATACACCACGTCAGCATTAAAAATAGGAAGAAAACAAAAAGAGAACAAAGCAGTTGCAAGACAACAATTCTCAGTCCGTAGTTCAACCATCTCCATTGATTATATCAATAACACCAACGGATTTAACCTGAATTACCTGAACATAAATCCAGTTTCAAAAATTCAGGCTTACAGAACTTCAGTTGTAGAAGTTACTATGCAAGAAACAATGAGAAACATCATATGATTTCAAACTTTAAATACGCCAATAAATTAGAAGTATATCCATCAGGGATGTTACTGTTTCTGACACTCAAAAGGGCAAAACAAAGAGGGTAAGTGTTTCTGACCAGGATACCGTATTTACACAAAAAAGAGTACCTCAAGTGCACTAACATAGTTCCCTCATCTCCACGGAGCAGTTAACGTGGCAACGAACTGCTGTTCAGCGGATTTACTGACTTCTTCAGCTGCTTTGACACCCTTTTCCAGCTCTCCAATTTCAGTTTCACTCTTTTTAATCTCAAGAATTGTAGATTCTCTTTTCTCCTTAAGCTGCTTGAGCTTTTCATCTACTGAATATAGTAGCTGGTACATCTTTTCCTTCTCATCATGTACTTCTAGTTCTTTTGCTTTGAGGGAACGCTTTTTGCCCTCTGCCTGACTGAGCATACTACGTATCTCAATCAACTTTTCTAGGCGACTACGCACTGGTTGAACATTGAATCCGTTTAATTCCATTTCATCAAGAACTTTCAATTTCTCCTCGAAATCATCTGTAGAATCAACAATGAGCAACTTGCCTATGTCTGTCACTAAATTGGCAAAAGTTATCATTAAACCTATGGCAATTCCTTCGCGATGCAGCTTGGCGTGATGCAGCAATGGCTGGAAATGTGGCCGCTGGGGTAACATTCTAAAGACTTCCCTGGACTCGACTAAATTCCATACCTCAGATGATGTTTTGATGAATGGTAATACTGACCTAACTGATGATGACTCCATATGAGAGGAATCAATCAACGGTGTCCCACAATCCATAACAATGTCCTTACCAGATGACCTTTTGGAAGACTCTATTCGAGGAGTTAGAGGAGAAGCTTCCATCATGTTTGCTTCCTTGTTGGGCAAAGAAACAGTATCATTACCTGATGAGTTTTCCGCAAAAGAGGTAAGAGGACTATCCATTAGTTAACGCGAAAATTCTGAATGCCTTTATTAGTAAATAGTAAATACTCAGCAGAGAATATTTATTTAAAATCAGCATAGTGGTGACTGCTGTTTAATATATTAAGAGGAGGCATTTAATTGAATAGTTCAAATAAATCTGTTATATCTTCACCTCCCAAAGCTTGTCATGTTCCTTTTTCTAATTGTCTAGATGTCTTCCTATATTGTTTCTGGGACTAAATAGACCTATGTGTATCTAGACTCGCAACTAAAACACTTACCAATCATGGAAATGATTTTGTTGTTTGTAGATAAGCTTCCATTATGCTCCATCAGCTCCTCTTTGTGTTGTGAGAAATCCTTGTATAACAGCAGAAAAAGTTGGTATGAGAGAAAAGCTCAATCTAACATTAAATAAAAAAAGATATGAAACATTATAATCAAATAGACAAATGTTATACTGTGGTAATATCCAATATTTACTGATAAAAGAAGGCTGAGGATAATGACTTACAACATCATCAGGAATCTTCCTTTGTAGTTCTGGGGTCCGCACTATCGTCTTTGTATGTGTTTTGGTGTTTTCTCTCCTACAAGGATCACAGATATCATTTCCCATGTTGGCAGCCGGAACAAAATCAGAAACCTCAGGTCCAGTTGGTGGCGAACAGACCAAATTGGCCTCCACTGGTTGATGCTCAGTTCCCACCCGCAAGCAACCAGTGGATTCCTTCCTCATAATTATCGGTCCATCAGTTCCACCCATACAAGATGAACCTTTTTCATGGAAGAACTCTCTAGACAAAGGAATTGGGTGGTAGTTTGATGCCACTTTACCATCGGAAACAGTACTTTCATGAGTAACGAAAGTTGTGTCCTTTTCTACAGTCAGCCTTGAGGCAGTGGAACACTTTCCTACTTTAGCAGGGGTTTTCCAACCAGAATTCATCAATGTGTCATCTATTGGCTGCACGTTCTCTTCCAGAGAGTTTCGTTTATTTTGATTCTTGCTAGGTTCAAATGAATTGTCCTTGAAGCTGGGATCCCTGAACTTTTTATCCTTCAAATTCAAAAAACCAGATACGTCTGAACCTTCACCATCATTATTGCTTGAAGATGACAATGGAAGGGTACTTTCTTCATCAGCATCGGGTCTCTTTTCTCCGCTAACTGAGATGGTATCACCTACTAAATTCACATTCTCTTCTAGCAAGTCTCCTTTCCCCGCTTCCTTGCAAGCCTGAAACAATTCAGAATAATCTTCAAGATTGGGCACTGTGGAATCATTATCGTTCAAATCTGCAGCATCAGCTCCATAAATAATTCCATCATCAGTATTTCTAAACGCCGGCGCATGAATAGAAAATCTAACACTCTTTGACTTTTGGTTAGCTTGGGATGATGTAATTAGACCTTGACTTGTGCTCTCTGCCTCTTTACGTTTTGAACCTGATAAACTTGACCTGTCAGTAGCATCAGCATCATCTTCACCAGACGTCAAAGTTGAAATGGGATGATCAAAACTTTTTCCGGCTGTAAACTTCTGTTGGCGAATGGCTGATGTGGTTTTTGTGTGAGTCTGTTTTTTGCTATGTTGGCCCTGGAATATAATTATAATTTCAAAATAACTGCAAAAGCTAAATGAAATGTGAATAAAACAGTGCAGTTATCAACTACCAGTCAAGGTAGCTGCGCACTTAAAAATGTTGACAAATGACTAAAAGGAAAAATGCAGTTGCAACCTTCAAGTTCAAAGCAGATTTTGTGCTATTGGCACACCAAGTTAAAAGGTTAATGAATTGGTCTGTGTTTTCCTCTTAAAAGCGCCCATCCATGTGGTCTTTGGTCAAAAGTTTAACTATGTCAGCTTCCGTTAAGGAACACACACTAACCACACAAAGGAAAATGCAGCCCAGACCCTATAAAGTTTCAAAGAGCACATTTTATAAGCAACCAACCAGCTATATAGTAGACAATTTCTTCTCCGTCACAATTCAATCACTTACAGTGAAACGATAGAAGATATTTACTTATCATTGTTTACTGATGAATGATGAGTGGTCAATAAAATGTTAGTATGTCCCCCATCAACCACCTCATACTAATTTTCATGTAGTTTGTTGTCGTACTAGGAGCCCCATCCTAGCAGACAAAATATATTCAATAAGAACTGTTGGTTTTTTTGTTGGCCCAATAAGTTGGCCCGTTACTCTAAATGCCCAGCTCCCCCACTTGTGCCCTAGCCCCTCTATTTTCTTCACCTACCCAATGGTTCTCACCTCCTCCTAAGTCTTCGTGATCTGATGGCCGCCGCTTGCTCCCATCCGTAGGTCGGCTCCCTCCTTCGTTTTCTTCCCTAGCTCCTCTCCCGTGTCGGCTGCCCCCTTCCCTATATATGGGTAATGGGTTGGTAGTAGCTCGGGAGAGGGATGAAGAAGAAGAAGAGCCGGAGGTGAAGATCTGAGCTTGAGCTCTCCTCTGATTTGTGTGATCTCTCTCTTTCTGTGAGCTTTGTGCTCCTGTGAGCTTTGTGCCCTCAATCCCTTTGTGCGATCCCCTTTTGTGAGTGACGGTTGGAGGAGATCAGCGAGCTCTCCTTTTGGTCCTTGGTGGTGCACTAGAGAGGAGAACGAGGACTGGTTGAATAGGCTTCTGAGCCAAACGACGACAACGCAGAACCACAACAGTGGTATCAGAGCGAGGTTAGTGTCGCTGTGCTTCAAAACCGCCGCCGATCGCCGCTGGTCGCTGCCGCTGGACACCGCCGGACCGCCGCCGGACCACCGCGTGGGCGTGGGTAAGGTCGAAACTCTCTACAGTGGGTTTCGCTCAGGTATACTCTGGCCTTTGTTGAAAATTTCAGTATTTGCTCTTGACTTTGTTGAAAATTGCTGTAATTGTTGAAAATTATAGTAAATCTTCAAGATTATCTGTGTTAATTCGCTGCGTTTAACTGCTGAAATTTATCTGCTGAAAAAACTTTTTTTTAATCCCACTGCGGTTATCTGCTGAAGTTAACATTTGTATTTTATTGTGTGTTTTTTCTGTGTGAAAAAATGTCTGCTGCTAATCAATATAGTATGATTCAATATGGTATGGCTCCGTTCAACGGAAAATCTGATTTTAGCATTTGGAAACAAAAAATAAAATGCATCTTAATTCAACAGAAGTCCGTTAGGGCTGTTGGTCAGACTTATTTAACCTCTGACACTGAAAATAAACGGGCAGAAATGAACGAAAATGCTTGTTCCACAATTTATTTGAACTTATCTGACTCTGTGATTAGAAAAGTTAGAATTTTGGAATGTGCTAAAACCCTTTGGGATAAACTTGAAGAACTCTATACTGAAACCTCTTTGCCCAGTAAAATGTTTTTGCTTGAAAAAATTTTCAAATTTAGATTGGATATGTCTAAGGACATTGAGGAGAACCTAGATGTTTTCACAAAACTTATTTCAGATATTAAGTTAACTGGTGATAAACATATAGACGACTATACTCCTATTGTCCTTCTAAATGCTATTCCTGACTCATATAGTGATGTAAAATCTGCTATTAAATATGGTAGAGATGATATTACCCTTGACATTGTGGTTAATGGTCTTAAGAATAAGGAATTAGATTTAAAACATTCTGGGGGAAATAAAAATTCTGGTGAGGTTATGCATGTGAGGGGTAGGTCTCAGAATAGGTCTAATAACCAAAAGAATGCTAGTAATGGGGAATCAAGTAAGAAAAAATTTGAAAATGGAAGGGGTAGATCTAAGTCCATGTTTAAAGTTAAAAAATGCTATAATTATCATGAAACTGGTCACTTTATTAAAGATTGTCCTAAGCCTAAGAAAAATCAGCAAAATGAACATGCTAATATGGCTGTCTGTGAGGGCAAAATGTGTGAGATTTTCATGATTAATAATCTGTGTGATTATGCATATTTGAACTCTGTGTTATCTGATCCTTTGTGTAAATCAGATTGGTTGGTAGACTCTGGTTGTACTTTTCATATGACTCCTTTTAAAACCTTGTTTTCAAACTACAAGAAAATAGAGAATGGCTTTGTGTCAATGGCAAATGAAAAGAAATGCAATGTTTTAGGAACTGGTGATGTATGCCTTAGGTTTTCCTCTGGTTCTGTGTTTACTTTGAAGGATGTTAGGCATGTTCCTGATTTACGTTATAACTTGATTTCTTGTGCATCTCTAGAAAATGATGGTTTGGAGGGAAAATGGGGTAAAGGGGTTATGAAAATTCAAAAAGGGTCTCTTGTTGTTTTTACTGCTGAAAAACAAAATAATTTGTATATTTGTCATGCTGAACCTGTGCTTGATTCTGTTAACTCTGTGATAGGTGATAAATCTGTTTTATGGCATAATAGATTAGGTCACATGAGTAATAAAGGATTAGAAATTTTGCATAAAGGAGGTCACTTTGATAGTGATAAAATATCCCACGTTCCTTTCTGTGAATCTTGTGTGCTAGGAAAACAACATAGGGTTACTTTTCCTACTTCTTCTTTTCCTAATCAGTCTAAGTGCACTAGTGTACTTGAATATTTGCATGCTGATGTGTTTCACGGGCAAACCTCTTGATTTAAATAATTTGAGAATTTTCGGGAGTGCTGGCTATGTGCATCAAAAGATTGATAAGTTAGAACCTAGATCTAAGAAATGTGTTTTCTTAGGATATCCTGAAGGGGTAAAAGGTTATAGGCTTTGGAATAAGAGTGAACCGGGGTTTAAGGTAGTGGTAAGCAGAGACGTTGTCTTTAATGAAAATGAATTTCCTTATTTACCTTTACATGTTCATATTCCTGAAAATGATGCTCCAAATGAGGTGGAGCAAAAGCCTATTATTAATCAACCCAAATCATTTCCTGAAGAAAAATTGAATGATATAATTATTGAAAATCAAGATGAGATTATTCCAAATGAGGTGGAGCATGATATGCAGGAAATAGATAACATGCATGATTTGAATGATTATCAACTCACTAGGGATAGAAATAAAAGAACCATTAGGAAACCTGAAAGATATAGAGATTGCAATTTGATTGATTGTAATATGTCTGAGTTTGCCTTTAATGTGTTTGAATCCCTTGAGTGCAATGAACCTAAGACTTATAAAGAAGCATTAAGGTCAAAATATTCTGAAGAATGGATTAGTGCTATGAAGAGTGAGATGGAATCCCTAAAAATTAACCAAACATGGAAACTTGTTCCTAAACCTGCTAGTTGTTCTGTAGTGGACTGTAAGTGGCTGTTTAAGGTGAAACAAGAATCTGAAAGTGTTAGGTTTAAGGCTAGGTTAGTAGCTAAGGGATTTACTCAAAAGGAGGGAATTGATTATGCTGAAATTTTTGCTCCTGTTGTCAAATTCACTACTGTTAGAATTATGCTTGCTTTAGTTGCTCATTTTAATTGGGAATTAAAACAAATGGATGTAACTACTGCTTTCTTGCATGGTGATCTTGATAAAAATATTTATATGCACCAACCTGAGGGCTTTGTGGACCCTAAATTGCCTGATCATGTGTGTTTGTTAAAAAAGGCTTTGTATGGTTTAAAACAATCACCTAGGCAATGGAATATTAGATTTGATAAATGCATGCAATCTTTAAAGTTTAAAAGGAGTTCTGCTGATCATTGCCTGTATTATAAGAATATAGACTCTGTGCCTGTATTTCTTGTAATTTATGTGGATGACATGTTGATTGTTAGTCCTTGTTTGAAGTCTATTGAGCATGTTCAAAAATGTCTTTGTGAAAATTTTGACATGAAAGACTTAGGTGATGCTAAAAGAATCCTAGGCATGAATATTATTAGGGACAAAAACAAATCTACTCTAGTTTTAAACCAAAGTTCATATGTTGAAAAAATTTTGAGTAAATTTGCTATGTCTAATGCCAAATCTGTGAATGTGCCTCTTGCTTCTCATTTTGTGTTAAGTAAGGATCAATCTTCCAATACTGAAACTGAAATAAATGATATGAAGAATGTGCCATATTCCAATGCTATAGGATCTGTCATGTATCTCATGGTTAGTACTAGGCCTGACATTGCATATGCGGTTAGTTGCTTGAGTAGATATATGTCAAACCCTGGTATGCCTCATTGGAATGCCTTGAAGTGGCTTTTAAGATATTTGAAATCCTCTGTGGATGTAGGATTAACCTTTTCTAAGTGTTCTGAAGGTGTCAAACTTGCTGGCTATGTAGATTCCAATTATGCAAATGATAGGGATAATAGAAAATCTACCACTTCCTATGTGTTTACTTTGTGTGGCTCTTGCATAAGTTGGAAATCCCAATTACAACCCATTGTTGCTTTATCTACTACTGAATCTGAGTATGTTGCTACCACTGAAGCTTTTAAAGAAGCTATTTGGCTTAGGGGCCTTATATCTGAAATTGGTTTTCTTGATAAAAATGTGGTTGTATTTTCTGATAGTCAATCTGCTATTCAACTTTGCAAAAATCATGTTTTTCATGATAGAACTAAACATATTGATGTTAGATTTCATTACATTCGGGATATAGTTGAAAAGGGTATTGTCAAGTTAGAGAAAATTCCCTCAGAATTTAATCCTGCTGACATGGGTACTAAGTGTTTGCCTGCTGAAAAATTGATATCGTGTCAAAGAATCTTGAATTTTGACTTTGGGTAATTTTCTTTTGCTTTGTGTGTTGCCTTTGTGGCCTATTAACTTGCTTTGTGCTTGTTAGTAGCTTTGTGATTTTTTCCCCTTTGAACTCGATGACCGTTTGGTAGAGTTCGGTCCTTTGTGGACTTGGTATGCTTGGTGATTTTACCCCGATCTTTGTGATCTGAGTTTACTTAGTGTATTCTCTTCCATTGCTTGTATCTTCTTTGTGATTATACAGGTAATAATTTGGCGATGATGAGTCCTGCAGTTCCGTGTTTTTTCCTTCTGTGCACTACCTTGGGCCAAAGGTGGAGATTGTTGGTTTTTTTGTTGGCCCAATAAGTTGGCCCGTTACTCTAAATGCCCAGCTCCCCTGTGCCCTAGCCCCTCTATTTTCTTCACCTACCCGATGGTTCTCACCTCCTCCTAAGTCTTCGTGATCTGATGGTCGTCGCTTGCTCCCATCCGTAGGTCGGCTCCCTCCTTCGTTTTCTTCCCTAGCTCCTCTCCCGTGTCGGCTGCCCCCTTCCCTATATATGGGTAATAGGTTGGTAGTAGCTCGGGAGAGGGATGAAGAAGAAGAAGAGCCGGAGGTGAAGATCTGAGCTTGAGCTCTCCTCTGATTTGTGTGATCTCTCTCTTTCTGTGAGCTTTGTGCTCCTGTGAGCTTTGTGCCCTCAATCCCTTTGTGCGATCCCCTTTTGTGAGTGACGGTTGGAGGAGATCGGCGAGCTCTCCTTTTGGTCCTTGGTGGTGCACTAGAGAGGAGAACGAGGACCGGTTGAATAGGCTTCTGAGCCAAACAACGACATCGCAGAACCACAACACAAACACATCCCCAAATCAATAGAGAATTTCATTTCAACATTGATATTAGAAAAAATCGCATAGTTGTGATTGTAATTTGTAAAATTATCTTCTATTGTTTCAATCTTTGAACCAAAGAAACACTAGGAGCCACCACTTGTCCGACTCATATGCCTTGCGAACTCTTCGACTATCCTCTTCATATCTACCACATCCTGAAATAAATTTTTGGCACATTGTCTTAAGCCTTTAGATTAAATGTTTACTTGACATGGTATTAGATCACACCATTTCAAGATTTCTTGAGTTCATATCCTATTATTTGCTAATAGACGCTATCAATTCTCTTTTTCAGTATATTCCAGCTTCTCATAGCATTTTCCACTCAAAGGATCCCATTGAGTGTTAAATTTTTGTTTGATTTATTATTGACCTGGCCAAGAACCCATTAGTACAAGCATTTGGATAAAACAGCTATCTAACATCTCATTTATGTGAAAACAGTTGATAATACAAACCCTAACCCTATTATGAGATCTCTTGGGCTTATATAGGCCCTACACAACTTACACATAACCCCCTACATATATTACTAATGTCAACACTCCTCCTCAAGATGGGCGAAAGATATACACTAAGCCCATCTTGTCACATCCTCTAATCATGTCTAATGAGCTAAGTCCTTTAGTCAGACAATCTGCTGTCTGGTCCTTAGTTGAAACATGACTTAGCTCCAGTAGTCCACTATCCAACTTCTCTTTGATGAAGAACCTATCGATCTCGATGTGTTTGGTTCTATCATGCTGCACTGGGTTGTTGGCGATACTGATAGCTGACTTCTTGTCACACCATAACTTTATCTTAGCTCTTGATCCAGCTTCAGCTCAACCAGCATACTCTTCAACCATAACAACTCAGCAACTCCTAAGGCCATAGCTCTATACTCTGCCTCAGCAGTTGATCTCGCCACCATTGATTGCTTCTTGCTCTTCCACGAGACTAAGTTGCCTCCTATAAAGATGCAGTATCCCGAGGTGGACCTCCTGTCATTAGCACAGCTAGCCCAATCAGAGTCGCAATAACCCTCGATGCTCACATGTCCATTTTTCCTGAATATCAGTCCCTTTCCAGGGGCACTCTTCAGATATCTCAGAATCTGGTACACAGCATCCATATGACCCTTCCTTGGATCATGCATGTAGCGGCTCACCACGCTCACTGCAAAAGAGATATCGGGACGTGTGTGACTCAGATAGATCAACCTCCCTACCAGCCTTTGGTATCTGTCACGATCAACTGGTTCTCCAGCCTCAGCACCCAGCTTGAACTTCTGGTCGATCGGTGTAGTTGCAGGTTTACACCCTAACATCCCCGTCTCTTTAAGAAGATCCAGTGCATACTTTCTCTGGGATAAGACAATCCCCTCCGCTCCGCGAGCTATTTCTATTCCAAGAAAGTATCGAAGCAAGCCAAGATCTTTCACCTCGAACTCCTTACCCAGTCTCACTTTGAGTTTGGCAATCTCCTCCTCATCATCCCCTGTAATGATCATATCATCCACATATACCGCAAGCACAGTGATGTGACCTTCATTTCGTCGGAAGAACACGGTATGATCAGCGTTAATCTGCCGGTATCCCATACCTATCATAGCCCGCCTAAATCTGTCGAACCAAGCACGAGGAGATTGTTTCAGGCCATATAGAGACTTCTTCAATCTGCAGACCTTGCCCACTGTCTGTTCTGTGTTGAATCCTGGCGGAATTTCCATGTATACCTCTTCCACCAGATCTCCATGAAGAAATGCATTCT
The DNA here is from genome assembly GCF_001876935.1 of Asparagus officinalis. Lineage (NCBI taxonomy): Eukaryota > Viridiplantae > Streptophyta > Magnoliopsida > Asparagales > Asparagaceae > Asparagus > Asparagus officinalis. Next base: position 19,934,182 of record NC_033797.1, read on the forward strand.
TCACATCTAATTGGTGTAGCTTCCATCCACCATTTACTGCCAGAGAGATCAAGGTTCGAACAGTGCTCATCTTCGCCACTGGTGCAAAAGTCTCATCATAGTCGATGCCGTATGTCTGACTATATCCTTTTGCCACCAGACGAGCTTTGTAGCGCTCAACCTGTCCATCTGGATTCTGCTTCACAGTGAAGACCCACTTGCATCCAACTGCTCTCTTCCCTTTTGGTAGTTTTACTAACTCCCAAGTGCGGTTCTTCTCAAGGGCCCCTAGCTCTTCGTGCATAGCAGCTTTCCATTTCTGGTCCTTCTTTGCAACCTGCCAATTGTTAGGAATAGTAACAGAGTCCAGAGATGCAATGAATGCTCCATGTGCAGGGTGGATGTTAGAATATGATACAAACTGAGCAAGATCCCAACCATATCTATCGGGAGGATTTCCCGCATTACTGCGAGTAGTCCTCCGTACAGTTATTGGTGTGGGAGGAATAGGAAGAGAAATGGAGTCACCTTGAGAGGAATCTTGTGGTGGTGTAGGTGTCTCAGGAGTCGGTTCAGGCGTTGGCAAGGGACTTGGCACCAGTGGCACTGTAGGTACTGTTGGTACTGTTCCCGCAATTTGTTTCCCCTTCCTACTATAGGTAAGTAGTTCTCCCTGAGCCGTTGGCCTAACACCTCTTGTCTCAATCTCCTCTTCATCTTCATTCTCTTGCTCCTCCTCAACCAAGTCTCCTTCCCAAGGAATCATTACAGAAATTGATTTTTCTGATCTCTCACCATTCTCAGACATTGATTTCTCCACATTCACCAATCTCTCACCATTCTCCTCCTCTCGCCGCATACTTCCAGTATTAGGCGAGTTATCAACGGATGAAGTTACCTTCCGGGTGTAATATGGCTCGAGTTCTCGAAAGTGCACATCCATACTCACAAACAACCTTTTCTCCACCGGGCTCCAGCAAACATAGCCCTTCTGAGTAGCAGAATATCCCACAAAAATACATTTCACCGCTCTAGGGGCAAGCTTCCCGACTGATGGCCTGTTGTCTTTCACAAAGCACACACAGCCAAACACCTTGAGTGGAAGAAGCCCACCATTATCTCCCTTCAACAACTCACACGGAGACTTCCAATCCAGCACTCTCGAGGGCATTCTGTTGATTAGTGCTGCCGCGGTCAACACTGCTTGTCCCCATAATGTTTCTGGGACATTCATAGAGATCATCATACTTCTAGCAACCTCTAAAAGATGTCTATTCTTTCTTTCCGCTACTCCATTTTGAGCAGGTGTGTATGGACACGTAGTCTGGTGTTGTATTCCCTGAGCTGACAAGTATTCCCCAAACGTTTTGTTAGTATACTCTGTCCCATTATCAGATCTTAATACCTTCACCACAGCGCCGTATTGAGTCTGAGCATACCTATGAAAATTTTAAAAGCAACCAAACACTTCACTCTTATTTTTCATCAGGTACAACCAAGTAACGCGGGAGAAACAATCAATAAAAGTAACAAAATACTTGTATCCATTCATAGAACTTGTAGAACAAGGTCCCCAAACATCTGAATGTATCAGTTCGAATACACGAGAACTCCTATGACCAGAACTTACGTAAGAACTTCTAGTAAGTTTTCCAAGCTCACATGCATCACATACAAGGTGCTGCTTATTTGCTTTCTCAAATAGAGATGGATACAACCTACTTAAAACATTAAAAGATGAGTGTCCCAAACGCTGGTGATGAAGCATCAACACACTCTCAGCACTCATCTCAGATCCTACTTCTGCTCTCTCTATCATTGACACCAATGCTGAATCCAGTCCTTCACGATCCAGATACCACAGTCCACTACGCCATGTGCCAGTCCCAAGTCTCCGCCCTGTCCCCTTCTCCTGAAAGATCACCTTGGGAATATCAAAAGAAACAATACATTTTAGTTGAAGGATGATAGCACTAATGGATAAAAGGTTGACTGGAAAGGAAGGAGCATGCAAAACATTGGACAAAGTTACTGAACCAGTACAATCAACTATACCCTTACCAACCACAGGCTGAAATGTACCATCAGCTGTTTGAATACTATCAGGCGATGCTAGGTGAGTATATGATGAGAACTCACTAGCATTACCTGTCACATGTCGAGACGCACCGGAGTCGACTATCTATTCTGATGATTTGTCGGAAGATATGGAAGCAAGAGCATGTATGTCATCAGTACCTTTGGTCGGATGAGTATAGGTAGCAGTGTTGCCTCTGGCGAAGAATGATGTGGATGCCTCCTCTGTCCCACTCCTCCTGTCTCCATCCCCTGCTACTTGCTGCTTCCTCCTGAGTATCACCAGGAGCGCCTGATCCTCCTCAGTAAAGATCACCTCAGCTTCTTCTCCTCCTTCTGCTATCATCAGATTCGCCCGGTTGCCTGCTCCCCTTCCACCTCGTCGACCCCCACGGCCACGACCACGCCCTCCGAACTGTCCACGCCCACCCGAATCTCCTTCCTTGGGTGGTTTGGTGCAAGCATGCCTTAGATGACCCACTTCACCGCAGTTGTAGCACTGCCGAGTCTCTCCCCTGGATCCATTATTGTTAGATGCTGCTAAAGCTGACTTCACCACAGGAAGTCCACCTATCCCCGCCTGCAGCTTAATGCGAGTCTCCTCCTGGATCATAGCCGAGACAGCCTCCTCAAGCGAGGGAATTTTCGGCTGAGCTAGCAGTAATGCAATTCGCTGAGCGAACTCTGATGTCAATCCCTTAAGAAACACCATAGTCCTCTCCTGTAGAAAGGCCTCCCGCTCTTTACATCCTGGGTCCTTGCAGCTCGCCCGGGGGGAAAAATGATCATAATCCAGCCACAGACGCTCCAGCTCTGTAGCATATTCTTGTACAGTCCTCTCTCCCTGGACTGTGGCGTCAATCTCTCCTTTAATCTGGAACACCCTCAGGTTATTCCCCACTCCATCATGTCCTCCTCAACTTCTCCCAGACGTCCTTCACCTTCTCAATGTCATCTACTGTGGCGGCGATCGTCGGGACCAACGAGTTGAGAAGCCAGATGTACACCAACATATGAGTGGACTTCCACTCATCCCGTCCTCCCGAGTCCTCATCCGGTTCTGTCTTTTTCTCCAGTCAAGTACCCCTCCAGGTTCCTCCCTGCAAGGGTGTATCTCACCCGTCGTGACCAACTCAGGTAAGTACTCGGTCCATCAAGCTTCAGATCGATGGTCGGAAGCTCCAACTTCTTCGATGGTCTTGTCGTGCTTTCATCAGCCGACAACTTCATCAACTTCATCAAAGTTGACACCTCCGCAGGGTTCAACTTCTTGATGATCTCCTCCATCGATCAAGCTTCAGATCCAACACCTGTTCTCCAAACCCTTGTTGTGCGCAGTGAAAAATTTCGGCAGCACTTTTGCTGCACAACAAGAGTAAGATCTTTCAACAAATTCTCGTTTCTCAGAGGAAACTAGAATAAAAAAACAGTGATATATCTCATCGCTGTGAGATATATACTCTTCCTGTCATCAGTTCGAGGACTGAGTCGAGGGAACCAATGTCAAACTCTAGGTCCAGCATGGTGCGGCAGGGGGTACGAGGTGGCAGCGGCTAGAGGGGGGGTTTGGAGGGGTTCGGGTGTGGGCAGCTCTGATACCAAGTTGATAATACAAACCCTAACCCTATTATGAGATCTCTTGGGCTTATATAGGCCCTACACAACTTACACATAACCCCCTACATATATTACTAATGTCAACAAAAACAAAACAATGTAAATACTAAGATATAAGATAATATTCCTATATTATTGTAAGAATAAATTAGATGGCCTTTAAGAATGGATAAGCCACTCCATCATGTTGCTAAAAGTAAACAAACAATTAGCCAATATGAGAATCAACATACAAAATATCAGATTAGATAAATATTAAAAAACAGAAAGAAGAACTGCTAGAAGTAATTCAATACCGGAGAAGTGTGAACCCAGTGGTTATTCCTCCAGATGTGGCAGGGTCTCAATAGCGTGTCATCAAGCACCACTTCCTTATCCTGATGCTTGTATTTAACAATGTATCGGGACTCAGGAAGTATTTCTAAAACGACCCCAGTAAACCAGCCATCCTGTTGGAATCCCTCAACCTCATCTAGCACATTGAAATGAGTATGAACTGCTATGTGGGGACAAGGCCTAAGATATTGTATGTCAACAATCTCTTTCAGTGGATTTTCTGTAGAATTGTCACTATCTACTTTAAGCTTCTCGTACTCCACCAAGAAATTCGTCTTCCCTATGACCTTTAGAATATTTCCAACAAACCAAGCTGCTCCAAAATTCTCTTCATCACGGCTAACTTCTACTCTTGTGCCCTGAACAAATGTCGCATCGCGTCCTTCCTACAAAAGAAAATTACAAAATATATATCACTCAATAGACATGATTCATGAAGAAGGGTCCAAAAGCAGATAGCATATATAGGCTGATGGTTAAGGACAGGGTACAAGCACGATATTTTTAATATTTGAAAAGATGGATAGAATTCGAGTAAAAAAAATCTATGTATTCTATGCACATTTTTACTAAAGTCATGTTTTCATTGTTGCATGGAATCACAAATAAGGTAGGTTTACTCTGTTCACCACTGATTCTATAGCTAGCCTGCCAAGATGACTAGAATACGGTAGGAGAAGGTTACACAAAGACGCTCAGAATGACCACGTGAAACTTATTTTAATAGGGAATTCACGAAAAATAGTGAGAATGTTTACCCTATTTGCCATTGATTCTGTAGCTAGCCTGCCAAGATGATTAGAACAATAGTTATATTTTCATTGTTGCATTAAATAATAAATAAGGTAGGTTTACTCTGTTTACCACTGATTCTATAGCTAGCCTTCCGAGATGATTAGAATATGGTAGGAGAAGGTTACACAAAGACACTCAGAATGACCATGTGAAACTTATTTTTATAGGTAAGTCAAGAACAATAGAGAGAAGCTACCATCTTAGTCACCTACCATTAGAAGACAGCAAAGGATTTGTATTGCTGTTTACTGAAAATAATTAACAAGAGGAAGTGAGTACAGGAAGGCAGCCAAGTCAACTTTTAAGTGAAATAACGGAAAAATTTGTGCAACTATTGATTACTAAACAGAACATCAGCATGCAAAGATTTCGTATTTGGATGTGTACTATATTCTATAGAGAAATCATTTGGTAATAGTACCAATATAGCCATTGTGTTAAAACAAAATTAGAGGACAATGAAAAAGTATATGTTTGAAGGTTTTATTGCCTTGTATGTATGTATGTGTATGCGTATGTATGTGTGTGTGAACGTGTGGGGGCCACACCCACGTGAGAAAAATCTCGCGGAGGCCAATCTCGTTGGGGGCCTCACTCATGTGAACAACTGTGAACGTGGGGGCCACAATTGTTGGGGGTGTGAATGTCTCGGAGGTCTTCCAGCAGATGGGTTCGGGGTTGTTTTTTGGCCCTGTTTCTTTCCTATAAATAGGAGCTTGTGTACCTAGGGTTTTGTGTGGAAAAAACGGCAGAGGATTAGTCGGCTACAGGTGAAGAAAAACAGAGGAAAAAAGAGGGTTTTTGGCGGCAGCTTAGAGGAGAAAACAGAGAGTTTTTCAGATCTAAAAGAGAGATCTTGAGGAGAACAAAAAGAGAGCTTAGAGAGATTTTATAAGAAAGATGTCAATTTCTTTTGGGTAAAAATTATAGCTTGAACTTTGAGACGAGCTTGTGGATTGTACAAGTCGTCGATGTTCTTATTCATAGTGGAATTTCCCCTCACACCCTCCCGTGGACATAGGTAATTTTGCCGAACCACGTAAATCTCGTGTCTTTACTATTTTCTGGATGTTGGGTATTGCTTGTAGGTTCCCTCGACAAATCAGTCCTAGAACTGATGAGGGGAAGAGTGTATATTTCACTTTGTTGAGATATTTTATTTTCTATTCTTGTTTTCTTTGTGAAACGAGAATATAGAGGTTAGCTTGATCTTTTGTGAAAGTAAAAGTCAGGGCTTTCTCTCGGGTTATATCGCTTTCGCGGCGTGAGGGCGTGACTCTGCGCCCAACAATTGGTATCAGAGATGTTATTCAGATTGAGAGTGGTGTAGCTTCTGGTTTGAGGTAGTGCTCGGTAATTTCCTGAGAGAAGCGGATTTATTAATACAAGCGGAGGATGGCGCCAACTAGAAAAACAGTTAAAGTTAGAAAGTACGAGATCGAAAAGTTCAATGGGAAGAATGATTTTTCCTATTGGAGGAGTTAAAGTTAGAAAGTACGAGATCGAAAAGTTCAATGGGAAGAATGATTTTTCCTATTGGAGGATGCAGATGAAAAACTCAAGTTCAATGGGAAGAATGATTTTTCCTATTGGAGGATGCAGATGAAAAACTCGTTGATTTCGCAAAAAATACACAAAACTTTGGATGGAAAAGAGAAGAAACATAAGGATATGTCTGATGAGGATTGGAAGGAGCTGGATCTGAAAGCACGGGTGTCGATTATCCTTTATCTTGAAAAGGATGTAGCTTTCTTAGTAGATGGAGAGGAAACGCTGTGAACGTGTGGTCGAAGTTAGAAAACACATTCATGACGAAGAGTCTAACAAACCGAATTAATTTAAAATTCAAATTGTATACTTACAAGATGGAGTAGGGCTCATCAATTTGGGAATACATCAACAAGTTTGATAGGATCATATCAGACTTTAAGGACATAGATGTGACAGTTGAAGATAAGGATCATGCGTTTCTACTACTTCTATCTCTGCCGAAGTCTTATGAGAACCTGATGCAAACACTGATGCTTGTGGGAGATAATTTGACGATGGATGAGACTAGAATGGCGCTTCTAATGGATGACCTTCGGAAGATTGCAACCATTGACATGACTACTGGTGGTAGCAAAGAACAAACGCAGTGATTGTTTGCTAGAGGAAGGAGCAATGAGAGACGAAAAGACAAGGAAGGAATGCCTAGATCTAAATCAAGACCTCTTGTGGGAAGAACGTGTTTCAAATGTCATTTCAAGGTCGACTGTCCAAATAAAAGAGTAGGTGGGAAGCAGAACAACAACAAGACTGAGAGGAGAGAAAGCAAGGAAGAAGCGAACTATGTTTTAGAAGAAAAAAGCGAGAAGGAATGCTATGTCGTCACGGGTAGCAAGGATATCTCCGAGAAGTGGATTCTTGATTCGGGTTGCTCTTATCACATGTGCCCAAATAGGAAGTGGTTTACTACCTACAGAAACATTAATGGTGGAACCGTATTGATGGGGAACAACCATGCTTGTAAAACGATGAAGATAAGTAATATCAAGATCAAGATGCATAATGGAGTGGTCTGAACCTTGATGGATGTGAGACACATTCCCGACTTACGAAAGAATCTTATCTCAGTTGGTGTTTTAGACTCCGACGGTTGCAGGATTGTTACGGAGAACGGAGTGAAGAAGATTGTTCGAGGTTCTCTTGTAGTGATGAAGGGTGTTCGTTACAGTAATTTATATACTCTTTCAGGTACGACGGTGACAAGAGATAGAACTGAAGGAAGTGGTGGAGACGCATGTGAGTACACACGGTTATGACATAGACGGCTTGGGCACATGTCAGAGAAGGGTCTAGTTCTGCTTGGTAAGGAGGGTCTGCTGAAGAATCTAAAAAAAAAAACCTTGCATGGACTTTTGCAAGGATTGTGTGTACGGAAAGACGCACAGGATCCAGTTTCTGAGAAGCAAGTCTAAGAACAGAGGGATACTAGATTATGTGCATACGGATATTTAGGGTCCGGCTCAAATAACTTCCAAAAGGGATACTAGATTATGTGCACACGGATATTTAGGGTCCGACTCAAATAACTTCTAAAGAGGGTTCCAGATATTTCGTCTCGTTCATAGATGATTATTCGAGGTATGCTTGGATTTATTTTCTAAAGCATAAGAATGAGGTGTTCGAGACATTTCATAGATGATTATTCGAGGTATGCTTGGATTTATTTTCTAAAGCATAAGAATGAGGTGTTCGAGACATTCAAGAAGTGGAAGTCGAGGTATGCTTGGATTTATTTTCTAAAGCATAAGAATGAGGTGTTCGAGACATTCAAGAAGTGGAAGGCGATGATTGAGAACATGACATGGAAGAAATTGAAGACGTTAAGATCTGACAATGGTACAAAATACTCAAATGGTGTCTTCAATGAGTTCTATGATCATGAGGGCATTGTTCGATACTGGCCAGTCAGGTCAACACCATAGCAGAATGGGGTCACGGAGAGCCTGAATCGAACATTACGGGAGAAAATAATGAGTATGCAATCTTATGTTGGATTGGACAATGAATGGTGGGCAGAAGCGATGGCTACAGCTTGTTATATTGTGAACTGTTCTTCACATTCTATATTAGATGGTGATACATCTTATAGGGTGTGGTCAGGAGAGTATGCAGATTATGAGAGGCTCCGAATTTTCGGGTTTACCGCCTATATTCACGTCAACGAGGGAAAGCTTGACGCGAGGGCTGAAAAAGCTATATTCTTAGGATATGCAAATGGTGTAAAAGACTACCGTCTTTGGTATACAGAAGATTCGAAGTTCGTGATCAGCAGGGATGTTACCTTTGATGAGAAATTCATGATTGCTAAGGCGCCCAAGGATGATGGTGTTAGGACTGTTGGGACTTCAAAGTCCAGGTTATTAAGATAGAACCTAAAGACCAATCAGGTTCTAGTCAAGTTCAAGTGAGAAATCAGGTAGATGATGAGCTTGAACAGGAGGAGGTTCAGCAATACAAACACTACAACAACAGCTCGAGGATAGTTTGGCTTTCACTGTGCCAAAACGAGCATACAAGTAGGTACTGGAGCTGAGGGCTGATCAACCCCTGAAGCACTATGGGCAGGTTAATTTGGTGGAATACGCACTCTCAGTGGAGAAAAATGATCCGGTCTCCTTCAAGAAAGCTATTCGGAACAAGAATAATGAGAGTTGGTTGGATGCGATGGAGGAGAAGATGAAATCTCTTCGAAAGAACCAAACATGGGAGGTGGTCTCATTACCCATAGAAAAAAAAAGTTATTGGTTATAAGTGGGTGTATAAGAGAAAGAAAGATCCTTCAAAGCTCTGTGTGTGTGCGTATTGTGCATCAGATTGTGTGATTAACTACTGATAGGAAAAAGTTGGACATGATTGCATTGACAAAAAACTGGGCTCCGAGGTCATGTTCTACATTACCAATTCTGTTGTACACGTTCTTGAGCTGAAGTATGACATTACAATAATTTAAAGACTTGTCATTTGCATCGAGTGGATTTGCTATCGTTCCTCTTTAAGCTTAATCATTTTTTGATTCTTAAATAATAGGTGAGGAGTCCACAAATTGAGTTGATAACTTTTGTGGAATGTGGGTCACTGCCAATTACTATGTACCCAACAAAGCTGAGTCACACCAGTCACGTCAAGGAAGTAGGGAACAATATTCGCCTGTTGTATAAAGATATGTAGACATATGAACATGCCTGAATGAGTAGGCAGAATAAATACTTCAATGTCTCGTTTGGTACGCAAGATTTGCTATTCTCACTTCTTATCAGTTCTCACTTTATGTGAAAATTGTCACTCCCAACCATTTAACAAGGAATTAATATTTACATTTAAGTGGAAATAAAATAATTAAATAATTTTTGATTATACCCTCCTTAAAGATACGAATAGATATAAATTCTTATATGAAAAATTATTCTATAGAAATAATATCATTAGCTGCTCGTACAAATATACAAATAGATGTAAAATATTAAAATATTATTCTTTGTTCGCTTTTGCCCTAGTTCCATCGCGTCTGCAGCAGAAAAAAATCTCATCTTCGACTCAACGTGACTCGGTTAGGTAACCATTATTTCTTTTTAAAATATGTACGTGTGGCTAATATTTACCTAATCTTTATAGAAACTTTTATCTTTTGGCGACTCGAATGCGTAATCTGTTATCAATTAGGTTAGTAAATATGTTATCTTGGAATGTATGATTTGAAGTTCCATTGAAGCATATATGCCTAATATTTTCAGTAATTTTTTCAAGCACTCACAACAAAAAATAATGTGCTTAATTGATGAGATTGAAACTTTATGTTTTAATTAGAGGTTAACATGTTTTTTATTCCTTCAAACTTTCTAGGTTAATATGTTTTCTATTTCTAATCAATTTTTTAAAAGTTAAAAGTACATTTGAAATTTCATAGAAATTTTATATACAGACTAAAAGTTAACATGTTTTATCAATCCTTCAAATTTTAATGTTTTCTTCTGATCTCTCTCTTCATGCATGCACATGGAATTCAGTCGTAAATCATGTAGCATGCATATGGAATTCAGTCTATTGTATACGTTTGTGCACAGTGATGCTAGTAGCATTAGTTGCTCGTATAAGTAATAGACATGTAGCATTAGAAGTTAGAAATATGAAATTATAATTATTTATTATTAAAAATAATTTCTATGAAAATTATTTTTCAATTAGTAAGCCAAAAGCCTGAAATTGTTGTTGAGGCTATTGTAAGCCAAAAGTCTATTGTATACGTTTTATTCTCTAAACGTGCCTAAACATGAGAATGAGAATGTGCATTATGTTCCCACTTCTATTTCATTCCATTCCATTCCTATATTCTTTTCATTCTCACTTGACACCATTCTCGCATACCAAACGAGGCGCAAGAGCATTCAACACATGAGAAATCCAACATGGTATAGTTAGATGCCCAGTGTCACGCCCCGGGCCCGCGGGCCCGTTAGCGCGTGCAAGCTGTGGGACACGCCGAGTGTAACGCACTGTTTGGCTCAAACCACTATCAAAATCGACTAGCCAGTATTACACTTAAGTCTTTAGCTTTCACTAAATAAACCCTTTAATTTCTCATTCTCCCACCGATGTGGGACTAAATTTTTTTGCAAATATAGCTATCGTTGTTGCTGACAGTGGGATGTCACATTTACCCCACCTTACAAAGGCGATGTCATCATCGCGACATAACAATTAGCACATCCTAGTATCACCGGCAAGCGATGTAGACTCTAGAGGTGACTCCTACGGGCTCTAGAGGTGACTCTCATCGCATCATACGGTATAACACTTAGTTCCACACTTTCGGCTGGCAACTGCTCTGATACCATTTGTCATGCTTCGGGCCCGCAGGCCCGTTGGAACGTGCAAGCCATGGGACCCACCGAGTGTAACGCACTGTTTGGCTCAAACCACTGCCAAAATCGACTAGCCGATGTTACACTTGAGTCTTTAGCTTTCACTATATAAACCCTTTAATTTCTCATTCTTCCACCGATGTGGGACTAATTTTTTTTGCAAATGTCGCTATCGCTGACAATGGGATGTCACACCCAGAATCTATTTCATCACCATATCAGCAACAATGCAAACAAAAATGAAACAAAAAGGGCTTAAATACTGGCAATTTTTCTGATAGCCATGCAAGCTAATTAAACTCTTAAGAGCAACAGAATTCTTGAACACAAACTAAGCATAAGATCTAAAGGAAAATAACTGCTTTATCAGGATGAACTCTATTTTCTCAACCAAAAAGAAAAAGAAAAAAAGGATGAACCATAGTGAAAAACTAAGGTCAGTGGTATTTATAAAAAGACCAAATTGCAGATAACAACATTGTATCATCAGCTGATAATGGATATCCTATTAAAACTATTCGCTATTCCATACCCCTGGACTACTCACAGCAATTTTAGGCACTTGATTTAGCGGAATACATACCTATAAATCACCCATCAATTACCCCAATCCTTCACTAACAATCTTATTAATCCTAATCGAAAGTTCTATCCTTTACCCAAATGCTTCACCTCCTCCACCTCATATCCTTCTTTGCCAAACTGTCCAAATTAACTTTCATCAAAGCCGCCATTTCCTCCTTCACCACCATCACACCTCCTCAAATCTAACATGAATCCTAACCGTACCAGCTCCACACCATCTCTTTCACCATTACTACACGCAACCACAATTACCTACACCAAGCCAACAGAAATTCCTCCTCAAAAGCAAAGTCATATTTAAACCTCAATTAAGATCTGAAACGAGCCAATCATGTCAACCACCATCACAACTTCCTCCAAAACCAAATTATAACTAACCTCATCCTCTATTTCTGTCACAACTTTTGTCAAACCAAAGCACCTTTTTTCCTATCTTCATTAGAACCGTGATTTCTTTATCACTACCAGGATCAACATCCTCTCCACCAAATTTTGGACTATTATATAGAGAACATTATTAGCTAATAGAAGATGAAAATCATAGATTCCTGGGATCATGTGATGATGACAGTCATCTGATTTGGATGAAAATCACAACATATCAGTCTTTGCATGTAGTAAAAGAATACTAGTTGTTAACCTGGGAAGCACTATCTGCTGGTATACCTGAAGGCTAGCTGCAATTTATTCTTTATGAAACAGCTAGCTTTAATTAATAGAAAAATATGCATCACAGGTAAATCAACAACTAAAATATCAAAGAAAGAAGAACTTCAAAACTTGCATACGTAGGTCAGGAAGTTTTCATAGAAGAAAAAACATATCATAAGAACATAGACATCAATACATGACGTATCATGCATGCTTGTAATTCTCAGAGGTTGAAATTCCTGATGGTTATAATATTTGACAGTAGCTCGGGTTTGAATCTGAGAATGTTGTTGCAGACTCTCAAGCAGAACTTCCTATGATAACAGTGCAGATAATAGATCAACAAGAAAAAAAGAAATTATCTTATAATTATATGATACCAACAGTTTCGCAGCCAGCTAAACATATATACACGGGCAGACAACTGTCCCGCTTATTAGAAGTTAAGACCTAGATTTATTCAAAAACATTAGAACAGAATTTTGCACATAAAGTCTTAAGAGGAAAGTAAATTTTGCAAACAAAAAAAAGTAATTAAAATATCATCACATTAATATATTTCAAGGACTTTGTTCAACATGCAAAAAATGCTACAGTTTGTAGACAAGGAAACAAGTATCACGCTTCAACATGGACATGAGACTTGAATCATGGTAATTATCGAAAACTCAATTTGAGCACTATGTATGTAATCTGAGTACGATTAGTTTTTGTCAAAAAAGGATACAATATAATCCATCTTGTATATAATATTTGAGGTAAATAACAGTTCGGACATTGATGGACATGGTGACAAATCTAGGTGTGTTGGACATATTACTTAATTATAGGGAGTAGCTAGTATCCTACGTATCTTAGAGAAAATGTAGCCAAAGACTACATTTGAAAGGAAAAGGGGCACGTGACATGTAATTCATGTAATTATGAGTTTATGACTTGTTATGACATATATAATTCAGACCAGAAATAGTACCAAATCCCTAGCTGCAAAGAAAAACCAAGTTCAAGTCCACCTAAAAGATTATAATATTTGACGCTACAAATTAGCAAATTTAAAATTTGAAAAAAAAACCCATTTATACAATGTTTATATCAAATTTTACAATATGACGAGTCAAATGAAAAAAGTACTTTCAGTTATAGTTGAAATTAGGAAAGCCACTGCCACCTGGCTAGGGAGTAAAGATATGACATTGTGCTATCTTTCACTCGATATTCAACACTAAGCTACAAACAAATTATTTTTTAAAAAATAGAACTGGTTAGGTAAAATATTACAAAGTACTAATCATTAGTAATATGCCATAAAGTGAAATTTCAATGTTGCAAACATTCCTAATCATATGCACTTACAGATCAACTTCTATACAAAATTCCCATATATGCACAGTTTTTCACAAAAATATATTTCAAGATTAAAAAAAATCCCAAACATATCATTTCAAGTAAAAGGGAAAAGCGGAGCCACATTCTATTTAAGAAAAAGGTCACACTTCGAAGCGAGGCCCTCAACCATAATAGAATCAATTTTGTGTATAAAAATTACAAACAGTACGATATATACACAATGAAAAATTCCAAAGTTTGCACTTAGAAAACCATATATAAAAAGCCTAAAACAAAAACCCCCTTAAAACATTAGAAAAGGATCACTACCTTATAGTGAAACATAGTAACTTTCAGCAACAAATTAGCCACGTGTTCCTATTCGACCAACCCAATCTAACTAATATTCTAAAATAAATGCATAAAAAAAAACAGAAACCCGACAAGAAAAATGCTTTAAAAAAGCACCTGAACGGCCTCTTCAACGGGTCTCCACTCCCCCTTCACAAACACCATCTGCCTCCTCATCTCCTCCCTCTTAAACCGAAGCTGCTCCCTCGTCATCGGAATATAAACAGTATACAACCCATCCAAACCCTCCGGCAACTTAATCACGACCCCCCGCCACCATCCTCCATTACGAAAAGCTTCAACACACTGCTCGAGCTCAAACGCAGCGTCAAAATCCTCAGGCGGCGGTCGAGGCCGAACTAAGGAGCAGTGAACAATCTCCTTGAGGGGACTCGAGGGATCCCCGTCCGCAGAGAAGTCAGTGTAGGTGACAGCGTATCGTCGGTTCTTGATGACGCCGGTTCGGGTTGTGGCCTCGAACCACGCGCCCTCAAACCCGTCGTCGTTGGATCGGACTTCTACTGCAGTTCCAACCCCAAAACTACCGCGTCGCCTAGAAGAGCGGGGTGAGTGCCAGAGCTTACTAGCTCTCATCGCCATTGTAGAGATGGCGGGTGAGAGAAAAGGGGAGCTTGAAGGAAGCAAATACAACAGTGTTGTAAGCTTTTAATGTTTGCTCGAAAAAAAGGGGGAGATTTTTAGGGGGCGGTGAGGTTACCGAGGAGTAAATAGATCTGACCGAAGGATGGTTGTCGGAGTGTTAAATAGTGAATGTAATGAACGGTGGATCTTCTTTTGACAGAAAAAAATCAGATGAAAAGATACAGGTTCTTTCTGTTTTTTTCTTTATTCGGGTTTGAATTTTATTGCTATAAGTAGGAACTAATTTGAACCCTTTCTAGGACTTAGCAATCAGTACAGACCTTTTCCAAGAAAAACATTATTTGCACCCAAAAAAACACAAAATCAAATCGAGGTGGAAAAAATTCAAGAACTGAGAGAGGTGACCTGATCATCGTCTTCAACGTCAATCCACTTCCCCTTCGCCCACTTCATTTGCCTCCTGATCTCCGATGCCTTGAACTGAAACTCTTCCCTGCTCTCCGGGAAACAAACTGAATACAGTAAGTCTCCATCTCTCTCCGGCACTTTGGTCACCACTCCCTTCCACCAGACCTCGCTGTGGAACGCCTCGACGCACTGGTGGAGCTCGAAACCGGCGGCGGGATCGCCGGCGGCCTTGCCGCGGCGGATCTTATACGTAAAGGATCTCTTCTTCGAGAGGTTTGAGCGGAGGCCTCGTCGCGCGATGAGCAGAAGCTTTAGGGACAAATGGCCGGAGCGTTGGACTCGGGGTGTTTCTGACGATTGGCTCGCTCGAGCCACGCGCCTTCGCGAAACCCGATGTCGCCGCCGATCGGACCTCCACTTGAGCATCCTGACTTCGGAAGAGCTGGCACCGGCGGCGGCGGTCAGTCGGTCGGCCGGGCGCGGGGGACATTGAGGATGTGATTAGGGTTTTAGCGATAGAGAATCGTCACTAATTTGGGCGGGAAAATTGAGGAGAGTGGCCAGAGTATGAGTGAAATGGAAAGGGAAAACGCTGTTGCAGGAAATTACTTTGAGGAGAAGGAGGTCTGGGCACCTACAGTGAGGTTACCGCAATAAATGTCTTGTTGCTGATGTGGCTTGCAATAAAAGGCTAATTAGCACTCAAATACCCTATAGTTTCCCCAAGTTTGCACCTAAATACCCTCACTTGTCTTTGGCAGCACCTATAAATCCTAAGAGTTACTAAATTTTACGCCACCTTGTAATTTGTAATGAAGGCTAATTAGCACTTAAACTATTTCAAATTTTATTGGCCTAAACATTCCACAATGTTAAATAGTTGACAACATTACTGGAATTTAATTTTCAGGAAATCCATGTGTTTCTCCTAAATTAGTTCGAAGAATTAGCCTTTTCTGCAACATAAATATGCTCATTTTAACTTATCAAGCTGCATAATATCTTTGTCAATCTCAGATTATACGTCTGATCCGATGTAACTTGAAAGCAAAACGCTCCCTTGGTATCACAGGAAAAAAAGAAAAACAAAACTCTTCCCCTCAAAACATATCTTAATTTTCTCTCGGAGAGTATACTACACCACTGTAAAACGAAAAAAATCATTTAGTTATTTTAGAGAGTAAAGAAAGGAAAAAAAAAAGGAACAAAATATTATGCATGGAACTCATCATCGTAAGCAATCCTTTGAATTGTCTCGATTGTCTACATTTCATAGTCACTACCATACATCAGCATTCTTTGAGACACAATATTAGTTACATTTTTCTCTCTCTTTTCTTTTCTAGTTTTCGTCGTTTCTAGTCTTTCAAAAGAAATTGCCTATGTAAAACTTTTCTCTTTTTGAACAGCAGAAGGAGACTACAAAACTACCCAAAATTCCACCTAAAATTAGATTTATATCACTGTTGGTTATCTGCAAAAGTCAGGTTGCTCGGATCGACTTCGTTCAGCAGAATAAGTATCGTCCCTGGATTCCCATCTTCTTCGGTCCACTTAATGGATTCTCTCTCCAAAAGCTTAATGACCTGCAATTTAGTTAACAGAGCATAAACGATTAAGTAATGCTTGAAATCATGAAAAAATAGGAAATGAATTTTGAATTAGAACCATACAAGGCACGAATTTATCAGTTGGACTTAAGCCACTAAGGAATTCATTAAGGAGAGGAGACAATTAAAAAGGTTCAAGTAACATGAAAGGTACATACTGAGATGACCAGCCCATTTTTGCTCTGTTCAATCACATTTGGATATAAAATGTGACCGTTATTTTTAATTGTAAACATGTTTTCGTTTAATTTATAATCTCATAGAAATTAAACCAAATGTTTGTGTAGTACTTGCATGTAATTTAAATCACAATGCGTTAATAATTTGATCGGTTTTGTGAAAGTTTTAAATTATTACAAGCCTGAAAGAAGTATGCTCTAAGTGGTTTCACGATTCATAAACAGTCGTTAGTGTCCATGTTAGAAAATTTCAACTAGGAAGAGAACTCCAGAACTAACTATTAATCGCAAGGAGATTTTATTTACGGACCCCGCAATTTTTATACCAATCACTTGTTTGAAGGGTTCTACTTTAACTTAATAGTTTGAAAATTCTCGGAACGAAATATAACTTGATTTCAGGAATAGCAAAATGCCCAACTATAGAATTATCGTAGTTGGTGATATTCTAATGGAGATAGAACCTTACGAATGACACTTCAACAATATGTTCTCTTACTCGGCCAAGAAAGTTCCAAATTTTAGTTTTCAGTATATTCACTTTCTTATACAAGATAAAAACAGAGAATCAAAACTAATTTTAAAAAAAATTCAAACAAGGTATATAGGTCATCAGAATCTCATAGAAGAAATGGTCAATTATACTTAAATTCATACCTGTCTTTTCCTCTTTCCTTTAGTGGTATCTTCATCATCAGTATTAACAATAACTTTCAAGTACCTAAATACTACAGCAAACAAAATCATGAAATTAATTACTTGTCAATCCAAAATATCAACGGACTCAAAAAAGAAATTAAATCCAAATACAAATGAAATTGCGTTATCTTACTTGGAATGTTAGCTAATGACACTAGATGCTTCTTCAACAAGCGTATAGAATCTCTTGCACTGTGGATACGCAAATCAAGTGGTACATCATTTCGGGTCTCGGATTTTCTGCATGATACAGTTTGGAAATAACAATTAAGTACTTTCTAGACAATTAGCTTAAGAAAGAGGTAAAAGGTAACTTTTCAACACTGAAAGCTTGTACTTACTTTGTTTCCAGAATCTCCACTGCACATTTTTCATCTGCTTCTCGAGCCATTTGCTTGTGACGCCTTCCCTTCAAATTGCACAAAACATATTGTTAAAATTTTGGCAAAGAATCACCTGCTGGTAGCTTCTATGATCTTTAAAAGCATGGAACTATTTCCACATGATCAATTTGATAAAGTAATCGTCAGAGACCAAAATCCCCTATGTTCATCCATACAAAGATCAAAGACTCCCAAAATAAAGAGGCAGCATAAAATGACGATAAGTAATGTAATAAGGAAACATACTAAAAGGATCAGCCCCTTCAAAATTAACAAGAAGACAAACTAAGTACAAATATAGGTCTACAGTAAGAAAGCAAGCTAAAATGCAAAGGAACCTATAAACAAAACCAACAAGGTTAAATTTTTTGGTAGTAAATCGGCGACAATGGAGACATGAAATTTCTTTTGGCTAAATACCCATATTGGTATTTTAATTCCACCCCATTTTCCAATAAGGTATTTTAATTAGACAAGCCTACTTTAAGGCATTTTAATTGATTCAACTAACCAACGAGACCCTTTTTCTCGTCAGCGACCAGTTTTCCGACGAGAGCTCGTCATGTGCATGGCACGTGATGACTTAAACTATGTTTTAGCTGCTAATGTGGCACGGACTTTCTGACGTGGATAAAACAGTTGGGAGAATAAAAGAGGGGATTCAAGTTGAGATTGAGTGAGATTGGAAACTAGGGTTTATCAAATTGGGGCATTCAAGCTGAGATTGAGCGTGGAAGAGAAGATATTATGTCGTCGTCATCAAGTTCAAGCTCTCATTCTAAAGCAAGCAGGGTCAGTGGAAAATTAGGGCATCCAACTGTGAAAACCCTAATTCTATCAAATCTAACAAAAGGCAACAAATTTTGGGTTTATCTTTCATTTAAGGTTTACTCTGAGGAAGACGATAGGCCCTCTTGAGGAAGAGTTAGGGTGTTAAATACCCTAAGAGTCTAAGGCAGTTACTCAGTACTTGATTAGACCGTTTAAGGTTAAAGCAGTTAAATAGTAAGACCGAACAGATCGGATCTGGACGGACAAGATCTGGCGGTTCCTTGAGCACGATCTTCAACAAACCAACAAATTTTGGGTTTATCTTTCATTTAACTCAAACTAAATACGTGATTAACTTATCCTCTTCAAAACAACCAAAATATCTCAAAGTATAAAGAGAATCAAACCTTCGCATCGGCTTCAACCCGTACCAAGTCGTCGTCCTCCGAAAATCACCTTCTGCATCAACTGAGGAACACCATCACATAGAATCCTTGCAATCTATCTCCTTCAACTGCCTCATCCACGATTTCTCACTCTCTATTTCTCCCTCTCTCTCAAATTCTGAAAATAAAAGGGGCAAATCTGTCCTATTTTGGGTGAATTGGAATTTTTAGAGGGTTAATTCCCGCCTTTAAACACTGTCACGTTAGAAAGTCTGTGCCACATCACCAGCTAAAAAACAGTTTAAGTCATCACGTGCCACGCACGTGACGAACTCTCGCCGAAAAACTGGTCGCCGGCGAGAAAAAGGGCCTCGTTAGTTAGTTGAATCAATTAAAATGCCTTAAAGTAGGTTTGCCTAATTAAAATACATTCTTGGTAAATGGGGTAGAATTAAAATACCAATATGGGTATTTAGCTAATTTCTTTTCAAGCAGTTCTAGTAGGACTAGAGATAAGCCAAAAGTAAAGGTTTTCAAATTAATCAAAACTAATCTGAAACTTGTTGCTGGCATCCATCACCAATATACAAAAGATTAATTTACCGAAATAATAGAACTTACTTGCTCTATCAGATCATTGGCTTTTGAGCGATCACCACTTCCATATGCTTCAATAGCCTGCGAAACTCAATGTCATGCCTCTCTTTTTTTCAATATTATTATTGAAAGAAACACTTCAAATACGAATGTCATTCAAAATGCATGTTTACATTAATCAAGAAAAATAAAGGCTGAGTATCATGATCCGTAAAATAAGAAATTTATGGAGATCATTCATGCAATAAGCTCCTTACAGCTTCATAAAGTTCCTTCATTTTATCCCAGTGCTTCTTTGCATCTTGCCTAAGCATCCCATAAATGTCCTCTTCCTCCACAACTAGAAACAAGTATAAACAGAAACAATAGTTTGATATTAGATATTCTGGATAGCGTTATGCACATCCTGAAAGTCACATTTAATGAGCATCAGACACAAGGAGAACCGTGGAAGGTATATATTCATCTAGATTTGCAGTATCTACTTTCAAATAAGCATAAAGATAGAGTGATAGAGACCAATGTTCATTCATTTTGTAGCTATCAAACAAAAAGTAGCTATGACTGTCAAAATAACCTAGATAGAACAAAATTCTTATGAAAAAATATGAAAAAACATCTAGAGTTGTGTCCAATGTAGAGGTTGGTATTCATGAGCATTCCAACTTGAAGCAGGTTGGAAAAATAAAGATTAGGAACATGTAGTTGTCAACTATTAAAAACGTTTTTAAGTATTCTGTGTCAATCATGATCCTATTCAAATATCAATGACACTTCTACACATCAGACTGGGTTGTCCACTTTCGTTCATCAAAACATCCATGTAGTAAAAGATATGCATAGCCAAAGTGTCAATGTCTTTTCTCATTAAAAATTTATATAAAAATCAATCGCGTAGTCAGATGTTATATGATTTGTAATTTCAATTTCTTCTGTCTACAAATACAAACCGAAGAATAGCCAAGTATATATGTCAAGTTATACATGTTTAATTCAGAACATGTGTGCAATTGTTCTATTAAAAAAACAATTTGAAGTACATGTAACCTCAAGTTTATGAACATTGTTTAGAGCTCATACCATGATCATTCTCAGGCTGAGCATTTGCTGGGTCAGAAACTGGCTTAGAAATAATATCATCATATGGCTTTGTAACAACCTTTTGTCCAATCACCCTTGTTCTATTTAACCCCCATTCAAGCCGTTTCTTTGGTTCTTCCTCCTCAAATCTATCAGGCGGACTAAACAATGATAGTAGCAGTTCCCTTGGAAGATCAGATCTCTCTTTGTTAAGGCTAGTTGGCTCTGTTGCTTTTCTGCAGAGGAAGTTGATTTGGTTTTTAGAAAATAAAACTGGATGCTTGATTGACAGAATAATGCTAGGTATCACTTTTCCGACAATGTACCATGTATTGTATGCTGTATATAAAGGACTTGGAGTGAGAAAAAAAAGGTAGCTATTAAAAGATAGTCTATAGGCATACCTTATGGAAGGAAGCTTCTCATGACTTTCCTTCGGATGCCAGAGTTCAGATTTTGGGTCCGCACCTATACACTGATAATGAACACGCACATTGAGTAAAATAATTAAGGACATACAAAATAAGCTATATAATTAGGAATGATGCAGTAGACAGCAATTACACGTTAGAAGCAAAGCGTTTCTAGTCATTAAACATCTGCCTTAAAATGTAAACAAGATTTGGTACGTCACAATTATGCAGAACTAAGCTTTAATGGAAGATACGGATTAGAAATAAGAACGAAACATAAATACATCAAAAGACAGTAAAACATGGTATTCCTAAATTTCCTCTAATTCAGTCAATTCAATAGTTTCAAAAATGCCTGTCAGATATTGGTTTATTTTGACAAGCATGACTAGAAATATCCGTAAATTTCCTCTAATTCGGTGCGGATCGGTTCGGATACATCAAAATCTTTCCACACTTCAGAATAACATCTTCTTTTCTTTTCAGGTCTTTCATCAATTTTACTTGAAGATTCCTCAACCACGGGTTCAATAGTAGGTTCAACATTAGGCTCAACAGTTTATTCTTCGTTAGACGCTTGAATCGAAGGATGTATCCGAACCGTATCCTCTCCGATAACACCCCTACCTATAAGTCATGTACCATATTAGTGGCCGACTATTTTATACTCTTTTGATGTTAGTCTATATGTTTGTCCATCATGCAGAAAACTACAGCAACAAGCATATTCTTCCTCCTGTTATAAAAGAAATTCGAACCACCTATAGCTGTCAAATCTTTTCAACTACAAGAGTCCTCTCCATGAATCCTTCCTCACCAATCACATATCTAGGTCAGATTAAGAAGCTATTTTCTTCCATGTAACTTCATAAATAAAAACATAACAAGATAATTTCAACCTAACAATACAGAGAGATAAGCCATTCGAAAAAACAGTGATAGCCTATTCAACTCAACCATGGATCACCCTATTTCTATTCCATCTGCTCTATTGGCAATAACATCAAACAATCATTTAAGCAACGAAAGCTAAATAGATATTTGGAATAACTCCATGACTCTGTTGTACATCAGCATTAACTGTGGAAAAGTAAGCACATAAATGACAATCAGTTTATCAAATATTGGAAAGTCACACTGAGAATAAAAGTAAAATGCATTCAGCTAAGATCATTACAGCTAATAACATACATGATTGGTGAAACAACTATTAAAGAACATTTACCAGTGGACTTCTTAATTACCATACATACTTTTTCTGATATATCGTAAGCTATTCCCTTTCCCTTGTCCTGAGCTTTTGCAGATAATCCCAACAATTCGTTCATGCTCTGCACAATTAAAAAACAAGCAATCTTTATGCATAAGCTCCTCAGGAACAATGTCTTTTCTTTTCCTTGTTTCTTTTTTTTTTTTCCTTTGGTTAGTTGACAATGTCAAATTTTGTAAAAATATATCAATCATTCAATTGGAACAGAAATATTGTACTGCTTAACTTTGAGTAAATCCTTATACCTCTCTGCACATAACTTGTCACCGACCCAAGAAAAAGGTGCTTCAAACATTAGAGTTTCATTTCATCTTTTAACAGAAAGAAAAAAAATATCAAGGATAGATCAATTTGAATTCATTTTTGGGGCATGAAAAATTACATTGGAAGGAAATCTCTGGTTTCTTATCACATTATGTGATTTCTATTCATCTAAACTAATGTCACTAACCCCAGCACCAGCAAATCTGTAAAGGCAAGATATTTATATAAAATATTGCGCAGAAGAACATTTAATGTAAGAAAATATTCTTTGCAAATGTGATCCATCTGGCTCTTCGTTTTATTCTGCCTTAGAGATGAAACATGGATCAGCAACAGTTGATCTAATAAGGGAATTTAGAGGCTGCCTCCAGATTGCATATTAAAGCCTTAAACCACATTGCTCAACTCCAAAGGTATATCTATGCACCGGTAAACTGGTACAAAATATTATGGGAGGATTCCTTCTTGTAAATAGATATACTAGGCAGGACTTTAGCAGCAGCTTGTAGAGAATGATATCAGTTTGACAGTTTGTCATAAATATTTGGTCAATTTTTGTGAAGTTACTTGACATCAGCTCTGGTCAATATCAGACCCCATAAAAGGATGAATGAATGACTATGAGAATTGATGAGCCTCCAGAATTTTCTCTGTAGCAGTTTATATAAAGTTTTATTGAACATTAACGCAGATCTAGAAACATTTGAACTTGAGCATGTGCAGAAGATCCTTTACACTTATAAAGGAAAACTAAACTCCTCGATTTGCAATTTAATTATATAACTAATGCCACCATTTCGATTAAGGTAAATTCCTTCCATGAAACGTTATATAACATGAAATTGTGTGAAAATCATGGTCATGCGTTCTTGTTATGATTTTAATAGAGTCCTAAATGGTAAATTATGTGACAGTTTGGATCTCATCTCATTTGCAGTTCCCCTGCTGTGAAGGCGTTATAGCTTCAAGTTCGTCGTATACTTCATTTGGTAACTAAATCTATTTGCATTTCCACTTATGATTACCATGATCTGGTATCTTTCGTTCAATTCTCAGTTTCATTTTAAACGTATTTGGGAGATGCATTAGTGAGCTTTGATCTTCAATATCATCTCATGTAGTCATGATATTGCATCAAGGATCAAGCATGACCAAGAATGTATGGACATAAGATTGCAGGTCAAACTTCATCACGTCAATTTAACTTTAGAATTATATATTTCACGACCTTGTCTTCATCACTGTAAAATCCATGCTGAGATTGGAATCACTTCTGAACAGAATGCTGGAAGTTTAACTTGAATAGTTATAGGGAGGTTTTACATCTCCTAAAGAGCCACAATAAGAAAACTACCCTCTTTAAAAGACTAATGTCACTGCTCCCAGTCGTATCTGTCAGGATTGAGCCGTAAAGCCTAAAGGCCCGCAAGTAATGTATGTTACTCTTTAAGTACCTGCTCATCCTAATAGTGTAACTATAAGGCCAAAAACTATACGACAAACTTCTACTCATGATTTCAGATCTGTAATTTATACATGTTCTTGAGTATAGCCTTTTACATTTATATACATGTAGGAGTTTAAATGATAACTAAACATATGACAATACAATCAACTTTTTACAGATTCGAACATTAAAATTCTGGACCACAGGTACAGGTTGTATGTGAACCTTGTTCATCCAAACCCACAAGTCCAAACTCCAAACCCATCCCGATGTCATATATGCAGTTTACTCATTTTGGTATGAGTACAACTCCTCTTTGTGAGGGATAATGAAGCATTCAAATGTAGAGGTATTTTGATTTTATCTTTTTATTTCTTTGGTCTTTTCTAAAATAACCACTTCAATAAAATAATTATGTAAAATTTATGTTAACACAAAAAAGGTGTTCAATCAAATAACCTGAATAAAAGTAGAACAGAACTCGAATCCAGTTATCTATGGTTTGGGTTGTGTTTGAATCCAATAGCCCCTACAATATCAATTTTATATGTGGATAGGATATCTCCTATCAGATTTGGATCTTACATATTTCTGGTATGATCTAAACCTGTTAACAGCCCTATCTAGATTTATGCCAAATTATACGCATCGCTTAATGTTTGATTTTCGAGGTTTGTCATTGTGCCACTTCTTGCTAGTATTGGACTTACAAAACATATGTAAAAGGAAGCTCATGTTACAAAATAATCCAACAGTAAATTCGTTGCGATGCTTAACCTCCAGACCTTCCTAATCAAATACTCCCAGATTTCAAAGCAGTACTATACTTCAAAGCAGCAGGAACAAGATCATAATCTGTTGAGCATTTGAGCATCTCTCTCTCTCTCTCTGTGTATAGAAAAATAGACAAATTGACATGATGCAATAGGCGTATTTTTTGCGCTTACCAGAATCCTAAACTCTGGTCTCCCTTTTACAAACCCTCCCTTTTACCATAGGATCAGGCATCTTTTCATGGTGTTAACTGACCAATTGAGTAATCTCTAAAAGATAATCAAGTTGTTCTAAAAAATAGCATGCAAAAGATACAAGTTCATGATCCCAAAAAAGATCAAATATGCTTCAAAAGGAAGTGATCATGTGTTTGACAATGCAAATATACATCCAACAATGCAGAGATATGTAGCATATTGACAAGAAATGATAAATAATGAAATCAGACAGATTAAGTAGTAGAAGTATACCTTCTTCACATCATATCCGCATTGACCTGCAAAGACACAGACATTGTTAAAAAAGCTTACAACAAAGGAAATAAGGGGGGAAAAGCATAAACCAGAAGCATGAACTCAAATGGTACACATTTGTTATGAATATGAGGAAGGAAAAGATCTATTAACAACAAAACATCTATTTGAACTTGAAGTTAGACGACCATTGATGAGCACAAATAACAAAGTGTAGCACACACATCTAAAAATTGCTTCTGAATTCCAGCCATTAATAAAACAAATTCATAATATGGAATATCCAACAACGATGATAATCTTCTAACCACAGCCATTATTTGAAGATCAAGTATCTCTGCTAATCACAAAAGAATTTGTTGCACATTAGGAGCAACTAAACACTGACCTCTTCTGAAACATCACTTAGTGAAGGAATTCTTACTTCAACTGCAGGGATATTTGATTTATGATTTCCTGGAAATTTATGTAAGTGCTAAATGTAAATCTTAAAGGTGTCTACTGTGTCTATCTGAAGTACTTAATATGCAAATCTTCTGAAAACCATCACAAATACAAGGCTAAATTTATTTAATGTAATCTATTGGCCCACTTAGTTGGATTTTGCTTAATATAAGGCCTGGAAGCTCGCATATAACTGCAATGGAATTATGTTGTCATCGTATTTTTCAGGTTTGAAGTGCAATTGAATTGCCGAGAAAAATGTCCACTGGTTTCCTTGCTTCCATCTTTGGACACGTCAAAAAAAATTAAAAACTGAAGCATCCAGTAGTCAAAGGATAAGTTGATGACACCTTGGAACTTAGTCCTCACCATTGTTTTAAATATCCCCGACATGGCCCGATATATCCCCCGATATATCCTTTTACAGGGTTTGCCGCAACCGATATGGTCTTTAAATATCTTTTACCGCTTTTTGGCTATTTTGAGTGATAAATCCCTGATATGGCCGATATATTAGCCGATATGTGGACCAATATATCTTTTTATATAGCTTGTTGCAAAATAATATACCGTGTTTGGAATTTTTGGGCGAGATATCAAGATTTTTCCATTATATCAAATGACATTTTTCCCTAAAAAAAGCAAATCGAATGTTACAACGTTGCTTTGCACTTTTGTTTGTTTTAGAAGGTTGATTAGCGATCCTAAACATATATTATTCATATTTTGTATGCTTAAATTTTATTACATATCTTGAGATTATATTTTAATGCATTATACTATGTATGCAAACATTCATTATAGCATTCCGATATTTACCACATATCCCCAATATTTTCCCGATATCCGCAATCCGATATGAATTTTGGTCATCCGATATTTCCCCGATATCCGATATTTAAAATATTAGTCCTCACCTAATTGAGATAGCATCTGGAAATTAAAGGTTAAGCCCATGGTTTTTGGAGCAACCATGAAATTTAAGAAAACAAATGGTCAATGAGCAGTCCTGAAGAAATATAAATATCTATACAACGGATGGCCTTTACAGTCTGTTTCACAAGAGCAATCAAGATAAAGAATGCAATCAGAGAATTTCACCAAACTCTTGAGTCTTGATATTTAAGTTCGAGATCACATATTTAATCCCAAAACCTTGTTGGCAAAGAAAAGTGGAAAGTAAGATGGAAAAGAAAATTCTAGTGGCAGTTTGTTCCTTTGTGTTTCCACATTTTTGAGGAGGAAGCACAATTTTTTAAACAATATGCTATGGTATTTAGTGAGTCCAGCAATTGGTAATGAATCTAATTCTTTTTTTCTGAAAACAGTTGCCACTTGATAGAGGAAACAGATAAAAGACCTGTTTCCATTTGATTATGCCCATCCCTGTGAGCCCTGTTGCCAAACAGAGACCATTAGTAGTTGGTAAGGCATGTGAGTTATGTAAAGTAGTCACAAACTCAAAGGATACCTTGCATTTAGAAGAATTTTCATGATGGAAGGCTTCGATATTAAATTCAAAAAACATAAATATATGCACACAACCTTGCACCTAAACTCAAAGAAACTTATTTACTGCAAGCAAGGGTAGCAATATTCAGTTGGAAACACAACTAGTCTTCGCTGTGCATATACATATGTGAATGATGCATAATACGTGTAGGCATGTTTATACATGAAATAATAATTACCTAGAACTTCTCGAATCACATCCATGCTGAGCTTAAAACCATCTCCAAGCATTGAAAAGAGAAGCTCCTCTATATCCTTGTGGTTTAAATGGTTTTCCGGATTAACAGCCTCTTTCTCAAGCTCATCAGGAGATGATACTTTCACTTCAGACTTTGAAGGTTTGGTTGCTTCCACCACTTCCCTTTTAGATGAAGCAGGCCGAGCATATGATTTGCCTAGGATAGTAGATACAGTTCCTACTGCAGCAGTTAGTTTCTTTGGTTTTGATACTGTGATATTGCAAAAGTGGTTTGCTTTATCCTCAGTAGCTGATTCCTGTAGTTGCATGGTGTTCTTTCCATTGTCAATTTCAGGGAGTGCAATATCGGAGTTGCTCTTTTGGAGTTGGCACAGAAGCTCTCCAGCTTTGCATAGATCACTCCCTGCCTTGCAGTAGGCAGAGGCTATCTCTTGAAGAGAGAAAAATGGATGATAGACATCGAGCAAGTACCCCAGAGCTTTAGTCTCGTCCTCAGGCTTTATATTGAGTGAACAATATGGCTCCATTTTCTAAAAATTCTGTAGAGTGTGATAATTTGGGAACTGAAGGCCTTGGTAAAAAAAAATAGAAAAACTGAGAGGGAAAAAATGATCTAATGTTAAGAGACACTACGTACAAGGTAGAAGCATTTGTGCAGCATCAGGAAACAGAAGTGAGGATTTATTTCACTGGTAAAAGAACGCCATCTTCAAAGCAAATAAAGTGTGTTTGGAGAATAAAGTGTGTTTGGAGACTACATGCAGATACCATGTAGCCTTAATGGAAACAGGTTATGTTGAATTGCTACAAAAAATAGAACCACATGCAGTAACAAGGAAGATAATGGATGATGTGACATAACCTACTTTTCCTACTACATAAGCTGGAGATAATTTACTATCAAGGAGAAAACTTCATTTCGCATAGCCATTTCTACTGCATAAGCTACCTTGCGATATAATTAAAAAATAAAGTGAAAATAATTTATTACACGGTAGCATTGTCTTTAAAAATCATGATAAAAAACAAGCATGTGCTAACATTGCCCTTCCTGGTAAGAGCCCAAAGTCCTAATGATAACACCATTTTATCATTTTCCGATCTCATAATCAGTGTGTTATTGGTTCACAAATATACTTTCCTTTTCTTTCAAATGAACTGATTAAACGAACTTCCGCTGATTTTCATTTTAACCCATCAATTTTCCTTGTACAAAATTGCCTGATAAATTTGGAATATGTAGTTTTTTAGGTAAAGAGCATAGATACAATATATCAAGAATAAAATGCAAAAGGCAGTGAAGACTGGACTTCTCATCTGGCATTATAATGGAAAATAATACCATTTCTCCATTCACAAGATAGGACTTATTCCTCGTCTGTGGAATAGTTATCCTCGCGTTATATAGGCATAATCCTTTATAATAAACTTTCCTGTCCTTTATTATTGAAAATAAAACACAAAAATAATGGCTTTCATGAATTAATCCATATTATTTTCTGAAACAAGGTTTATGAATCAACCCCTATTATACAAATCGCTCATCAAAAAAAAATAATTTAATACATTTACTTAATTCCAATTGCCCATTTTCCACACAGTTGGTTCACAGAACAATCCCTAATTAGAGCCCAATTGACCAACGCGGAACCAATATCTAATCGCCAACGCAAGAAACAATCAACAAAATGGAGAAAGACCCAGATCATCAAACACGCGAACACACGCATCGCTGCAAAAAATAAACAAGTTTTGAGGATCAAAATGCCGCTCACCTGAAGGAAGAGACGAGACCCAACAATGAAACAGTGGGTAGAAAAAGGGAAAAGGGGGAGAATCCTTGGAATTTAAACGCGTGATTTGGTTTGGGTTAGAGAGAGAAAGAGAGTGCAGAGAGAGAAAGTGAGTGGGGGAGGGTAATGGGACAGAGTGAGAATTAATTTTTGTTTGCCGTATTGGTTTTTAGCATAGAAGGCAGTAATTATGAGAAATTGTCTGCATGGCAAAGAAAATATAAAAGCAGCGCACAGAAGAGTCCAGGCTCTGCTCTCTACTTTTTGGCGCTGCGTTCAGTGTAGCGGCTAAGTTTTTTTAGTGATGATTTGGGCTAAGTTTTTTTTTTAATGATGATTAGCACTTACATACCTTTATAGGTTATCCTCCTTAACCCATTTATTCCTTACTTAAACTAGCTAAATACATCATCAATAACCAGAGAAACAAGCTCTAAAGATACTTCTTCTAACCCAAATCTAGCTACCTCATATCGAGTTAGACTATATATCGCCAAATGATGAACAACCTTATTTATATCCCGGTGCACATAACTCACGGTCGAACCATCACAAGCACGCTAAATAGAACTTAAATACCACATAGTTTCACTCACTTCGCACTTATATGTACTCACTTGTTTTTTGTAGCATTTTAATTGTTTAAATTTGAAACGTTGATATATTCTATAATGACGTAAAAATTTTGGCATGAGACACTTACATGCCAAGTTTTCGGACCTTTCAAGAGTAATGTTTGTTGAATTCAATGTAAATCTATCGTAATTCTATTTGAAAAGAGAATTAAGATAGGTGAGAATTTATGTAGGTCGAGCGATAAATTGTATTAATATTTATAGCTAAAAAGTTTTAAAATTAGCATGTATGTCATATACGAGAGTATTTTGGTGCGATATTTATACCTGCATAGTAGTCGGTACTAATATGCTAATTTTAAATAACTTATAGTATATAAATAATGTGAAAAAAAAATTGAGGGTAAATAAGTGAAAAGTGAGTGAAGCTATACATATTTAGGTGTTGCTTAGCCTAGCACTTATGCACTCTAGAACTTTTAAAATTGATAAGTTAGTACTTCTTGTAAAAGCGAGCATATTTCGTTGAAAATTCCAACGATGTAACAACATCGCGCTTTTAGAAGTTTTTTCTTCAATGTTTGTTTAATTCATCGCTAAAAGTGTGTAATTTTATTTTAAAATAGTATTTAAGTGTTTTGAAATAAAATTCAAAGGTGTTCAGTAGTAAATTAAACAAATACTAAGGGTTAAAATTTTTCTAAAATTAGTGTGTGAAAGTCACATGGGATTGTTGAGAACAATATTCTCACATTTTCACTATATCTACTTTTTTATTAGTAAAGGAGAACAATGAAAAGCTTCTATGAACAGTAAATCCTAAGTGGCCCAATCACAAGGAGCCACCTCATACCTACACCCACTACTCTCCTCTCTAACATCCCATTATAATAACTTCCACCTCCTATAATTACTCCCACGTCTTTTCAGCCCTAAAAACCGCTCAAAAAAATTTTAATCAAGATTACACCGTTCATCTACATCATTCTAATTAGGTAGTTACTGCAAATTAGGCAAAAGGTTTCTATTAACAAATTATCATATTTGTATTTGAAATTTTGAAAACAAAATTGTAACTGCACCGCCCTCTTAATCATTAATTATTCCCACTAATCTCTCACTTTAAAACCCTCTAAATTTTGTCTTTGGCTTTTGTCAGTAAAAAATAAGAAAGAACAATGAGTTCTTCTTCTTCAAATCCGACTAATGAAAAGCCGATACCGGTGTTGGCATTTGCATTAGGGCAATGTAGATTAAGAATAAGACAACGTGAAGCCACTTAATGAGTGTTCCCCTCTCGGTTTATCTCTTTATACGCTTTTCAATCTCTCTCTCTCTCTCTCTCTCTCTCTCTCTCTCTCTCTCTCTCTCTCTCTCTCTAAAGTTGTAAATTTTCAAATTTTCTTTCAAGTATTTGATTTTTTTTCCTTTGATTTTTTTAGATGCCTTGGTTGAATGGAACCCAATGAAGACACCTCCCTTACCAATTCTCTCGGTGGAATATATGGAGGTTATGAAGAATGAATTTCTGATGGTAACTCTAGGTTTTTAATAGGTAATTGATTGTCTGGGGCTATAACTAGAATCACCAAGCAAATCTGATGCATATAAAGGCTGCAAATATCAACATATTTATTGTTCTAATGTTGAAGTCCTCAATCCTGATATTTATATATTTATTTACTAAACTTTTTTTATTTCATTTTCTTACAAAATCTCAATTTCTTGGTTTTTTCTTGATAGTATGTTGATGATGTCTAAACTTGCTCTATCGTTTAATTTTGAAATTTTAGTTGACAATATTGTTGTTTCATCCAATAGAATCTAAATACATAATAGATTGACGAATTGGTTATTTCTACATACATGAATAGCGAGGTTACTGCTTATTGAATCTATTTATCATAGATTAGTTTTCTCTCTAAAATAACCATTCTCATTTCGTACTCTCCCTCGAAGCTTTCAGAAATTTTCAGCTTTAAGGTAATTAATTCTCGACCCAGTTCCATGAATTCATATAGAGTTTCATGGTAAAATCCTTATTATTGCAGACCCAAGTCATGAGCTTTACTAATATTTTTGGCTAATATGTGTCTTGGTCGTATTATTATCATTAAAATTTGTAATTTATTGCATTTTCTATAGAAAAAGAAGTAATTTGAATTTCTAAACTTATATTTTTCTTTTGGTTTATTCTTATTTTTGTAGGGACTATGTAAATATTTTTGTAGGGTGCAAAAGTTGCAGTGTATATAGGAGCTTGAATGTGGCGTTACCACATCATAGGTAGAAATATACTTTACATTGTTATATAATGCACCATATGAGCCTCTGTGATTATTTTCATTTCTTGGCTAAAGGAAAGCTCTTCTTTTAAGATTGTCTGCATCGATTAGCCTCAAAGCAATGGACACGCTAAGATTAATGCGTCCCCTACGAAACTTATCTGTGCAAAACTTACGGGTTTATTTATTTGACTACATGCTCTTAATCTATATTTGAAAAAATAAAATTGGTAGTAATAAAAATGTAACAATGTGGTTTGTATTCCTAAATTATATTATAAAACAAAAGCAGAGAGGATTTCATGTTGGAGGGGGAGAGAAATTTTATTGTACTTTTAAAAGATTTGAGAAACCAGTTTCAAAATATTAAATATTTAAGGGAACTAATATTAAAACTTGATATTATTTTTTGCTCATTTTTTAATTTCTAATTAGTATTTCATAGATGAAAGGATTCTAATTGTTCGATTCACATCCAACACTATACTTTATATCTAAAGCAGAATACTTTTATTTTCGTAACATGTTCAATATTTACAGAAAATCTTTTTAAAAACCGTGCTTTGCACGGATCTAAATACTAGTTGTGTGAAATTTAAAAAAATCATCGCTTAAGAGTGTTGTAAAAAAAACAAGTGAAGATATATAAGTACAAATTAGGGGAAGCCCTAAGGTATAAGGTATTTATGTGATAATAGCGTTGTTTTTCAACACAAAGTTGGCATGTCGCATTCAAGGTTTAACACCCAGGGGAGCACAACTGAGATGAGGTTATTATATGTTTATGTTTTTTTTAAAAGGTAGGTCATAGCATAAACAATTGGAATTTGAATTGTATACTTCTTTCACGCTGAAAAAGAAGGATTTGGATCCTCTCCACTACAAAAAAGTAGTGGAGAGACCACTACTTTTAATCTCAAGCATTGAAAAAAAGTAGTGGAGAGACCACTACTTTTAATCTCAAGCATTGATTATTTAGTAGGCGGTTATGATACAATCTAAATCTAACACTTACCATACCCCCGTGTATTGCACTCATTCCTAATTTGCACTAAAAGAAAAAATCATAACCATCAACTAGATACTCAATGGCTGTGATTATGTAGTGGTCCCTCCACTATTTTTTTTTTAGTGGAGAGGATCCGAATCCGAAAAAGAAAAATGCCTTGCGTTCTAAGAACCGTTTGGTATATTTGTTGTTGTGAACAAAATTATACTTATAGTATTAGTTACAGAAAATTAGTTACAAAATTATAATATTCCAATTGAAGTTACGTTTCTTCTAAATAAAGTATTAGCTTCAACTTGAAGTTGAATCACCATATCCATTGTATTAAGTATCAATCATGAATTCAGCTCAAAAGTAGTATCAATTATGAATTTTCTGTGATCAGTGCACAATGCCACGTCCAAATCTTGAATATTTATATATGCAGATGCTGCAGAAGCTCAAGGCGTGAATGAGACCGACACATCCTTTTTCTTTTTTAAACTATAGAAGGATAATATTCATGCTCATTTTCAAAGCTCATATAGAATTAAATAAAATTGTATACCAAACAAGGTGTTAGGGGATTTCAGCGTTAGCAAAACAAATGAGGGTATAAAAGTGCACGTTTTAAAAATGAGTGTTGCTACAGGTACCCAAAATATGGGACTAATAAGAGGGACAAGTAAGGTGTCCTCCTCCTATTACATAATGAGCTGGACATCATTAATGATGCCCAGCTCATTATGCAATAGGAGAGGGACACCTCACTTGTCCCACATGTTGGTCCCATATTTTGGTTCCTTAAGGAATTTTCCTTTAAAAATTTTAGAGTACATAATTGACACGAAAAACAAGGGAGGGTATATAAGTGCAAAGTATGGGAAACTATAGGGTATTTAAGTACAACTAGGCCTTGTATCTATTTAGATAAAATTTTAACATGATATGATGAATCTTTTGAAGGGGATCCACATAAATATTACTTTCCAAAGTTACATGATGCAATCTGACAACGTAATAGTGTCATTTCAGAATTCATGATGGAATCCAAACTAAATAATGTAAAAACTCAAATGTAAAGTGATAAGGTAGATGACCACTGTCATTTGATGTCATAAATGTTGGATATCATGTCCCCATGATATAATTTTGATGATAATAATTTATTCATAATGTGAATCACTATGTGTGTTATACAAATACACTAACATTTAAATGCAGTTTTCAACATAAAAAATGAACAAGTGCAAGATGAGTTCAAGGTATTATGAAGTAAAGAAGATGAAGAACAAATACATCAATGTAATTTTTATATTTTTCTTT
The DNA here is from genome assembly GCF_001876935.1 of Asparagus officinalis. Classification (NCBI taxonomy): domain Eukaryota; kingdom Viridiplantae; phylum Streptophyta; class Magnoliopsida; order Asparagales; family Asparagaceae; genus Asparagus; species Asparagus officinalis. The sequence continues at coordinate 19,968,784 of NC_033797.1, forward strand.
ACTTAGAAATATTGTACAAGCATTGATCACTCACACACACACACATAGAAATTAGAACACACTAACACAGGTTTAGTGTGTTGGTTAACAATAGAAATCTCCTATGTTAACCATTAGAGTATTTAGTTAATCATTGAGTCTAAAAATATTTCATACATAACATTTTTTACCCTTAATAGTCGACTAATTAGAATAGTAGTCGACTATTGTAGTCTAAGTTCAAGATATAAGTTTCTGTAAAACTACAGAGTAGTCGACTAATAAGAATTATAGTCGACTACTCAGCTTTGAATTTTGATTTACAGAACTTCAGTTTTACAGAGTAGTCGACTACAAGTAAATATAGTCGACTACTGAGCTTTGAAAATTGTTTTACAGAACGTTTATTTTACAGTGTAGTCGACTACTGACAATTATAGTCGACTACTGATATTTGATTTTTGTTTTCCAGACTTTCTGTAATATAGAGTAGTCGACTACTAAGAACTAAGAAGAATAGTCGACTACTAAGTTTCAGTTTCTAAATTCCAGACTTTCTGTATTACAGAGTAGTCGGCTACTATGCATTATAATCGACTACTAATGCAGATTTTCTGAACGTTAATGTTTGAATCATTGATAGTTTATAGCCGTTTTTAAACGTTTTTAAAGTTTAAAAACTTGTCTTTTCAAGGGCTATAAAAAGGTTATATGTTCATAAAAATGGCACATTATTATATTGTGACGTCTCTGGGTTCACACAAGGCTGCAGTCCAAGGTAAAACCAAGAATGTCAAACCTGCCATGCACCACATCGTGCAACAACATTGTTTCACCACCACAATTAACATCTATCTAGTAGAGTCAACAACAGGTGTAGGTACAAAAGCAAGTAAAAGATAATACAAGAAGACTAATGAAATGATAATAATCAACTTAATGTCTCATCATCCAACAAACAGAAACATATAGTCAAGATCTGAGTAGATAAACTGGAATACTCAACAAGTCTCAAATACAAATATCTGACAAGAAGGAAATAAGGCACACAGCCTTTACAACTTCTAGAACAAGACTCTCAAATGTCTAAACACAAGTCTACTGTGGAACTCCAAAAGAAAATATATAACTAGCTAGACAGCTGAAGCTAAAATACATCGCCATCAACCTGTGACTCTCCGGGCTCCTGGCTCGTTACCTGAAAGGGGGAGGGACAACGAGCGTCAAAGCGCTAGCGAGTAACATCACAACTAACCTCAAGGGAACATGGCTCGTTGTATAAGAAAATACAGATAATACATAATAGATCTAAAATCATTGATCTTACTAAAGAGGGTATTAGTATTTAGAAATTTACAACACGAGAATAGGTACGTCAAGCGAACTAATCCAAACAAGGAAACCCTCATGTATATATCTTACATCTCAAATTGTAAACCCCTAAATACCAAACCCAAGGTTCTAGTACAGTAACAATAATAAAAGAAATACGACAAACACCAGAGCATAAATACAGTGCTGTGACATAGCCAACATGAGTATCATGTTATTACTTACATGAATACCATGTCAAAACCTACATAAGTGTTATGTTAAAATCTACATAATTATCATGTCGTGAACTGCTGTAAAATAGTCATATGCAGAGTTAAGAACTATGTCCGAAACAGGAACTATATATTATAATTTCCAAACTCATGGAATAAGTGGTAAGTGTCCAACACGAGGACTGAAATGGATTATAGTCCAACACGAGGACTTCTATGGATTATAGTCCAACACGAGGACTGTGAAATGGTAAAAAATATCACGGTGATATATAGTGAAAATCTACTTATATCAATCCTCACTCAAATAAATGTGTAAGTCCCCAATTTATACCCTCAGGTCATCTATCATGTCTGGGTACATAGTAAGACTAAAAACCAAAGTCAGATAATCCAGGCAAACTCTCGAACATGAGTAAAATACTCGAAAATACACAAAACAGGGATTTGCAACAGATAGTGCGGCGGGCGACCGCACCGGGCGACCGCACTCTGATACACGCCTGGCGGTCGACCGCTGCGGCCTCGCGGTCGACCGCCAGAGCATCGCGGTCGACCGGCGCGGTCGACCGCAGACCGGTTTTTGCCCTTATAGCGAGCCCAGCGGTCGACCGTCCCGGTCGACCGCCAAGCGGACAGAAACCCAAATCTGGGTTTCTATCAGCTCGAAACCTGAAATGAAAATTTGACATTTCTCTACGACAACAGGAGTTCTAATGTTTCAAAAAAAATACTACAGAAGGTAAACAACTAATCCCAAGCCTGAAATCTACATTTCCAATATTCTAAATACATGAGAAACAAATCAAAAACGTTTTTAAAACAGTAAAAATGATTTATCTCTTGTTTAGGCAAATTTCAGATCTAGATCTTTATTAAACAGAACATTGGTGAACTTTTATAGCCCAAAACCATTGATTCTTGTAATCCATATTAGAGAACTCAATTTTATACGAAAATACCATTTGGGCTCATCAAAAACTCATAAAAATCAAAAGAAAACCATAGAAAAATAGGGGTGAGGGATTAGGCGAGATGATACTCGCCTCAGGTGAGAAATGAATCCCTAGATCTGCAGGAGGTTGATCCCCTTCGCTGAAATCCAACAATCCCGCTGAAAATCCTCAAGAACTCCTCTGAGCACAAGAAAATACCCCAAGATAAACACAAACACAAAAGAAATGATCACGAAGTTCGGAAACCCTCGACCTTCGTCTCCGCTCCTCACTCTCGAGGAGAATCTCCACTATCTCAACCGGTTTTCAACGTTCACAAAAAACGTTTACAATACAGACAATGCAATCACACAACACACACTCTAAGACACACGCTCTAAGTGTTGGCCTAGCTCGTGTCATCTTCCTCAAGTGTTCGGATTTATAACCTCTCTCTAAGTTTTACCACCGACGTCACTCCTCTTGGAATCGACCCTGTCTCTCACCACACACTCCTCTCGGTGTACTTGTGTATTACAAAGTGAACTCTCAACAATTAAGTACAAATAAAATGATTTGTTCTCCAATACAATTTGAAAACGAAATAAAGCTCACTCAATCACACTCACAACCCAAATGTATTATATGTAAAAATACTCAATCTCAAATATGGGTGTGTGTGAAAACAATATGAACAATAATGAAAACTAAACTCAATGTAAAATCTAGCTTAAATAAAATTGATAATCAACAAATAAATATGTAAAGCTAGAATTGAGTTTAGAGAAAACTTCTCTGAAATAACGAGAGTGAGAGAGAGAGGTGGAATTGAAGCTCAAACACGAAGGAATCAATCTTCTCCTCTTGTGAAAGTTTTTTCACAAAAATAAACTTGAAATCACTTAAAAACTCTTAAACAAACTTAAACCCCTTTGTAAATTTGTTTTGAAAGTTTCTTCATTAGTTTAGAAGTTAAAGGGTATGGGGTATATATAGGATCAAAAAACAAAGGTCCAAAAATCAAGAAAATATCACAAAACAATAAAATCTGGAAAATTAGTCGTTATGCCAACGACTACCTGTTTGGTTGACCGGATGACACTGGTCGGTCGACCGAAAGGTGTACATCGGTCGATCAAACCCAAGTTGTCAGTCGACTGAAACACCCTGAAAAAATTAGCTGAAACTTGTGTTCTGGTCGGTCGACCGGCGCACCTTGTGCGGTCGATCGAAAACAGATATTTGGATTTCCAGATTTTTGAAATGCAGATTTTTGAGTTTGAAACATCATTAAAAAATATCAAATAATTTTTGAATCGGTCGATCAAACCCAAGTTGTTGATCGACTGAAACACACGGAAAAAATTAACTGAAACTTGTGTTCTAGTCGGTCGACTGGCGCACCTTGTGCGGTTGACCGAAAACAGATATTTGGATTTCCATATTTTTGAAATGCAGATTTTTGAGTTTGAAACATCATAAAAAATATCAAATAAATTTCAAAAATTATAAAACTTTAGAAAATATTTATAAACATGAAAATAAACATGTTATAAAAAGAATTTTTTAAATTGCACTTTCCAATTGTGAAAATTCATCATTTTACAAAATCAGTCAAAATACGAAATCTTAAAAACACATGATTTTGACAAAATGATTTCAAACAAGTTTCAAACTTCTTTTAAATGGATTAATAGACTTTATAAAAGATATAAACTAATATTGTCAAGTCTATAACCCTCAAAAAGAATATTTTACAATCTTTCAAAACAATAAACATGATTTTAAATCTTGATCTCAATGAAATCATACCAAGCACATATAAACATGAAACGAATATGAGTGTATACAGTTTGTATTCATTTGTTTCATATTTATGTGGCTAAACACATTATTTTCAAAAAAAATGATAAATATGAAACATGTATGTATGTATATAAACAAGTATATTTGTTTCATATTTATTTAAACTTGAAAGCTATAAAACGAAAACGTGTATGTGTGTGATAATTGAGCTTTAAAGTATAACACACATGGTATAAGACCTAAACTAGAAACAATATACTCAAGCTAGATGATCTTCAATTAGCTCGTCTTGGTTACGGATGAAGCGATATTGGATCTTGACTTGAATTGCGCAAAGCTTCATTCCAATTCCCTCCAACCTCCAAGATATCGTCGTTAAGCTCGATTCCATCCAACCTCCGACAGATGATCTTTGTGTAGAATACCTAACAAGTAACCACTCGACAAATATTGTTAGGAATTATTTGTTAATCATCAAAAGTAGATTAGGGAGTAGGCTCATAAACATGAGACCTAACAAAATCGTCTTTTTGGCTTGTAGCGAGGGGTGTCGAGAAGTAACACCTTTCGAGTCGACCCCACGAGGTGTCGAATAGCTGGTCGAGTGGGCTCGTAGCGAATCGTCTTCGACAAGAGGACCGATAAGTATCGTCCTTCGAGTCGACCTAAGGAGATGTCGACTCTGCGAGTCGGCTAAATTGGGAGACTTGGCGGTCCTGACCGTCAATTCGATTTGAGCAGGCATGTAGGGGGACACCTGTCCGTTGCTAGCAAAGGGCCACATTTTGGCGACTGAAATCACCATAACAGTTGGCCACTTTCGCTTGGAGTCGGCTTGGGCTGGGTCCGAGTGATATAAGAATAGTTCTTGACGGGCGCATGTGTGCATTAAATGAGGGAACTGAAAAGTCTTTTTAGTTTTCACATGGCTGACGTCATCGCACATTCCTTTTGACTACCACAACTCCGCTTTTCGTGCCGGATTGCGGGTTATTCCAGGTTAGTGGGCTGCGCCTTAATCCCTGAGATGCCGCTTCGGATTCAGAGAATTAATCTTGGCCGTTGGCCAAAGCCTGATCCGACCATTCAGATTCCGACAGCCGCGGATTCAGCTGCCTATATATAAAGCCAGTTATACTAATGGATCATAAACTTATACTACTAATTTTTTGATAGAGTGGCGCCACGCCTTACCAGGTACCTCCGTCCCTGACCGCGCAGGTAGAACTGAAAAATGCTTGATGAACGCTAAAGGGATTCGAAATGACCCGAAGTCTTGGTTGTCCGATCCTTATAGCTGAATCTTATACTCTAGAGGTAACCCAAGAAATTAATGGTAATGGCTCGTAATGTACTACGTACGGCCATAATATTGTGAATGCTACAAAAATGGGAAGTAGCAGCCTGCAAGCTTGTGTGTTCCAGCATATTAGAAGAGAAAGTAACCGTATTGCTCATCAATTAGCCGATGAGGGCTTCTCTCTTTTAGATGCTATGTACTGACGAAAGATCAAGCTCCTCTTTGGTTTATTTTACATATGCTTGAGCATTTTGATTAGCATGTTTGACAACTAGTTAAAGTGGCTCGTAAGCGACCTTTTGTGGTTTATAAGCCACTGATGCATATTTGGCAAACAGCTTATGTTGGCTTATAAGCAAGAAAAAAATAAGTTGGTTTAACGCAACTTACTTTTTCTTGGCATATAAGCCACATTATTTGACCAAACAAAAAAATCATTTTATGCCTTAGCATTTAAGAAAATTTTGAAACATTCTTTCTCTATCTCCAACTCTTTTTTGGTCATTTTAAGAACAATCATCGATTATAAGCTACTCATTCACCAAACACTCTACTATTAAAAATGTATTATAATCAACTAAATTTACCAAATACTTTAGATTATAATCACTTGTAAGCAATTCATGAACTGTAAGCCAAATGAAACATAAGTCAAAGTTGCCAAACATGCTCTGTCCATTTAGATGCAATGAGAAGCAATTTTTCATAAAAATATAAAAATAAAAGAAAATAAAACACCAACCAAATGATGTTCATGGTCCTCCAACTTGCAAGGTCGTCCCAATCAACGACTTCGGATTCCACCTCAGTTCAAGTCGACGGTTCTCTCCCTCCACGTCACAGCCTATTCCCAAACCACTTGCAGCTCTCCACGTATCATTCTCCAATCTCCACCGTCCACTAATCCACGCTGGCACACTAAACTCCATCCTGACCGTCCGCTCACTTCGCAAACCCCCAAGCATTTAAATGCCCAATCCCCTCGACTTCAAAACTCCGATCTCAAACTAGCATCAGCAGCACGCAGCGAGCGGTAGAGAAATGAGGAAGTGGGCGCTTCCTTCTGTTCTTCTCCTTTTGATTCTGCTCTCAACTCTCCCCGATCAAGGTAAATCTAGGGTTTTATACTTGATTTCTAGGGTTTTGGATCGGTTACTTGATTTGATTTGTTTCGATGTTTTGTTGATTCGAAGGTCGAAAGATCCAAGCGAATGCTGAGGAGAGCGATGGAGATGATCTCGTTGATCCGCCGAAGATTGAGGAGAAGATCGGAGCTGTTCCTCATGGATTGTCCACTGATTCTGATGTCGCGAAGAGGTATTGAGCTTGATCTCTCAATGATTTAGAATTTTGGATTAAATGAAATTTTTCTTCAATTTGGTTTGCAGTAGCGGTAGTCAGTAGATCTTGCTAATTCGCTCATATATATGTGAAGTTGGTTACTGCACTAGGTGAATCTCAATAGTAGTTTCTGTGTTTTGAGCTGAAGTTTCCGTTTGCATAATTATTCACACACTGCATGAGCATTAGCATAACTGTCAATGTGTATTGTGTATTGGGAATGATTAATTGTTTTTTTTAACGCTGGTAGTGTGAATGTTAGTGGAAATACTGCAATACTAAACCTTAACTGGCAATAGAATTTTCTTCGGACTAGTAATTACAAAAAAACCGCAATCTTGCTGTTTTGTACTCGCTTTGTTAATATTTTGAACCATGGTGATTCAGAACTCATATTTAAGGCCTATTAACTATTCAAAGTGGCCCGAGACTCCAAATAGTTTAGGAGATTTTTGAGGTGTTCATGTGTGAGTATTGGACTATAGTTCCCTTTGAAAGGGAGGGAACGAATAACTGTTGTGGCTTAATTGATTATCCAACTTTTGTTAAAAAAAAACAATCTAACTCATTTAAATAAGGATACCAGGATGTTGGAGAAAATCTGAAAAATGCTCTGACAAGTCTCCCTTGGACAAAATTCTGAAATTAGATACTATCATTTTGGTATAGTAAAACACATTTTTGGTGCCCAGTAACGTGCTAAGATTCAAATGGTAAAACATTTCGACAAAAATTACTAACTCTATTGGAAGTATTTGCTCAAGTACTTCTATGGCTGTCTCTCAACTGCTGGGAGAAAGTAACATATGCTCATCTTTTCCTTTATCAATTTATTTTCAGAGAGACGGAGTCAATCTCAAGGAAGTCTCTAAGGAACAATGCAGAGAAGTTTGAATTCCAGGCTGAGGTTTCTCGACTGATGGATATAATTATCAACTCTCTCTATAGCAACAAAGATATTTTCTTGAGAGAGCTTATCTCTAATGCCTCAGATGTAAGTAGATCTTTGGAAGCTCTTGAGGGAATTTAAATACTAGTATTGAATTGATTTATTTCCTTGCAATTTTTTTTATCAGGCATTGGATAAGATCAGATTTCTTTCTCTCACCGACAAGGAGATATTGGGGGAAGGCGATAATGCAAAGCTTGAGATAATGGTTTGTAGTTGCAAGCACCGTGAAAGTTCTTATGTTTTATGACCGTTGCATGTGGTTAATTGTCTGATAATTACCTTTATTAACATTTTTCTGATTGCTGTCAGATTAAGCTAGACAAGGAAAATAAGGTCCTTTCTATCCGGGACCGAGGCATTGGGATGACAAAGGAGGATTTGATTAAGAATTTGGGAACCATTGCCAAGTCTGGAACTTCAGGTACAATTGACAATATCATTCACTATTTCAGCTGTCTGAGGCTTGAAAACTATGACTAATATAATCATATTATATACAGCTTTTGTGGAGAAAATGCAGACAGGAGGCGATCTTAATCTTATTGGTCAATTTGGTGTGGGGTTCTACTCAGTCTATCTAGTTGCTGACTATGTTGAAGTCATAAGTAAACACAATGATGACAAACAGTAGGAAACCATAGCTCATCTTTGGACCGGCTTATTATTATTTGTTCATTTTCTTTTTGGATCAAGAGATCCTTACCTTTTCAGCATTCTTGGTGACTTCTAGATATGTTTGGGAGTCTAAGGCTGATGGGGCCTTTGCAATTTCCGAGGATACATGGAATGAACCACTAGGGCGTGGAACAGAGATCCGTCTCCATCTCCGAGATGAAGCCAAGGAGTATTTGGATGAATTCAAGTTGAAGGTTAGTGATTGTTTATTTTGTGTGCCTGTACTCTAGCTACAATAGTTTTCTTAGGTTATTTCATTTCATATATATATAAAAAGAAAGTGTTTCAGCATTAACTGATCTACAATAAATATATTAGCTTTCGGTCCATGTGCTTTTAATGCTAAATCCTACAGTAGAACAGTTTCTCATTATTTTCGGCACAATTTCCTACTTAAATAATCTTTAAATTGATGTTGTTCGCGATGTTCAATTGGTTCAACTCTGAGGGTATATATTTGGGTTCGTTGATTTTGTGGGATTTCTTTTTTAGTCTGCCACCATCGCTGTCAGGATATACATTTTTTCAGACTTTCAGTTATATTTAACCCATACCAAACATATTTGATCACAGGTTGCAGTAAAGTCCATTTGCCTGCAGTTGTTAGCCTGTTGGATTTAGAAATTGTCTTTATTACATGCTGTTCATCATGACCATGAGTTTAATGATGAGAACAGTTGCGACCTTTTTCGGCTGATCATGAGAGTGTTGGAGGTTAAACTAACCTTGTCAGACGTTTTGCTTTGTTTTCTAGTAGCCTGTGATGTCATGCAGGGTACTATTAGTCCTTATGAAAACTAAAGACCTGGTTTATATAGCACAGGCTATTAACTGACCATGCTTCCTTTTGATGTCTGGATAAATTTTCTTTTTCCATGACTTAAGGTGATTCATTAGACACTAATTATATACTGCTATTAACACAATTGGTCTTTATGATGCAGGACTTGGTGAAGAAGTATTCTGAGTTTATCAACTTCCCCATATATCTATGGGCAAGCAAAGAGGTCGATGTTGAAGTTCCGACTGATGAAGAATCCAGCGATGAAGAGGAAACAAGTATATATTTAATACCATTCATTCATATTTAATCCTTTAATTGCATAAGAATCTGTACCAACTTGATTTGTGAAATATCACGATTTTGACTGTATGGTTTTAACTCACTGTATATGTTTCGTGGGACAGGTGAAGCTACTACATCCGAAGAAGAAGAAGAGGTAGAAGAAGATGGTGAGAAAAAGAAAAAAACAAAGACGGTGAAGGAAACAACTTATGAATGGGAGGTCTTGAATGATGTGAAGGCTATATGGCTTCGCAGTCCTAAGGAGGTTACTGACGAAGAATACACGAAATTCTATCACTCCATTGCTAAGGTATAATGCTTTGTCCATCAAATAAAATGGCTGGAAGGCAGAAATGCATTGAGTGTTTTATTATTTAAAAGAAAGAAAAAAAGAAACTCCTGCATGTACAGCCATTTGATTTACCTTTCTAATATATGCAGGATTTTAGCGAGGAAAAGCCTTTAGCTTGGAGCCACTTTACTGCTGAAGGTGATGTAGAGTTCAAGGCGGTGCTTTTTGTGCCACCAAAGGCTCCTCATGATTTATATGAGAGTTACTACAACAGCAATAAATCCAACCTGAAGTTGTATGTTAGACGAGTCTTTATCTCAGATGAATTCGATGAACTTCTTCCTAAATATCTGAGCTTTTTGATGGTAATGGAGATGGGGAATTTGCACCCTTTCACTTACCTTTAAGCGTTCTGCATTTCGTCATTCATGTTTTAAAATTTCCTACTTTTCAGGGTCTTGTTGACTCAGACACATTGCCACTTAATGTATCTCGAGAAATGCTTCAGCAGCACAACAGCCTAAAGACAATCAAGAAAAAACTAATTCGCAAGGCCCTTGATATGATACGCAAGATTGCTGATGAGGATCCTGATGAGGATCCTGATGAGTCTAGCGACAAAGATAAGACAGGTATCATAGTTGAAACTGATTTCACATTCTCATCCTTGTGGCTAATTGCAGTTTTATGTTTCTCTTCCTAGCTTTAACACCTTTCCTTTATTGCTGATGGATAATTACAGATTCAGTGAGCGAGAATGATGAAAAGAAGGGATCATATGCCAAGTTCTGGAACGAGTTTGGGAAATCCATTAAGCTTGGAATCATTGAGGATGCACAAAATAGAAATCGTCTGGCTAAGCTTCTCAGATTTGAAAGGTGAACTTTCTTATTGACTTACCGAGCTAGGGACAGTGCAATTATCTTGGAACTGGAATTCTGATGACATTTGAATAAGGCTGACTTATATGCCCATGTATTTCTTTTTCAGTTCCAAATCTGAAGGCAAGCTTACCTCACTTGACCAGTACATCTCTAGAATGAAGCCAGGGCAAAAGGACATTTTCTACCTTACAGGAACTAGCAAAGAACAGCTGGAGAAATCTCCATTCCTTGAGAAGCTTACAAAGAAGAATTATGAGGTATATGCTTAAAATGTCAATACTAGAAAATTTACCCAATAGCTTATTCATGCATTTTTCACAAGCAAGATTCATGCACACGAAGACAAATGTTCCTGCATGATTGCACACATAAAGCATACATATGTGGAGACACGCATGCACACAAAGAGGCATATAAAAACACAATCAGCTACGCATAAGTATCTCAGTCCGTTCATCCATGTTCTTCCACATGTACTTGCTTGACTCATTTCATTCGTAGCATGGAGAAGTGTTTCTTGATGCAAGTAAGCATATCTGCATTTGAGAAATGGGGGAGCCTACATCATACAGTATCATTATATACGTTGAAATACTCTATTGTATACTATCAGTTTTTCTGAGACAAAAAATAATTAAGGTGATAGATTCTCTGAAATTACAGAGAACCCACAAGAGATGTTGAAGGTAACTGCATTCAACTATGACGAGGCATGATGTAATAAACTTTTTTAGAAAAGGATAACTCAATATCCTTTAACAAAAATTGCATTTCTTGTATCTCCAATGCAAGAACGGCTTTTCTGATTGGCATCGATCCCAAAGTTTCATTTGGGTGCATCTGTCTGCTACCTTTTGCCATTTTTTTATCTTAATTTCTCACTGATCTTTGTTTGAAGGTCATTTTCTTCACGGATCCAGTTGATGAATACTTGATGCAATACCTAATGGACTACGAAGATAAAAAGTTCCAAAACGTGTCAAAGGAAGGTCTCAACCTTGGGAAAGATTCAAAGATTAAGGACCTTAAGGAGTCATTTAAGGAGCTAACCAAATGGTGGAAAGATGCTCTTTCTGCTGAGAATGTTGATTCTGTAAAGATAAGCAACCGTTTGGACAACACCCCCTGTGTTGTGGTCACTTCAAAATATGGATGGAGTGCAAACATGGAGAAGATTATGCAGTCTCAAACTCTTTCTGATGCAAGCAAGCAAGCATACATGCGTGGCAAGAGAGTGCTTGAGATCAACCCTAGACATCCCATTGTTAAGGAACTCCAAGAGAGAGTTGCAGCAAATCCTGAGGTACAAAACTTACATTAATTTTTTTAAAAATCATCTATCAAGTTTGCTGCCTTCAGGTTATCTTCACTTGAGTTGAATCTAAGGGACAATTTTGCACAACTACCTTGAACTATCAGGGGTTTCATATAAAACTAGTATAACTACTTTATTTGAGAAAATTACCACAAACTTCTAAATTTGCATGAAAATATCACGTATGATCAGAAAATTAACCCTTGTGATGTTAACATGGGATGTTGAAAGTAATAAAACCCCCTAATAGTTTAGGAGGAGAGAGTATAAAATTTTAAGGCAGGAGTAGCTAAAATATGTCGGATGCACGTAATGTGCCAACTTAAACCAATGCCCCTCAGTTATGGTAGCTAGTGAAAAAGTTTGAGGTAATTTTCTGTAATAAGATAGTTTAGGGTATTCTTTTGTGAATCCCCTAAAGTCAATGATTTTTTTTAATTATAAATTTACCTAATCTCTTTGCTGAATATACTACTCAGGAGTCTTTAATTGGTTTGTTCTCTACAAAGATTGTACATGTGGTATATTGTGCATTAACCTTAGCTGCGTTATTCCGCAGGATGAAAGCATTAAGCAAACAGCTAGACTAATGTACCAAACAGCGCTTATGGAGAGTGGTTTTATGCTCAGCGATCCAAAAGATTTTGCCACGCGGATCTATTCTTCGGTAAAGGCAAGTCTAGATATTAGTCAAGATGCAGCAGTTGAAGAGGAGGATGAAACAGAAGAGCCAGAGGCTGAGGAAAAGGAACCAGCTTCAACTAAGGAAACTGATGAGGACACTATTAAAGAAGAGACACAGGAGGATACTCACTTCAAGGACGAGTTATAATTTAGTACCACTCATTTTCTAGGAGATTTTGATATGACCCTTCTATGATATGGCTACCCCTTGAAACTGAACAAAAGAAGATTTTATCATTTGCTGTGCTGTAATTTAGCGGTAACCAGCTCTAGATTAATGTTTCGTATGGAATTTGAGCGATGAATATTGTGGGTGATGAAATCACTCTTCAATAGTATAACTGGCTTCATTTGATGTTTTATGTGCTTCTCTTCACCAACAAGATGATGATTTTTTAGGTCATCTTTGTAAGGAATTCGCACCAAATCTTACGTATATTTGAAGGATAGTTTCATGCTTTTTGACTGATCCAGTTGTATAGAGAATTGGACGTACGAAATATAAGTCTCTAGTGTTTTGTTGTTGGGGATTAATTCAATTGTTTCTTTCTTAAAATCATGGATGGCGCGATGTGCAAAATTTACAGATATAGGATTCATGATGTTTTCTTTTCACTTCCCTCCCTGAATGGATGAAAAATGTAAGAAATCATCGTTTACTGAGCGCTTCTCTCGCAGTGTGGGTGTATTTCTTCCTAATTTAGCCAAAGGAAAAAAAAAGGATAAATTTTTTTGATACCAGACTCCTTGTTTCTAATGCAGATGTGCTTGTTTAGCGTTTAGCGTAGCAAAACCTAATAAATATGAGAGGTTCCATCTGGAAACGACTCTCATGTGTAGAACATGTATTCTTTTTTTTCCTGTATCATATGATATCATCTTTTCCTGTACTTTGTTTTAGAAGTGTATGAAATATATAGCAAGTACACTGTAAGGAAAGGAACCAAACAGTTAGAAAGCCACACGATCTGAAAACTTTTGATACATACATAAAAAAAATCAACTCATGAACCAAATGATGTCATTTGAGCAAAGAAGGAAAAGAGAAACAACAATGAAACAAATAGCTCTTAAGCAACATATAATGTTGGTGAATCAAGTCAGCACCTTTAACTTTCTGGCAATTGAAGAGAGCCTTGGACAAACCAGATGGGTGGTGGGCGTTGATGATAAGCATTATATTCATAAACATCAAACACGTGCCGTGAATGAATCCTTCTATCCTTCAAATGAAAATTACCAACCTCATTAAACACAACCCTGTCATTTGCTAGCCAATATTTGTCTGCATAATAAATGGCATTCCGTGCACAGCCAGGAAAGGAACAAGTTGGTAAGGCTACAGAATTCTTAGACCCTAACAGCAGAGCTTGATCTCCTATGTCGTTGACCTTCGTCCAAGATGTCCCCTTTTCGTCTAACTTGAAAACACTGAAGCAACATGTCAAGTGATCAACATAAGCATAATCCTGACGTTGAAAAGGACACTTGCCAAAGCCTTTTAAACCATCCTCAATCTCATCATCAGCATCTTCATCATGACTCTCGTGTTCATTCTCACGGAAGACGTCTGAGGATGCATCATCCTCAGTCTCATCTCCTTCCTCATCACTCTCATGTACATTCTCAAGGACCTTAGCTGGTGTTTCACATTGTACAAAACGATTAATCATTAACAAATCCCCCGCTAAATCCACCAAATAATCCATTTGTAGGTTCTTGGGAGGCAATTGAGTGAAGTATGGCTCAGAATCAATGTGACAAATGAATAAGCCATGGTAATATCTAGCATAGAATTGCCCCTTGCAAAAGGTGAAGTCAATAATTTGGTAACCCATGGCTGGAAAAGGTGTCCACTCCTTACCTCCCAGTCGACAATAGGCGAGACCGCAGTATGTACAAGCCATAATTATACAACCGTTTGGATTTGTACGTGGATCTGAAGACATGACAACCTTACGCAAAGGCAAACGTTTGTTCACTTTTAAATTTTGAGGTAGCTGAATTTGAGTTTTTGAGAAGGGATCCAACAAACAAACAAAAAAATCTTCATCCATGGTTACAAGCCACCCATGTGAGGCTCCCCATATAACTTTATTTTCAAGCTCTGGGAGTTTAATGTGGTAAACCTCCTGGTCAGAAAGACTGAATAAGCAGAGTTTATGATGTACAGGATCGGGATCAGGGGGCAGTAACCAAGGAAAAGTTTTCTGTTTGCAGATAGAATGCCATAATTTGCACACTGCACCAGATCGAGCGTTGTCCAGTGGCGAAGAGAGTTTGTCGAGAATCAACCTCAAGAAATCCTCTGGAAGTAGAGACCAATCAGTCATAGCACCCAAGAATGACCTGAACCCAAAGTAGGAAAGAGATTTCGTTACACATAAATACCCTCAGAAGTTATGATATAGTTTATTAGAGGCTATTAAAGTTGTCACTCTGTATAATTTTTGTTAGTAATTAACCGAAGTATAATGTAATTTTCACAAGACCTTCAATAAGTTTAGAAATCCAGAAAACCCCGATAATGTTTAATTTTTTTCACTTAACCCCATGTAAAATAGCATAATTTAAGCCTTGTTTGGATTGAGGGGAATAGGGGAGAAGGGAAGGTAGGGGAGACCTCCACCCCCGTTTGGATAGTGTTTTTAGGGGTGATGTGTTCCCCCTGATTCCCCTTAGTTCATCCCCAACAAAACAAAATTTACTCCCTCTCAATTTAGGGTGGCAGCGAAGGGAAGGGAACCCTTAACTTACTTTTTTTTTCTCCCCTATTTTCTATAGGGCTTGTTTGGATTTGCACTTAGTGAAGGGAAGTTAAGTGAACATAGGATAAGGAAAGTTAAGGCAACATGTAAAACTTATTTAGGAATTTAGTACATTACTCGAACACGGCGGTTTGACCGTCGTACTAGCGTCGATACGACCCGACACCAATCCGGATACGAAATACGGGTCGGATACGGTGGTTGGCACTTGGATACGGTGATGTGTGTGAATCGAAAAACCAAAAAAATAGAGAAAGAAAAGATGAGGAAGAATGGCCCGATCTTCGGGACCAGGGAGCTCGCAGCCCCCACCTCACCGCTGGTGACCCTGACGTACACGTCCACGACCTGGGAGGGATCGAACTTTGGCGGCATCTCTTCGCTTGCTTTCTACGGCTGCTATGGCAGCGGCTGCAGGGAGAGGGAATGAGGCTCTAGGGTTCTGGAGAGGAGCTGGGGTATTATTTGGATTTTATATGAGGATTGTGTGGCGTTGGGCTTCAGGTTGGGCCGCTTCAGTGAATATTTTTTAGTTGGGCTTCAGTGAATATTATATGAGTATGGGGGCCGTTGGATATGAGGATTTGTTGAGTTAGGCTTCAGGTTGGACCGTAAATATAGATATTCTGTAAATTTTTATGGTATTGAGATTTGAGACATGAAACTTGAGGATTGAATGTCAATGAGGCCCGATTATTGTTTTTATGGTGCATGGCCAAAGTTTCCCTTCTGCAAATATATATATTCTTTCTTATGTTTATGTGGAATATAAAGGCAAAGTTTCAAATGAGTTTACTTTATAATTTTAAGGAATGAGCTTATTTTATTGAGAATTTAAAATTAAACATAGTAAACCTGCTACAGTTAATATAAATTATATAATTATTAATTGCTTGCAGGTAATGAAAAGATAGAAGTTGAAAAGTTACAAAGCCTTTCACATGCTGAATTGTTGATTAAACGTTTAATATTTTTTATTGTCGTATCCCCGTATCCGTGTTGAAATTTAGGACGGTGTTCCCGGATCCAAAATTTTCAAAAATTTTGTATCCGACACTCGGATCCGTACCCGAGTCCAGGTAACATACCCAGGGAAACTTATTTCACCATGTTTAAGAAGTTTAATAAAGTGAAGGGAACGGAAAAATTCCCTTAAGCCTCAATGAAATCCAAACATGCCCTTAGAGTTTTGAAGGATGAAATCACCGAAAACAAAATTCTTGGGGACTGAGAGCCCCTTATCTGAGATCAAACAAGAGCAGAGAGATGGAGAAAGAAGACGGAAAAGTGATTTTAGGGTGGAAAAATGTAAAAAGGGACATGAGGAGCTTTTTTAAAAAAGTAGGATATTTTCATATTTTGACAGCAAAAAAAAATTTGTAGATTACATGTCAGAATTAACTATGTTAGTTTTTGGGGTTTTTTGAAAAACTTGTTTGGGTATAAGCAGATCATTCAAACTTATTGGAGGTCAAGTGAAAAATGTCCAAAGTGATTGGGGGTTTTGTGAAATTTACCCAAAATAATTAGAACATGATTGGAGTAACTAGGATTATAAAAGATAGAAAGAAGAAAGTAGACTCTTAACAATTTAGAGTTCACAAATTGTGATCAACTTAATATATCAAAAAGAAAAAAAAATCAAATTAGGGATCTAAACTGATATGGATTATTAGAACAAATCCACGTTTTATCCTCTTGGAGACAGATATGGATATCAAATGCCCTATTCTCCTAAATTTCAAAATTGGATTTTTTTCAACTACAACTACAAATTTGGATATTATGGTCCTAGGTAACAGATCCACTTGTTTGGAACCAATTAGTTTTTAATCGATGATCAAGTTCTTCAACATCTGTTCTGATAATTATCCTACTTGTAAGCCAACTCAAGTCCAATAATATAATTTTGATTTTCTTAAATTCTTTCGGCCTATTCCTTTCTGTTCAAGAAAAATCCATATCCAATTCATATTAGGTAGACTTCAAACATAGTATAATTTATAATACGATCCTTTTTCGCAATTCTTATATCATCCTATTTTGAACCTATACATGGTGATCTTCAGTTGGAACATCAATAGAACATTCAAGAACAATCTCTTTTGAAACCTCATGATTTTAGAGTTTTTAGAGTTCCACGTGTCAATGAAAATTTAATTATCTAAAATTATGTTGAAAAAGAGAGGGTTGTTGGGTACCGACTCAAACTCCAAGTCAGATACGGGTTTGAAGGTTAGGCCCAGTCCTAGTAGTTTTCTTAGAGGCCAAGTTAACTTGACAGACAAATCAAGGGTGTCTTTAAATAAGATGTCATATTCTAGGATTTTAGAGTAGAGAGAAAGAGATAGACAATATTCTTGTAATCAGGATTTTAGAGGGTGTAACCGGGTTCAAGGGTATTGTGTGAGAGAGGGTTTGACAATCTTTGTTCGTGCAAAAGATTATAATTTAGAGGTGATAGTGAATTGATTTTGATCCTGTGATTTTTTTCTTATTGAGAGTTTTCCATATTAAATCTCATGTGATTCTATTTGCTACGGTTGGTGATTTTTGGGGTTTTTATGAGATCTAAAAATCCTAATAAATGGTATCAGAGTCAGGTTTGATGATCTGTGGAGGTTTGAGCAGTGCGCGATTGATGAAGACGTCAGTGGTCGAAGCGCGGTGATCGACATCGTGGGAACGAAAAAAAAGAAAAGTATTGTAGCAGCGGGAATATTGTAGCAGAAGGAATCTTGTAACGGCGTAACACTATTCATGTTGGTGAGGGTTTGGTTATAAATTGTTAAAATCAAATCCAATGGTACAGATTGATTTGTCTTTTGATCGAGGGTTTGGAGGCGGATTTTGGTGATCATGGAGTCGTTCCTAGGGTGTTTTGACGTGCTGAGTTTGTTGTTGACCTCAGCTTATCAAATTCAATCTCTACAGTGACTGATTTAAAATTTAATTGTGGTTAGAGGATGATTTCTTCGGGTTCGAAATTCGATATTCCGCTATTCAACAGCAAGACAAATTTTGTAGTATGGCAATGTATGGTTCAAGATATTCTTGTGCAGTAGGGTGTTGATTAAGTTTTGAAGGAGAAGAAACCTAAAGGGTTGAAGAATGCTGAATGGTGTTCCATACAAAAAAGGACGGTTAGCACAATTCGTTTGATACTCACCTCTGAGATCAAGTATAATATTATGCAGGAGACCACACGAATGGGGTTGTGGGAAAGGCTCGATGGGATTTATGCGTCGAAGACGATGACTAACCGATTGTGTTTGAGGATAGAGCTTTATTCATTAAAGATGAAAGAATGTACTGCAATTCAAGATCATATCAATACCTTTAATCAACTAGTTTGTTAACTTATGAATATTGATGAAGAGATTAAAAAAAAGCAGACGCTTCTCCTATTGCCTTCTTTGCCGAAGTCGTACAAGACGTTAGTTCAGACGATAATTGTAGGGAAGCAGACTTTAAAGTTTGACGATGTGACAGCACTCCTACGTGAGAATAAAAGAATGATGGGAAAGAAAAGCACATCTAATAGTGGTGAGAGTGCACTAGCTTTTGAAGGTTCTAATCGAGTGAGGAGTAAGGAAAGATTTGATAGTTTTCAAGGAAGGTCAAAATCTCGAGCCCGAAATGACAGCGAAAGTGAGTACTATTATTGTGGAGAGAATGGTCACATTCAGTTCAGATGTTCCCAGATTCGAGATGATTTGAAGAGTATTAGACAGAGGAAGCTTTAAAAATGGGAAGAATGTGGACTCCTCGATAGTTATGTGTGATGAAGATGTGGTGCTGTTGATGCAGAGTATAGGCACTGATGCGAGTAACACTTGGGTGTTAGATTCTACAGCCTCTATGCATTTACAACAACAAAAATTATTTTAACACATTAAAGGCATATGAAGAATTTGACGACGTGATCGTTGGAAACAACAAGAAGATGAAGGTTAAAGGCGTTGTGAGTGTTCACCTCAAGCTTCACACTGAAAAGGTTAAAATTCTTCGTCATGTGAGATATGTGCCGTCATGTAATGCTAACTTAATTTCATTGGGTGAGATGGCATCGTGTTGGTACAAGTTTTTTGGTGAAGGAGAGTGGTGCAAAGTGTATAAAGATGGTGATTTGATTTTACGAGGGAGAAAGAATAACAACCCTATTTGCTATTTAGATGAGCGATCTGTTCACAAGGGATGTGAAGAACAAGAAGAAGAGAGTGAATTTTTCTGAAGCCATTGAAACACTTGGAGATTTTTCGTCGAGGGAGGATACGTTGGCTACCGACTCAAACTCTAAGTCGGATGTGAGTTTGAAGGCTAGGCCCAGTCCTAGTAGTTTTCTTAGAGGCCAAGTTAACTTGACGAGCAAGTCAGGAGTGTCTTTAAAAAAACGTCTTATTCTAGGGTTTTAGAGTAGAGAGATGGAGAGAGACAATATTATTGTAATCGGGATTTTAGAGGGTGTAACCGAGTTCAATGGTATTGTGAGAGAGAGGGTTTGACATTCTTTGTCCGTGCAAAAGATTATAATTTGGAGGTGATAGTGGATTGATTTTGATCATGTGATTTTTCCTTATTGAGGGTTTTTCACGTTAAATCTCGTGTGATTATATTTGCTGCGTTTAGTGATTTTCGGGGTTTTTGTGAGATCTAAAAATCGCAACAATGGTTATATGTTATCACAATTGCTTAGAAAACTAATAGAACATCTGCAATCAGAGCTTTTGTGGTTCAATTACTACGTCAACCACTAAATTTGATGTCTACAACCCGTTAATGATGCATAAAAATGGTAATAAAAAAATGCATAAAGATAGATACAAATAAAGAATGATGTCTACAACTTACCTTGATTTGACATGCACCTAAAAATTTATTTGCAAGTAAAGGATGAAATGTTTCAAACTTTTCTAATATTGGCGATGTTCCTAACTTTTCTAAGTTTTCTAATATTGGAATTGAGTTTTAATGCAAAAGGCACTGTCAAGTGCAATTATAGATGATACGATTTTCCTTTTTTTCTTTCCTTTTTTCATGTTTACTTTTTGTGATGTGTAAACTTGTAGTTTTAAATTACTTCTATACAGATCACAAAGAACTTGTATGTTTATATATTTCATGGTTTAAAAGGGACATATTTTCAGATAAGGGTAATTTTTTAAAAAAAAACCTCTAAGCTTTATAGGATTAACAGAAAACCCCTTGAGATTTCAAAAGTGATAATTAATCCCTCTGTTCCAACTTATATGGAATTATCTTAGATGAAAAAAAAATTGTTACACGGTGTGACAATTATCTATGACTTTACTGTTACACAAAAATGTATAGGATTATTACATTGAAAATTGACAAATACAATGAAAATTGACAAATACAATGAAAAATATGATGACTATTTGGCTAGAATTTGAAAAAAGGGGGTAAAGTCTCACTTTTAAAATCTTAGATGGATTTGTTACAATCCCTACGAACTAGAGGATGTTTTTCTGTAAGATACCTTAAATATAATAAAAACCTGGGAGGTTCTACAATATTTTTGTGCAGCCTGAATCTAGGAGTTTGGACATACATGCAAAAGAGGGGTACGACACAACATAGAGATATAAAATAGTTGAATGGGCGCGTGTTGGCATGAACATCTGCTCGTACATGTATTTGCAAGCATTGACACATCAAAACCCTCAGAAGTTATGATACAGTTTGTTAGAAGCAACTAAAGTTGTTAGTCCATGGATTTTGTTTGTAATTACTAAAAGTAATTAGAACATGATTGAAGTAATTAGGATTATAAAGGAAAAAAGAAAGAGAGCAAGAAAAACCTTAACAATTAGAGTTCATAAATTGTGACAAAGTAAATATATTAATAAAAGAACTAAAACCGCAATCAAATTAGGGATGGAAACTGATCTGGATTATAAGAACAAATCATTTTATACTGTTAGATGCGTATATGAACATCAAATATCCTATTCTCCTGAATTTCAAACTTGGAGTTTTTGCAGCTACAGCTACGAATTTGGATACTATGCTCTGAGGTAATGGACCCACTCGTCTGGAACCGATTAGTATTTCACCACTTAAGCATGCATTATCCTACGCATGCATTATCCTACTCGTAAGTGAGCTTAAGTCCAATAATGTAAGTTCTAATTTCTTAAATTAGTTCGGCCTTTTCCTTCTATCTCCATAATAAATTTTGTTTACTTCAGTAAGAGTTTGCATCAAACAGGTGAAGTGCGCATCAATTTGTATCGGATGCGGTTATTGGCTCTACTTGAATTAGTATCCGTCTACTCAGATTTGTACCCATATAAGTTTTGATCAGATAAACACAGTAGATTTGCTGTTCAAGAACAATGCATATTCAATTTGTAATCGGTAGATCTCAGATCGTATAACTTTTATCTGAGTTGTCTTTGAGTTGTTCGCATCCCTATATATATCCAATACATTAAGCAATACAAGTCTATGAAGATAACATGTTGGCGGGGTGCCTAGTTTCCAATAACAATGTACTCTGCTACTAACTATCAGTACTTTTCTTATGTGAAGGGATCTCATCTTATTTAAATGGAAACAACTCTTAGGATGTTCGGCATGCAACCTTCGGATTTTTCTATAGATCCAGTGTGATGGAAACTACATATGAACGTATATCAGTAGGATCATATCCATTCCCTTCAATTTTACTTCTTTGCAGCGCTATGTTATATGCAGATAGTCCTTTATTTTTACAAAATTAAGTAATGCATAATAACCAAAAAAGGATACTCTTTCAGAATCCAGGAAAACATACAACAAAATTCAACATAGTTCCATCATGTCATCTCAAGTATATATAGCCCTAACAATTACCAAAACATGGATAATCATTAAATGACAATTTTGTAATGTGAAGTTCAAATGTAAATGTGAAATTATATAATGTTCTTAATATTCTTGATCCGGCAAATAATTCTTCCAGCTTTGCTTAATGGTTCCTAATGTCAACCCACAAAAATAATTCATATTACTGTAAGCATCTCGAGCAACCCATAATTAGGGGATAAGACGTCGAAACACGAAAACGTTTCAGGTGATCTATACAGATGAATTCCAAAATCTTTTAATGATCCCCCAATCACTAAGAGCTTATGCATAAGTTCCTTGAGAGAGAAGAATTTATATTCATAATCTCTTAAGTTTTCAACCCATGGAAATCTAAAATCATATCTACGTCCCTTCACAGAAATGTTTTCACAATCTATATCCTAATTAAGAACGTACACATGGCAATATTTATGCTTGGAACAATGAATAGGACATTCAAGATGTAATTTTTGAACCTTTACAAGTTAGAAAACTGATAAAAGAATCTGCAATCGGAGCTTTTGCGATGAAATTCTAAATTAACCGCTAAATTTGATGGTGTAACCCGCTAATGATGATGTATAAAAGATTAACGGGGTTAATTACTAACCTCAAAATTGTTCCTTTTGTTGTTCTTTCCTGTCGCTTGCTCTTCTTGCTTCTTTCTTTTTCACCTCTCTCCAGTTTGAGGCAGTCTGATTAAGTTTTGATTTGTTAGTAAAAAAGGGCAAAATTCCCTGATTTTCTGCGATTCCAGTTATGGGTTAATTGCAGATAGAGCCCTATACTAATACCCAATTGCGGATAACATACCTAATACTATTACCCCCCTTATAGTTTTACTATTGCATATAGACCATAAGCCTCAAAGCGAGAATTTTGTTTTTTGATTAAAAAAAATTCACCCGGAAGGCAAAAGAGTCAAAAAAAAAAAAAAAAAACATCCTAAGTTTCTATCTCATGAGTGGGCAAGAGTATAAAGGGTCTATCCAAGAGAATAGAAGTATAAGGGGTCATGTCATAATTGGGCAATAATAGTGCAAGGGGCAACTCATAATTAACCCCTAATTAATTTGCTAGTGATTGTCAACTGTCAATTTTAGTAATAACTGCGGCTTTGGCCTTAGGGGGTGTTTGGTTCAATTTCTAGAAATTATAGGAAATTTTTTCCACCTAAAATATGATTTCCTTGTATTTCTTAAAAAAATTATAGGAAAAGTTTTGAGAAATCAAAAAGTACCAATTTTCTTGTTTTTTATACTTTGCTTGTTTGGTTCAAAACAAGAAAATAGCTCATAACTTTATAGAAAATAACAAGATTTGGTAGGTTTTTAATTAAATATGGTATGTGTCAGATTTCTGGTGATTTCCTCTCATTTTGAGAGGAAATTGTTTTTTGTAAAATTTGGTAGGTTTTGATATTTTAAAGAAAATATTTCTGTAAATTTTTTGTAGAACCAAACATAATTTACAGAATTCTCTAGAAAAAATTTAATTACAAATTTGCCATTTTCAGATGTTTTGAGAAAAGTTATCTCAAAAAGTGTGCAACCAAACAGCCCCTTAGTTTATAAGGGGGTGTTCGTTTCGCTTTTTTTTGGGATATAGGTCGGATTTCAAGTTTTGGGATGTAAAAAGTGTTTTTTTTAGTTTTGGTATTCTATAAACTTTGTTTGTTTCAAAATTAATTTTGGGATATTAAATCCCTAAATTATAAAAAAAATAATATATTTTTAAGATTTGTGAAATCTTCTCTTTTGTTTCAATATTTTTTTGGGATATAAGGTGGATTACAAATTTTTTGGGTTTTAGAATTTCATAAACCATGTTTGTTTCAAAAACAATTTTGGGATATTGAATCCCCAAATTATAAAAAAACTATTATATTTTTGAATTTGTGAAATCCTAACATTGAGAGAGGATTTAGGTTGGATATTGAACCCCCAAATTATAAAAAAATATTATATTATATTATATTAGCATGCTATACTATACAATAATTAATATAATATAAGATTAATATATTATATATAATATTAT
>NC_033797.1:19995719-20044151 GCF_001876935.1 Asparagus officinalis
GTTTTTTTTCCTTCCGGGAATGTACCAAACAGACGCTTATAATCCGAACTCTTTAAAAATGGTTTTTGTATTTTCACCCTCATTAATCATTAATTTCAAATGAGGTGTTTTTTGAGAAAACCCAAACCACCGATCTCCTTGCTTGCTCTAGTTCTTTTTTGTTCTAAAATCTCGAAAGAAATGGAGACGAAGCCGGAGAAGGAGAAGTCGCCTGCTTCTCTCAGATGGGGAGTCCTTCGCCGCGCCTTGATCTCTTCTTCCAAATCCTCCTCCGGTATCTCTCTCTGTGTGTGTGTGTGTGTGATTTTGATTTATAAATCCATTGTTGTATTTGATATCGATTCTGATTTTGAGGAATCTGTGAGCTGTACGAGCTGAGATTTGAAATGTATCCCTAGTTTTGCTTTAGGTCTGACATCCAAAGGAGTTTATTTTCTTATAACTTGTTACTATAAGTTGCCACGAAGAATTTCCAGCTGGGGCAAGTTCCAAAGCTTGCAACTTTTTACTGCAAAACTCTGAAAGCTCCGACCTTGAACGCTTTACCTCTAGTCTACAGATAGCAATATTTGTGTGTAGGGTGATTTACCTTTGTTAATATGTTTAGATATGGTATTCCTTCACGAAGTGCATAATGCCTTTTGTAAAAGATCTGTCGATTGCAGTATTGCATAAAACTTTTCATCAACTCAGATTACTTCCCAATTAATGTATGAATTGCTTTGCAGAATGTTCACACCAAATAGGGGTGAAAAAGATAACTCGGAAGACTGTTCGTGGTTTTAATCTTGTCCCCTGTCGTCCAGTATATGACCATTCATCAGAGGACTTCTGCAGTTCGTTGAAGTCTCAAAATTTAGCTGGTCCCAAAGATGTATGTGTCTGCTACGAGCTGCCTGTCATAAAAGCTCCAAAACTTACCATGGTGTATGTTTCACATTGCCTTACATGCATTTTGTTGTCGTTAGTTGTTAACTATCAAAATTTCATATTGTTTGCTTCAAATGTTACCATCATAATTTATTATTATTTGCTTCATATATTAATTTTTAAGGCCCCATTTGGTTTTGAAAGGTTTAATTAAAAGGAATTAAGGAAATGGATTAACATAGTTAGCCCATTTGTTAACCTGAAGGGTTAAATTTGTTAATCTATTAGGTTAATTTATTTTAATCATTGTGATCATTTTTTGTGTTTGGGAATAAAATGAATTATGATCACTTTTCTTTATTAATAGAGGGATTGTCTCTTAATTCTTCTAAATAGGCGAATTTTTAATCCCCTCGTTTGAAGAATTAACTCATTTTAACCCATTTTGAGGGATTTGTAAATCCTTCTTCTATTTTTTTGTGTTTTGCAAATTAGGAGGCATTAATTCACTTTACACCATGACCAAAGTTTCTGTGTGTGGCATGCTAAAGAAGCATTAATTCTCGTTAACGCCTAACTTAGCCCTGAGCCAAATAGCACCAGTGTTTTTCTTTCTTGATCAAGACTGAGATAAAGGTCCAACAACAGAAGGGTGCTGCTAGAAAGTCCTTATCCTAGAAAGAATGCACACCATTTTGAGATATTGTAAGCCATATTTAGATTTTTTTTTCTTAATCCCTTGCCATTGATTCCTCTAAACCTTGCATGGGTTGGTGATGTTGAATTTCTAAGTCCTAAAAATATTTCAAGTGTACAGCTGTCTAGTTGTAGTTCTTACAGGTTGATCCATAAGGAAGATGGAGTTTGAAAAGGTCTTTTAATCAAGATATTGAGGAAAGAGTTTGAGAGATTTGTTGATTAAAAACTATTTATGAACTAACTAGGTACTTAGGATAGAATCTAGTAGGTTGATTACTACTTAGATGTATTGACTCTTCTCTTTTTTTTATTATCTTATTTACTTAGATTTGAAAGCCATAAGCTATGTCATATTTTAATGTCTATAACCTATCAATTTAAACGTAGCAAATTATAGATTCATGAACAATTATTCTAGACTAAAAGATAACCCTAGAAATAATCAATTAAGCATAGGCTATGCTATATTTAAATGTTTATAACCTATCAAAGTCTAATTATTCTATCAACTATTGATAGCCTAGACTAATTAGAACATGAATAAATTAAACACAATAGAAAGAATTAATAATCTAAGCAAAACTAGCATAGCTTCACCATCCTAAGCAACCTAAACTAAGTTAGCTATACATGATGAAAGAAAAACAAATAAAAACAAAAGAAGTAAAAGAAGACATTGCAAGATTTAAGGAAAAGAAGAAAACTTTTAATAAACAACACTTACAGAAAATAAGTTCTACAATGAAGATGACCTTCCTCTCAGATAGCCAAGCCCTCAATTGAATTACAGGATCAATTGATCAATTGATGAAAAACAACAGAAGTCTAGGGTTCTATTTATAATATATACGAGATAGGATAGGAATCCCTCACAGCTGTAGGATTTGACTTGGAATATATGATTGAGGAAATCAGTTGATCAAATCTGAGATCAATATCTTTTGGACCAGCCTCCATTGGTTCAAAAAAGAACTAGTTTACCTAAAAATTGTGCCAGAATCAGTCCTGGCCTAGATTTGAGGGTTTTGTCAAACACTCCTGTAGTGAATTTTTTTCCTACTTTCTCAGTGCGCACGGTGCTCCTACTGATTACTCCCGACATTTGGTGAAGGATCTATCCTAGGCCCTTGTCCATTTCTTGGTTGTATTGCATTCATTCAGGTCCTCATAAATGGTGCAAATTGTTTCAGCTAATGTGGGCCTGATAGGGGGTCATTTACTCCTAGTTAAAGAGAAAGGACGGAGGTGGAAATCTAAGTAACAGCAAAAAATAGGGTGAATCATGTTCATTTTCTGCATTGAAAGTCTTGATTAGCTAAGGAAAAGGTAATCAGCAGTTAGGGAGTGAAAGCAAGTACCAAACAAGATGTCAAATGATTAAGGTGAAAATTTAGAGTCATTATACTATTATGGCTGTCCTGATGTGAACTTTGGCTACCTTAAAAAAGGTGTAGTTCGAATGCACACTAGTAGGAAAAATCCATTGTGACCATTCTCTAGAATTATATTTTGAACAATGAACAAGTGTATGCACATAGCTCATATATACCTGGAAGAGGAAAGCACCATCATCATTATCATCTTAACAGTTATCTTTTTTTAACATCTAATGCACATTAGCATGAACGCTAGTGCTGGTGCAGTGTTGTGTCTACTATAGAGCCTAAGTCAATATTTATTAGGCCTTATTAAACTGAAGATATGATGTTTACCATTTCTGATCTTGCTTCAATTTGGTGATTGATCTTGCTGTGCAAGCTATAACGAGAGGAAATCTTGCCTTTTGACCTGCTGGGCCTCTTGACATAGGTAACTTAAACCTCATCAGCTATACAGTTTGTGCTGATTACAGTGTTCTTCTAACATTCTCATAGACTAAGAAAACGCTGAAGGGACATTGAATACATTTCCAAACAATCTTCATGCTGCTTTCTAGCTGCATGTGAATTTAATTTGTACTTTAATACTTTGATGTACGTCATTCAACAACACTCTTCAAAGTGACTGCGAGTTTTGGATATGTATTGGACCTATTGGTGCATTCTGTCCAATGCAGTAGGAAGTTAACTAATCTTTTGTTTATTAATCATCAACTTCTGCAGCCTTCGCTGTAATATGCACTCTTCAGTCAAGAATTAACAATCGAATACTATACAGAAACAACACAACAACGCCCTTGTCCCCAAATTTTTGGCGTCATCTACATGAATTCTGTTCTTTAATTTGTTCAATTTCATTTACTATGTATAGAAACCTTTTTACAGGTTCATTAAAATAACTAACGGTCATGTACATAGTATTCTGTACCGCATCATTGAAGCGGTTATAATCTTATTCGGAATGTTTCTCACTATTGTTTATTGCATTTGTGTAAATAATTTTTGTGATATTGAAATTTGCTATTTACACAATTTTGGTGTTTATATATAATTCTGACCTTGTTACTTTACAATGGCTTTTCTCAATTAAGTATCCATTATCTTGTTGCTAACTTATTACATGATAAACTCTTTGAACAAGGACTCAAATCAAGCACATGTTGCTAACCTCTAAAAGACACTTGTTGCTGACCTCTAAAAGACACATGTTGCTAACCTCTAAAAGAAATTCTATCTGCAGTCAAAGGAGGGAGGACTGCGTTGATCTGGATGATTTTGCGGCCTCTTCTAAGTATAATATTGACACCACAGGACTAGTATGTAAGTATTCTGTGTCTAATGCAAAATCGTCACGTCATATATGTCCATATTAATCATATTTCTTGAGGCCAGCAAAGAAACAATTCACTTTTATGTCATCTTGATCATTAATAAAACAGTCTTTCTTCTATTCATTGCACATATTGCATTCATAGTGACATTTGACGAAACATTCCTTCTAATTGTGTATAAAGATTTCATAACTTCAACCATATATTTTGAGAGGCATATAAACTGTTGTTGATAGCAGCAATCCTTCAAACTTATGCCTTATAAACTAACTAATGCAATCTTTTGTCCTCAAATTAATGGGATATTAAACGTCTGAATTACCAATTTACCAAATATGAGGGGTGAAATTAGCAGCATCCTCTGTTTCCAATCCTTAAATAACGGGTAATGGGATTTTAAGCTTTCTTACTGTCAACTACATTAAATCTGAATTGTTTTAAACTTCTTTATCCCATTTTCAGTATCAGTCATGAGAGAAAGAAGTACTGTTTTACTGTTATTTCTTAAATTGTCTCGAGAGGCTTCAGTTAGGCCCTGCTCCAATCAGTATCTGCTTGCAAAATTGCTTCTTGATTACACTACAAATGTCACTGAAAACAAAAGCACGCCAGTTTCTTTTGAAGAATTTAATTATTCAAAATTGTTTGAATAAGTTTCATGCGAATTTTAGAATCACACAACAACTGATCATTTTTAATGCCTCCTAATATCCTTTGGTATTTTTATTATTACATGAGTTGTATTGATTCATAATTTGGTTTTAGGTGCATCATGCCTCCTAATATCCTTTGGTATATTTTCAATAATTAATTTATTATCTAAATGGTGCATCATGCATGAAGTTTACACTACTGCCTAAGTTCGTGTAACAAATTAACAATCCTCCAAAGTTCTCCTAAAATGGAGAGCGTCTAGAAGGAAAAGATGATAAGTTAAGGAAAAAGATGATCGATTTTCTATGTGCAGAAGTACATTCAACTCTTAGGCACAGTTAAAGGCGAAATAAGGCATACCTGATCTATAACTGAATTTAATAACCAACGTAGTTAATGTGGTAAATCCCACATCGAGGATTGTAATTAACTTATTCGAACTTTTCTTTTTACTCCTTGCATGCAGGTCCTTGGCCATCAGAAGACGTTCTTGCTTACTTTTGTATAAAGCATTCAGATATTTTCAGGTGTCCTATGTATATGACCTTACATTTCGACAGTTCTTAAAATTTTATTTCTGATTTTTTTTAATCAACTATTGTTGACTACTATTGGCTACTTTCATCTAAGATGAGGGTGGCATTTCTTGTTCAGTTCTTCTCGTGCACTCTTGTGTGCTCATATAAAGGAGCCTACGATGAATAACAGGAGTATGAAAAAAATACATGAAAAATTATAAGGCAATTGTTCCCGTCATATGCATTACCCATAGCAAAAGGAACAAACTTCAGCTTCTGGAGATGGTCAGTTGCATAGTATAAATTGACTAAGACGAAAATGGCATATCTTTTTGCTTGCATGGTCCTCTCTGTGCCTGCGTGTGTGCCAATGCCAGTGCACAACATGTATACCTTGTTTATCAGTGCATTAAAAGGACATGTTTGCCTTTTTTTTTTTAAATACCAGTTAGGTTTGCAATCCAGCTGCCCAAAAGCTATATATAGATACAGGCTTCAACTTTTGTTATTATGTTATCAGTATTTTTCCATGCTTAAACGTATCCATATTAGGGGGAACTTTCTTTTTTTTTAAATTATATATAACTTACTTTTTGGCCTACAGCCTTGCATAATCTGACTGCTTGCTGAATGAATTACAAAGGTCCAAAAGGGTTCTGGAACTTGGCTCTGGCTATGGCTTGGCTGGATTGGCAATTGCAGCAAGCACCGATGCTAATGAAGTTATGATTTCTGACGGAAATCCACAAGTTGTTGATTGTATCCTTGCATCTTGGCTTTTTCATGTTTCTTTAATTTAATGCCTAAAGAAATGGTGAAATGCTTAAACTGCTTAATGTTTTTGTGCTATCATTTCGAAGTTTCCTTAGAATATTAGCAGATCTGAATAACATCTATATGCCCATTATTCTTGTGATATTGTAAGCTTCATACTTCAGTATTTGTTGTTGGAGATTATATATGTTCTCGCAATAGCTATTAGATGATTAGATCAAATCCGGAAGGTGTGTTCTGTCAATGAAGAATTTCCATTTTTAGTTGTAAGTTAAACTAAGTCCTGTTTGGCTTGGTGTAAGGGTGTAGGAGTTTCACGCTTTTAGAAAGAGGTGTAGGGAGATCAGTTCATTTTGGGTGACATCAAGAGTTATCTCTACACTAGCTTTGAGCTGGTGGAGGAGTTGGGCAATTTCCCCCCAAATTGTGGGATCAATGTTCGTAAAAATCTTAAAAGATCCTAACATCACGTCTCGACTTATATTTACCAGCCAACTCATGCAATTTTGGGCATTTCACAAGATTTAGCTGGTAACACCAGCTAACTCTTGTACTTGTAGTCTTGTTGCCAAAGGCTGCTGCTTTACATGGAGAAATTCTGAAAACACGTGTGCTGCATTATTCTGGTTGAATATTCAAAAAATTTATGATTGAATATTCAAAAATATTATTCTGGTTGAATAATAGGGCTAGATGCATGTTAGCTTCGTTCCTCGTGGTTTTAGCGATAGAGCTTGTTTTAGTGATGCCAATAGGTTCTTACCTCATAATTAACTCCCTATATTTCAATAGAACTGAGAAGTTAGCCACATTTTCCTACCAGATGATTTCTGTAGATTACATTGGTTAATATAAATAGATGGTCTGTTTTTGTATATATTTGCCTATCCGTTTATTTGAAGTGAAATACTATCATCATCTAAGGTTGCTCTCCCCTTAGAAAGTTCCATGGAGATGAATTTTCAAATGACCACCAACTTGTGCTAGCATATGATTTGGTGCAAATTTGCTATCTTAGTAAAGTGATCACATGACAGGAGCTTGCAATGTCTGAACAGTCAATTAAAAAGTCAATTTATTGTTATGGAAGTTAAGCTCATGCTATCATGGAAGTAGTTTAATTAAATGATAAGAATCCTTAGTTCATGGTATAAGCTCATTAATGATGCTTCTTAATAACAATGTCAATGTTAATATACACTTCTCTTGTTATGGCCATGTGAACTAGTTCTTTACTAGTGGTAGTATTGGTGAGAACTATTCGTTCTCAATTTAGGATTTTTGTAATTAGATAGTTCATCTCTATTCTTAAACATGCAAAAAGACAAAATTTGCTCAAGATGCTCTATGGAGTTTTTTTTAAAGTTTATATACACAACAATATTACAGAAGGCGCTAGGCGGACTAAGCGTTTGAGCCAGCGCCTAGTCCCTAGACGCCTAGGCGTTTGGCTATTTTTAAAATTATTTAATTATAATAATTAATAAAGATATGTATTAAATTTATATAAATTTGCAAAAAAAAGTCAGCAATCCTAGATCAACAATAAACGATGCATACTTAAATGCTAAATAGCCAAAATAATAACTAACAAGGTTATAGAAAGAGCTAGGAGGCGTAGGCATTGGACTCGTCGCCTAGAGCCTAGGAGATTTTTTTTTTAATTTTTTAATTATAATAATTAATAGTAAATGTTAATGTTATAAGAAGCTTAGGTGCCACTCTGGTGGCTAGGCGGATTTCTTTCCTCATTAAAGTGATGGTCGAGAAAGTTTTGCTAAAGGTTGGAGGAGATAGTGAAGGTGTTTATATTTGGAGGTTAAAGGATTTTGAAGGAGATTAGAGGACGTGGAGACTGCAACACAGAAAATTACGATCAAGGTCTAAAAAGTGCAATCCACGTAAGCAAACAGTGCTCTCCTAAACACTCAAAACCTAGGTGGGTAGCCTAGGTATCACCTAGATGCTAGGTGCTAGTTAGACGGCTAAGGTACCGCCTAGGCCTAGGTGTACACCGCGGACTAGGCAGAGGCTTTTTAAAACACTGTACACAAGTGGCACTGTTAATGTGAAAATTATTTTAAACATTTTCTATATATTTTTAATACTCTGATGATTGGAGGATCATATGCCACTTTTTTTTCTGTTATAATATATCAGTTTACTATATGAAAAAGCAAGATCTCATCTCACAAAGATGTTTTAAAATTCATCTTGTTGACAAAATCTGCTTGGTGTTATTTCTTTATTCACTGAATGAAATTATACTTAACATGTCAACATTTTGAAATTTCATGATATGAGTATCTTTGATGTACTTAACTAGTCAGTAAACATATCTGTAGCCAGTGGTTGAACTTTCTTATCTGTTTGTCTTTGACATCTTTATCTTCCTGAACATCCAGATATTCAGCGTAACATAAATTTCAATGTTGGCATTTTTGGGAATTCAAAAGTAAACTCAATGCTATTACATTGGAACCAGAACCAAGCTACAGATTTCCTGAATTCTTTTGATATTATTGTTGCAAGCGACTGGTATGTAGGTCTAACTTCTATTATATGATCCTTCGCTTGAATCTACTCTTGTGGTGTTATTATAAGTACTTTAAAATATGGTGACGGAATGATACTTTGTCTTATGTGTATTTTGGTAAATGAACAATATTAGCATGGGCAAGAGTGCACTCACAGCACACATAGATACCCTGATATGTTAAATCTGTTGGATCACACTGAAAGGACATGCCTAAAAGAGATATATCACGATATACTTTTCATTGGTGTTTAATTGTTTTTCCATATGATAAATGCTAAATATCCATATTATTTCAGGATTCTATGCAGGCAAGTCATCTTAGCTCTACATCTTCTTTCCCATGACATATTAAATGTGTCTTAGTAGAGATGCAGGCACTTTTTAAAAGCATGAACCCTCAAAGATACCTTTTCCATCGTAGGAAAAGACAGAACACAACGATAAACAGAAACATTTTACTAACGTGTTTCAGCCATTCCGATGTGAATCTAAACTAATCTTGATTTATCCTGTTATGCTTGTAACTCTCATGTTGGGTTTTTTGAATAAATAGTAAAGCTAGAAAAAAGGGGGTTAAACAAAAAAGAGCTTACAGTAGTGAAATCTCGGAAAATTATTTTGTGCCATCAGTGATGCAATCCCTTAATTTCTTTGGCTGGTGGAGGGTATCTGCTATGGGTAAATTACACTAAAACCCCCCAAAAATTTCAACGTTTTGTAGTAAGCCGCCAATAACTTTCAAAATCGCTCTAAACCACCAATAATTTTTGTAGAAAACCCCAATATCTTTGGATAGATTACACTAAACCCCCAATATCTTTCAAAATGCCTTTTATGTTGTTTTTTGTTCTAATTTATTGGGGATTTCTGCAAAACACAAAAGTTATTGGGTGTGTAGTATGATTTTGAAAGTTATCGGGTTTTACAGCAAAATGCTGAAAGTTCTTGGGGGTTTAGTCTAATTTACCCTTGTTTTATCATAGTAAACTTGTCAACCATCAATTTTTAGAGACTGCTATCTTTTCTTTCTTTCCTTATGTAGTTGTGTGAAGCAAATCAAAGGAAATCCACCAGAGATATTTGAGAATTTGGAGATGTCAGTGAAAGCCTGTTTGGAAGTTATGTGTCAGATATTGATGTGCTTTGAACTGAAATTCCAGACAAGTGTACTTCTCTAGTATTAAGTATTGATTTTGGCTCAATATAATGACATTTTTGTTAATCTACCACTTTTTGTTCAAATTTAAGATAAGAAGTGAAAGCAGGTTAATCCTGCTGCGAATATCAGGTTGATGTACATTTATCTGGAATAAACTAAAGTATTGATGAAATTTGCACATATGTAAGTAAAACAGTCCAGATACAGTTTTCTGTTCAATGTATATAAATGATTTCCTGTTCATAATTGTAAATTTACCTAATAAATCAATGTAAAGAATGAACCGAATGGGGTCAGGTTGCAAGTATGTGTTTTCTCATACTTCCCTCAATGGGAGTTACTGGTTCACGTCACCACTGATCCTTCAACCTGCACATCTACCCACCCACTAACACCACCACGTACAGATTTACATGCGTCCGCACCCTCACGCACGCACGCGCACACATCCAGCCACCCCATATACACGCAAAGATAAGCAAGTAATTGAATAAAGTACAAGTTGAAATCATTTTCTTCCCATATACTAGCTTTCTGAATATTATAACAATTATGAACAGCTTAAATCTTCACGACATGGTGCATAATGAATTAAAAAATTAATTAAATATAACGTCTCAGTAACATGTACATTTGCTATTTGTAGCACATTCTTCAAGGAATTTCATGAAAGCCTTGCTCATACAGTCAAATCCTTGTTGAAATATTCAGAGACCTCCGAAGCCATCTTCTTCAGCCCTAAGAGAGGCGATTCATTATTCAAGTTCCTAGATGTAATTGCTGATTTTGGGTTGCAATTTGAACTGGTCGAAAATTATGACGATGTAGTCTGGAATCTTCATCAGAAATTCCTCCATGGTAATGATAGCTCTTGGCCTAACTATACCAAAGATCACAGCTACCCTTTCTTAGTCAGGATCACTTTCTCAAAACAATAGCTTCCCGCAGTAATTTCATTTCAGAACCACTGTAAGGTATGAATTTTTTTTACTTTTCCTTTTGTTCTGATTTTATTTATCAACATGTATCATTCAAGCTTTATCATATACTTTTCTTAACTTTTCTTGCTGTAGGTGTGATCAATGTAGAAGCTTTGGATATAGCAAATCATAAGTCTGCTAATTAGGCTAATATTCTAGATTGAAATGGGATCACGTTCGGCCAAATTCAGCAGAAATCAACATGTTGCACACAAGGCACTCCAAACTTTATGCTTTTAATTTGCTCTGATGGAGTTCGATGGGTCTCTATCATCCACGCTTCATAGTTTTGGCAAATTGATAGCATATTCCTAACATCTTTTCCACAATTTGCCTAATAATGGTGACTGTAGCTCCCAAACTGGCAAGGCTTCATATGCCCGTGTGAAGCTTGTTCATGGGTCGCATAAAGTGAGTGGCTATCACCTGAATATTGTTGCCAATTCTTTTTTTCTTGATCTCACACACACACACACGCACACACACACACACACACACACACACACACATATATATATATATATATATATATATATAGAGAGAGAGAGAGAGAGAGCAAGACTCCTATCAACTTAAGTTGATGTCCACCAAAGTTTGTAGCCACACATTTATTAATATAAAATACCTTTTTATATAATACAAGGATCCCTAGGCAATATGAGTGGTTAAAAACTTTGGTGGACACACTATTCCCTATCCACTTAAGTTGACACAGTTTTCACTTATTACATATATTATAATATTTTGATAATTATATAGTATATAATACTATAATTATAAAATATATATATATATATAATATATATATATAATATATATATAGAGTGAAACTTCGTGTCAATAAGATGGCATAAGGAATAGTAATGTGTCCACTAATTTTATAACACTTTCTTTATTGCCTAGGGATCATGTTATATATAAAAAGGTTTTTAATATTAATAATTTGTTTGGTACAACTTTATGTGGACATCAACTATAGTATGATAGGGTTCTTGCTCTCTCTCTCTCTCCTCTTCTCTCTATATAGTATTAATATATATATATATATTATATGATATACACACAACGTGCACTGTCTGATAGCGCGCGTGTCGTTTCACTATATCGTCAGCCGGTTTCTTAACTTATGACACTGCATAAGATTCCTTATCCTCTTTGAAAGCACCACTATTGCAAAAATTTAATGAGTAGCCGTCAACAGGCATAAATAATGAACTCCACCAACGGAACTGGTCCACAGGAATGAAGGAGGCATAGGCTAATGACAGTTGCTTGTTAAAATAATATAGTTTAAGCATGCATGGAATTATTATAGAAGGTGAAAGGCTCTTTGTTTCTTTTTTAATAATCTTACGGGCATCTGGTGCATTGGCATCTACCAGGAATTGCTTGACAGAGGAGGGATCGGCACTGTGTTTAATTTTGTTGCTTTTGAAAAACTTTCTTTAATGTCGACCGATGTCATAGAGAGGATGGTTTAGTTTATGGATCTTTTGAGTGGAGATCAAATTTTCAATTGAGTAATGACATAATTTAGAAGAAAAATATAGTATAGTTGGTATTGTATCCTTATCGTGTTTAGTTATTGATCAATCATTGATCTACTGATGGAGTTTGTTCCAGTTGAAACGAAGATCTTTTCTCTTCTGATATTTTGGCATCGAACAGTTCAATTGATAGGTCACTGTTAAAAGGGGGTAAATGTTGGTCCTCATAAATTATGCTTGACGCTTATGAGCAAAATATAAGTTACTTATAGGGACTTAAACCCAATCCAGTCTTCTCTTCAGTGATCTCCTAATTTGCATCCTCATGATCGGAGTTCTCTGTGCAAACTATGTTTGGAAAGAGACTTGATTTCTCTTGTGTAACAACCAATGTGGAAGCCCATACTCTTTTAAAAGGAAACCTGAAGTTACAGAACCTAAGAACTTCATCAGATCTCCATGCTGTAAGTGGAAATGTGTGGTCGTCGTTCTTCATCTTTGCTTTTCTTTTTCAGAAAAGAAAAAGAGTCTTGTTCATTGCCTACAACAACAGAGTCATACATACTGCTGAATTGCCTTTTATATCCCTAATATTCATTCGCTGATAGCACTTAATACCTTATAGTTCCACTCTGTCTGCACATATGTGGGCCCACTTGTTTTCATTTATATAGCCTAAAATTGTTTTAAATTTGCACATTAGTACCCTCTATTATGTAAACGTGAACATTTTCATCGAAATTAAGGTATTCAAATGCTATTCATACCTTGTGAATTCATATGCTCTTTTATCTTGGATGCGTACGATCCTGTGGCGATACAGAATTATACTGAAGCTTAAGACAAGCTTTCCCCTCAGCTAGTTGAATGCCGTCCTATTTGCTGGTCTTGATTATCGATTCCCTTCATAAATTCAACATCAGAAGTGGGGCTGTCTTTGGTTTGTAACCCTACAGTGTGAAATTGCTTCCTTTAGACTTGAGAGGGACGCCTAAAACCTCCAAAGGCGAGGCGACCTCTTATCAGAACTATTGTTTGTTTATAACCACTGCCACTAGTGACTAGCCTCAAGCTGAGACGTCAGGCTTAATTACCACATACAAGAATGAGAATCTCCTATCCACAAGGCAACTTGCCTGCCACTTTTATATCTTTTGCTCATGTATCTTTCCTCTTGTGTGAACCAACTGTTGGAGATTAGGGAAAGGGGTGGCTAAGTTTGTTTGCATTAGGTGGCTAAGTATGTAGATATTGATATATTTTATCTGGTTTTCTCGTATCCGCCTGTGTCCCTCTGATTTTCTCTTAAATATTTATTTTGGTGCAAGTATTACATCTGATCGCTATCTATTCTGTTTATACGTTTGCAACTTCACTTGTAATTGCACTCTGCACCGTACAAGTAAAAAGATAGTGGTGCGGCTTTAAGTATTCCAACCCTTGTCCCACCCTAACCTCAGATGCATGCATGCATGCATGTGAGTGCACATGGAGATGAGGAGGATGATGTATTATGGAAAGACGCATCACCGTATAAAAAGCTGTCTCTCAATTCTCCATCCAGTGACTTCCTCATATGCATATTGAGGAATGCAGAGGGTTAATTGGCTGGGAAAAAGTTTGGATGAGAATGGGACCAACAGAATGCCAATCACTTTGGACGTCAATCACTTGGAAAAAGGGTAATAAAAGCTTGTTAGGATCCTAATTTGCCTCCTAATGAAGTTAAGCATGACCCTAGCGCTACCTAGAGTCTATTTTCTGCTCTCCTCTTTTGGTGGCGTGACGCTTGATGTAGATAATGAATGTCGCCGCAAAGTCTTTTGGGTCCCGTTTGGCAAATGGTTAAACAAGAAGGGTTAAAGAGAATGATTAATGTACTTAGCCTATTCGATAATCTGAAGCACTAAATTATTAAATTGTTAAATAAGTTTTATTTTAGCCATTGTGGTCAGTTTTAGTGTTTGGGAATAACAATGATTTTGACTATTTTCTTTATAACTAGAATGGTTAACTATTAATCCTTCTAAATAGGAGTATTAGTAAACTCCTTATTTTAATAGGGTTTAACTCATTTTAATCCATCTAGAGGGGTTAGCTTAACCCTTCTATATTTTTTATGTTTGGCAAATTATGGAGGGTTAACTTACTTTAACCCTTGTATAGATGTTTTGTGTTTGGCGGGTTAAGAAGATGTTAAGTCTCTTTAACCCCTCACTTAACCCATTGCCAAACGGTACCTCGAGTTTTAAGCTAGGCGAGGGCTTCGTGACGGACAGTTTTGATCGATTGGTGCTTAACTTTCAAATAAACCTCAATTCGATTATTAACACTAATAGTTCCAGAGGTTGGTGTTACAACAACGATTAAGTGTAGATAATCCCTCTGTTCCTCGTGAATGGAAAGGCGGTGAGTGTTAATAAACTGAGTTGAGGGGTAATAAATGCTGATGAAGATACAGATGAGCGAATTGGCCGAATTTATGCTAATACAACATGGAAATACCTTCAAACTGGATCTCGCGGAGAAGTAGGAATGCTAAATACTTGATTTGATTTATGTACACACATGCGTGAAATCTACCGATAAAGTTTTGTTGAGATTTTATATATCTACTTGTGTTAGTAACTTAGTATCATGATACTCGATATTTATCCTAGAGATGTAGCTTGCTACCTTCAATAATTTGGTGAATGGTGAGCCAGGGCGAGGGGGCATCAGACCCTGATATCAGCCAAAATAATGTGGAACAGAATAATATCTGTCGTTGAATCTACCAAGAAGAAATGACAACTCCTCGTCACATGGTGACATGGGAATCCCACTGCAAAAGCGATTCAATAGCTAACTCACGGCCCCCAAAGGCCAGGTGATAATTATGACTCGATCGTCATGATGACTCCGCCTCTGTCATTTAATAAGCTTACAGCAGTTGCATAGTATTTAACACTTTTAACTAGCAATTGTGACTCTGAACTAACTCTCATCGGTATGGGTGCAAATGGTTCCGATAAACTTTGGATATGATGCTTATCATATTAGTATACGTTTAGCAATCGCAGATACAAATATAGATACTGATATATCTTATTAAGAAAAATGGATTAGATATCCTTATTATGAGAATTAACCTCAAATTCATCTAAGCATTAAAACTATTGCAACTGTGTGATCAATATATATTTAGATATTTCGAATACGAATCCAGATATTGTTGGAAATTTATCAAATCAAAGGTTATAGTATGCAGAATAAATCCGAAATAAAATAATAAGAAAGTCTGGCATGATCGGGAGCAGTCGCGTAAACACTGCGCTAGAAGATTGAGGACCCGCCTATCACCCCGGTGCAGATGATCATCTCTCTCCTAGCGGTAAAAAAACCCCAGAAGCGGCCGACCTCTATACTCGGGCGAGAGAACAAAGCTTCAGCTCAGACGAAGAACGGTTGCCCAAAAATAACACCAACATATGAACGAAAATAATATGCAGAGGAGAGAAGAGGAAAAAGAGAGAATTGTTTCTATATATATTCCGAATGTGAATAAGCCGTGTATATATATAGGGTTGAGAAAGCCATTACAATTCCTACAATTAATACGGTAACGTTCGTCATAAATTTTCATAACGTTCCCCATAATGTATAGCCGTTACGCACGTTTTAATTGTATCATAACACTATTCTATGGGAGACTATCCATGAAGGAAAATTGCATTTTCTCCAACAAAATATCCAACAGCCCCCCCCCCCCCCCCCCCCCCCCCAATGCAATATTGACTGAAAACTCAAAATCAATAAACAAAACAATAAATCACAAAACAAATATAGGTTGGGCAACCTTTCGTATCGAGAATTCGGGATAGGAAGTTTTCGGCTTTGAATATTTCCTTAGTTAGTTCATCGCCACCTAAGGGACATAATTGACTAGGCCTTGAATTAGACCCCTTTAACCAGGTATTGACGAAAACACACACAATACGTCTTCATCTATTGAGCAAAACGGGTTGAGTGTTAAAGGTCATGCTCACAATAACCGACTCATGAGAGTTTCTAAGGGTTAGCCCAGTCCTCCCGTCCCCCCTCCCCCCCAACCACGGTCATCACGGTTCCTCTCACGTAGCTAAGTCCTCTAAGGATACTATAGCTGGATATCATACCCTCCACAATACACGCGTTGGACTTATTAAAAGTAAAACTCAGCCTAACCAGTTGTATCATAAGAGCATCGTCATCATAGAAAAGGGGAAGTAGCACATGCTACTATAATGATATATAAATATATCTAGGTCGATGCTCTACACGAGTGTCACTAGTCCAGCTTGTTTTTACCCATTGAACCAACATTAGGCCTACGTCTCCAAATAAAGGTTGGGTTGCCGCTGTCAGTGATCTCATCTATGGGCTTAACTCATCTCTGTCGCTGAATCCAGAATCATACTCCTAGATAGGCCCTTTGTTAATGGGCCAGCAAGATTCTTTTTAGATTTTACAACTTTGCCTAACAGACGTTGTTCATATTTATCAAGTTATTTTATAATTAGTCCTTCATATTGTTTGACATTAGGTTCCCTTCTTATTTAAGTTATTTTTCAAATCAAACTTTCCTTATAAGGATAAGAGAACCTAATAGCAATTTAATTATTTGATAGACTAATTTTAATATAACTTTTATTCATCATATAGATAGAAGTTATAAGACATACCTCTTGATTTGATTTTCCAAGACATATCAACTAGGCATACTAGTTGAAAGAGTATATTTATATCAACTCTAATCATTTTCTGAAATCTCAAGAGAAAACATTATACATGTAGTCAAATAAAGAGCTATAAAAATTAATCTTTCTAGTCACTATTAAAATGATAAGACATCAAAACATGTTAGCATAAAAGATCATGGTCGATGATCATAAATGATCGTAGTCTATGTCTAAAGATGTAACTTCATAGGGTTAAAAATTTCCCTTAATATCTGAACATTCCAAACTAATGTGGAATTAAAATACTGCGGTAATATCTTTACATGCATGCATACGCACATACATGAATGGAATTTCTAATAGTTACATGCAAAGCATTCAAGAGAACATTGTAATATGATTTCATATCTCAAAGTATATTTCATACTTCATATGCATAAATTTTAAATTCTCGTATTATAAGAGGTTGTAAATTTGTTGCTTACAAAGGAGACATTCCAAATTTAAATTGGTTGCCTACAAAAGAGATCTTCCAAATTTAAACTGGTTGCCTACAAAAGAAACTTTCCAAATTTAAATTTATGCATATGAATTATTCTCATAATTCCGGTCCTCTTATTCATGCTTGAATATAAAATGTTTCATATGAAATTATAACAATTATCAAATAAATACAATCACATAAGCATATGACGTATAACCCTTATTTATATGAAAAAACCCATATCGAATGATTTGTAATAAATTAATAATATTACTATGATTGTAAAACAAAGCTATAAATGAAAAAGGTTTTTGTCAATACCACTAGACCAGAAACTTAACTAGATCTGCTCCTAATCAAAAACTCTTAAAGTGAAAAGATCAAAGTTTTACCCGTGTAGTTAGTTAGACAAGGATAGTACTAGAGGGATATCAAAGATCAATTAAATATCTCGTTCCTTGCGGAGCGCGTTACGCAACCCCTAAACCTTGTCTTAGACACTAACTAATTCAAGAAAACTTGAACCGGTTCACTTAATGATTTCTAGTTCCTTAACAGTATATGTGAATAGTGGGTGTTAACAAAAAATACGTAAACAGTAACTGTAAAATAGTATCAGTAGTTGTGAACAATAATTACACTTTTAGTATTTATAAATGGCACAGTAATTTGCTGCAG
Source organism: Asparagus officinalis (assembly GCF_001876935.1). Classification (NCBI taxonomy): domain Eukaryota; kingdom Viridiplantae; phylum Streptophyta; class Magnoliopsida; order Asparagales; family Asparagaceae; genus Asparagus; species Asparagus officinalis. The sequence continues at coordinate 20,013,972 of NC_033797.1, forward strand.
TAACTGTCATGAATACTTAATTGCTGTAGTGACATTAATTATTATAATTAATTACAACAATTAAAATAAAGCAAGAAAACACTTATAGAAACCATATTTTCCTAGAATGAACAGTAATTGTATTTTTATGAATAAGGAAAATAATTCTTTGATGAACAGTGCTCTATGTAAACACTAAGCAGATTTTTTTAAAAATAAACAGTAACCAAAACTGTTTTTTTTAAACAATAACATTGTTAACAGAAATTAAAATGGGTGAATAGTAACTTTGATGAACAGTAATTTTTTTAAAAAATAATAATAAATTCGGATTTAAAACAATAGCTATAAACTGTTCAATCTTCTAGATTTTTAAAAAAATATCAAATAAAATTATAGCATGCAAATAAATCCAAAATAAAATAATAAGAAAGTCTAGTCTGATCGGGAGCAGTCGTGCAAACATTGCCCTAGAAGATTGATGACCCGTCTATCGTCCTAGCGTAGATGATACTCTCCCCTAGCGGTAAAAACCACCGAAAGCGGTCAGCCTCTGTACTCGGGTGAGAGAACATAGCTTCAGTTCAGACGAAGAACGGTTGCCCAAAATTAACACCAACATATGAATGGAAATAATATGCAGAGGAGAGAAGAGGAAAAAGAGAGAATTGTTTCTCTATATATATATATATTCCGAATGTGAATAAGGGGTGTATATATATAGGGTTGAGAAAGCCATTACAATTCCTACAATTAATACGGTAACGATTGTCATAAATTTTCGTAACGTTCCCCATAATGTATAGTCGTTACGCACGTTTTAATTGTATTCATAACACTATTCCATGTGAGACTATCCATGAAGACAAAATTTCTTTTCTCCAACAAAATATCCAACAAATATTTCACTACCTATCCATATCCATAACCATATCTTATCGGATTCTAATAACTATATATCCATATTATGGATGTGGATAAAAGGATAGTTTTCTCACATACAACATTTTTTTTACAAACACTCTCAAGTCTCAAGCGAAAAAGTATTAAGTATGTGGCATTAAATGTGCACCCAAATAATATTAACGATTGGATCATTAGATTTCGAGATAAGTGTCGGGATCCAATGATTTTTTTGGGGAAAATTACTTCTAGGCCCCAAATTTGAACTTTCAATGTGCCCCAACCCCTCCTATTTTTTTAATATGTTTTAGCCCTTTTTAAAAAAAAATATATGCCCAATGCCCCTCCATCATGATTCCAACTCATGCCAGCAGCTGATTAGACATGTCAGCTCATGATTAGACATGTCAGCTGGCTTAAATCCCAAATTTACCCTCATCTTTCTTATGCCAGCGGATGTTAACTCTTACAGCTAACATGTTAACTCTTACAGATAGCATGTTAACTCTTACATATAACATGTTAACTCTTACAGGTAACATGTTAACTCTTACAGATAGCATGTTAACTCTTACATATAACATGTTAACTCTTACAGCTAACATGTTAACTCTTACTAATGTGCCCACGTGAAGTTCCTCGGGATGGCGCAGACGGCGGAACATGGGAGGGGCCAGAAGCGGGGAACGGAGAGGGAGGAGCAGGAGACGGTTGGTAACGGGGGAAGTCCATTGCCAGCTGGGTGTGCGGTAAAGGGAGCTGGTTGATCGGAATGGGAGGAAACCACCTGAAGGGAAGAGTTGATGCGGGGGAGGGCAAGCTGGAGTGGACTGGATTCTAAAAAACATGGTTTTTGGTTGTTTATATTATTTTCTTGTTGTTGTGCGAAGGAATATGGGTTTGGCTTAAAGGGCGTGAAGGGCGAAAGCCCCCGGCCGTGGGAGGAATTATGTGCCTGAGCCTAGGGGTTCAGTAGGGGAAAGGAACTAATAGGAGGCAGATCCAATAAGGTGGATGGCGATTGTGTCTCACTTATTCTTAAAAGACGGGCTGTAAGGATAACGAGAAGGTGCGTGGAAGTATAGTTATGCCCATTGGGCCGTGCACAAATTCCTTTTCCATTTTGAAGCAAATTCTAAAATTGCGTGATATTAGCAGAGGATATTGAGAGAGAAGGGAAGGCCCCTGGTTTTAACATGCCTATAAGATATCATCCACATGCAGAAAATGCACCCGATCAACATGTACGCACACACATTAAGCTAGGAACGTGACGTTCTCGTTTAGGGCATGCAATAGAAGGATATATTCTTTAATTCCAAACTCCTTGAAGCTATTATGTGCAAAATCCAACGTGGAGTATTGGGAAAGTCACGGTTGTGGACTCGGAAATAGGACATTAGAGCAGGCCACCCGGTATCAGGAATAGTAAAGTCTATGCTCCTGATGTTTATATAGTAAGGAAAAAGTTTATTAGTTGAAGATACATCGTAGCTTAAAAACAAAAAAATGAAATATATACTTTCGGCGAAATTAGCAGAACTTCATGTTTCTTGCTCTTGGGAGGGAAATCGTGTGGCATAGAGAGTGGCTGGAAGGGCGGGAGGGGAAGGGAGGGGGCGGAGTCTGGGGAGGTGAGCGGACGTGGTATGGTAGAAGGTGGGGGCGGGGGAGGGAGGCGGAGCGGGGGAGGGAGGCGGCACGGGGGAAGGGGCAAAGGGGGACCGACAAAGGAGGAGGAGGAGGGAGGTGAAGGGAGGGCAAAATCGGGGTTTTGGACTGGAGGGGTCTGGACGTAATTTTTTAAAAAAGGAGAGGCTGCAGCAAATTAGGAAAAGTAAGAGAGACTACAGCACATTAGAAATTGAGTTTTGGGGCATTGAAACAATTTTTCCTTTTTTTTGGCACCCTACGAGGCAACACTCGGGCATTAATTTGTGTAACCAAATGATATTAATTATTAGATTATTAGAATTTTGAGATTCATGTCAAGATCCAACGGTTAATATTCTTTAAATGCATATTTAATGTCATGGTGAGTCCCTACCCATACCTTCTCTCTTAAACATCAGAAAAATAAAGCAAAGACTATAATAATAGAAACAAAACCAAACCTCCTGTAACACGACTCATTGTGCATTATTGCACCCAACCACCACTAAAGCTTCCAATTGCAGTAAAATGAACTTGTTCACCAGCTGACCATCATTATCCTCTTATATTCTCTCTCTCTCTCTCTCTCTCTCTCTCTCTCGGGATATATTTTGAGAAGTTTAACATATTAATTGGATGCAACTTTGTAAGGATTCAGATATTCTCTCCATTGTATTTGAAGTAGAGAGACGACATGTTTAACTATATATAATCATTATCCCTTGTATATGATTATAGTTAATTAGAGTGAAATATATATGTGAATAACTATAATATATGGGAAATACTCTTTTATCATTTTAAGAATGAATCATAATTGTCTAAATAGTATTGAATATTGTAACTAGAAATTTATTCTTTATTGTCAATACCACATTGAAGATAGTTCAATCTATCTTTTTTATCTAACAATCAAGGCTAAATACCCATATTGGTATTTTAATTCAACCACATTTGCCAACAAGGTATTTTAATTAGGAAATTCGGCGATAAGACATTTTAATTGAATAAAATTACCATTTAGGTCCTTTTTCTCGTCGGCGGCCACTTTTCCGGCGAGAACTCATCACGTGCGTTGCACGTGGGGGCTTAATCTGTGTTTAAGATGCTGATGTGGCTCTGTTTTCTGAACCCGTGACCGCCGCCGCCGCCTGCACCCCTGACCGCCCAGCCCCCTCAACCACGCACTGCCTCCACTGTCGATCTCCAGCTCGTCGCTTTCCAACTGCCGAAACCCCTGAGCTCCGCCCTCAACTCCTCCGGCGCCCCAAGCTCTCCCTCTCTCCTCCCACTACACCGTCACCGCCCCGTCAGCCCTCACCCGCCTCAGCTACCAAGTCCAGCCGCCTGAGATCCCTGCCCTCAGCTCCCCATCGCCGACTCTCTCAACCGCGCCACCCTCAACTCCGTCTCCTCCCCGAGCTCCCCGCTCGATAGCACTACCCAGGCCTCCACCGACCACATCAACCACCCTCCGACGTCCTCCCTCCCATCTTCGTCGACCCCAACCAGCGCCTCCATCTCCTCACCACCGTCAGCCTCCTTCACCGCCTCAGCTCGAACCCCGTTATGGAGGCGGTCGTGCTGGCTTGCCGGCGACGGTCGGAGAGGGTTCTTTGTGGATCTGAGAATGAGGGGGAAGAAGATGAGAAAGAGAGAGAAGAGAGAGAGAGTTAATTCCCTGCCACGTCAGAAAACAGAGCCACATCAGCATCTTAAACACAGATTAAGCCCCCACGTGCAACGCATGTGATGAGTTCTCGCCGGAAAAGTGGCCGCCGACGAGAAAAAGGACCTAAATGGTAATTTTATTCAATTAAAATGTCTTATCGCCGAATTTCCTAATTAAAATACCTTGTTGGCAAATGGGGTTGAATTAAAATACCAATATGGGTATTTAGCCTAACAATCAATTAATGTTCTCTCTCTGTTGAGCATTTTCGTTCCTGTTGAAGATATAACCAATCCTACATATCGTAACTCTTTTTCTTTAAATGAGTTATGAGGTTATGAAGGTATAATGGTTAAACTTTCTGATTCCGTTAAAGATGATGGAATATGCCCTTTCTGAACTAGAGGGACAAAATCGCTAGAGATCGTCTAGATCTCATTCAAAGTATGCATAATATTAACCAAACAAAAAAAAACAAATAATATATTTATAAACTTTATAAAGCACCAACAAAAAAACATAGATCCTAACTAATAATCCACCGAGCTCGCTGTGGATTTCCATCACAAATACTGTTGATGGTCTAAGGACAGGACAAATTCCCTCGCCTTGTAGACTCATCTTCAGCTGGACCACCCGTACTATATTTATCCTCCAAAGAGGGAGGCCAACCGAATGATGACGTGTTCATGAACGCTACAACACTTGCAAAACGAGTAGGACGCAGGCCGAGGTAGCAGCCACCGATGATGAAATTTGTTGATGGAGAGGTCTTGTCACAGTTAAGTGGGAAGCATCACCGGTGGCCAGACTTGCAAGCCAAGAGTTATCTTCTAACATCACCCCTTGTCCTCCTCCACCCGTTGTTGTTGTTGTTGTTGTTGTTGGCGCTGGTGGTGGCCTAGGTGGAGGATAATTGCTTGTCGTTGCAGGGTCCGGACTTGATGATTTCTGGCTGTATTTTATCATAAAAGGAGGGGGAAAAAGTTTATTACATTTTGAATTAATCTCATCGGTCAATTGTAGTAGGAGCCAAGACCAAAAAGAGTAATGATAACACTACTATATTACCGTAATGTAAGGGAGAAAAATGTAGTGTTTATTCTTTTCTTTTCTTTTCTTTTTCCTTTTTTTTTAATTTAATAATCCATGACTCGTTGACAGAAAAAATGTAGGAGAGAATGGTGTTACTACTATTTGACCGAAAATTGACTACTAACGAAATACATTACTCATACGTCCCATAATTGATCCTATAATTTTTGCGTTACAAAAATATTAATTCCACCGTAAATTTGGATGTGAAATCAATTTTCCTATGAAGATGTGATAAACAATTATCCAAAAAAGTGTTGTTGTTATAGCGGTCTTTAAGAGGATAATATTGCCGATATGATTTTTTTTTCTTTTACTTGCGACATTATGGTATTAATATCTAAATGTCAATTTGATGATATTTTATAAAGGAAAATAGCTAACTTGATATATTTAATATCAGAAAAAAAAACCAAATTGGTACTAATTTTCATATTAGTTTTGATATTAATACTATAATGTTGCGAATGAAAAAAAAAATCATATTGAAGAGAGGAAAAAAAAATCTTCCTACGAATGTCATATTGGTAATTTAGCCTAAGTTAGTAGACAGAATAAAGTAAATATCAACTCTTCAATCAATCCCCCCCTCCTTTTCATCTCTATTTTACGAAAACTTGTCTCACTTCCTTTCAACCTCTGACATAGATCTAACTTAAAAAGAACCAAAGTCAAAAAAGCAAATAACTTTTTTTTAAAAAATAAAAATCCATCTAGCCCAAAAAGATATAAAATTCACGCCCAAAAAACTAAAATAATTCACATACCTCGTAGTTGAGTCCGGACAAAACGTAACCGTATAATCCCCTCCAACACACGTAAACGTACTCGTAGCATCATCATACGCATAGCTGTACGACTTCGGGCAAGCCAGCTTAAACATCTCAGAGTAAACCGACGGCCGACACGTAGCCGGGCTAGCATAAGCCCCGCTACAGCAGAACTCAGGCTTCCCGAAAGCCTCGCACGCGCTCTTACACGCTTGACCCTCTCCCGATCTCAACTCAACCGGACACCGCCGGTTCAAGTCAACCACACAGCCGGTCGATCCGCAACCGGCCTGAGCCGGTCTCAACTAGCCATAGCGCAAATTGTAACCGTCAACCAGCTGACGTCATAAATCTTTACCGGAGCTGGCCCCGCTTAGGCGTGAAACTCTGCCAAACGTTGCGCAGCAGGAGCAGCGCCTGCTGCCTTTGCATTCTATCTGGCCTGACCGCAGTTCACCGGTAGCGCCATGGAGCCGTGGCCGATGAGTCGAAGTTTGCAGCCGGTTCGGCCCAGAGCGCCGGACCAGCCGGTTGGGCTTGTACGAGCGGGCTTTGGCGCGGGTCGAGCTCGAAGCCGGTTGGGTTCAGTTGCGGGCTGCCAGCGTTGGTTAAAGTCCCGGGCCAAATTTTGGTGGTGCATTTGTTAACAAATGTGAATGTCGTGGAATGAGCTGGGTTGAGACTAATGAAGAGGATGAAGAAGACGAGGAGGAGAGAGAAAGAGGAGAGAGACATTGGAGGGGAGAGAGAAAGAGGAGGGTGTAGAGAGAGAAAGAGTGACACCCATAAATTATGGGAGGGAGAGGGGAGAGAGGGGAGGGGGGAAGTCCAGATATTGAGAATGTGTGTGCATTTATAATTGGGGGGTTGGGATTTTTTGATTATGTTAGCTCTTTGCTTTTGTGATGCTCTCAAAATTTGGGCCCATGTTCATTTTGTTTCCTTTTGCTTTTACATTTTTGGGGTAAGGCGGGAGTGTGGTAGTGAGTGGGTTAGGGTTAACCCTGGTTTGGTGGAGGATGGGATCAAGATGTCAGTGTTGGTTGGGTCTGTTGTTAAGTTAGTTGTGAAGTTTGGTTGGATTCATAGGCTTTTGAGGCATATAACACACATACATGTATAGAGAGAAATGAGTATGTTTGGTACCAAGCATAAATTTTGTGCTTAGTAGTGCGCTGACACATCTCCCTCTACTCATTCAAATAGGGGGACCACATTCACATGGATTGAGGAGTACATTGGGACGGACGTCTAAGTTTTAGATTTTTATTGAATAGCAAAACTATGTGTTAATAAATAAAATTGTATAATAAGATTGTTTTAAAATATATATAAATTGATTATTATTGTGTAGTTATTAAAATTGAATATTTTTCTTATAATGATTACCCAATACTAACATTTTTTTTAAAAATAAGTTGCCCAAATCTAAAATTGTTCTTAAATGAAATTGTCAATTCTATAAGTTTTCTTAGACATGCCCCTCCAACTTGAAAGTTGCTGACTTAACACTTAATAAATACGCTGCATTTATCTTGCTAGATTTTTCACGATGCTTCCTATATAGGTACACTTAATACCTACAAATATATTACAATAGTTATTTTTTATTATAATTATTTAATTGGGTAAATTACATTAAATCTTGTGAATTTTTATCCCTTATGAACTTTCAAAATCAAATTAGACCCCTAATGACTTTTTAATTTCAAAGAAAACCCCCAATAACTTTCTAAATTTTGCAAATAACCCCTATAAATTAGAATCAAAAAATGGCATAAAATGCATTTTGAAAGTTATTGAGGATTTGGCCTAATTTATATAAAAGATATTGGGGGTTTTCTACAAAATTTATTAGGAGTTTTGTGCGATGTCGCAAGTTCATAGGGTCTATTTACTATAAAATGCTAAAAGTTCATGGGGTTTACTATAATTTATCTTATTTAATATTATTATTCTTAGTTCAAGTAATGCTATTAAAATAATTATACTATCTATATGCTATAAAATATTTATCTAATTTGATTTTTTAATTATGCTCTTAAATAATATAGTACTATAACTTTTTTAAAAAAATTTATTGTACTATCCTTAACAAATAATAGTACTATTATTAATATCAAATAATTTTTTTGTAAAAAAATATTTTTCAATCATTATCAAATATGGATTATTCAGCATCATATAATAACCTTACCTTTGAGAAAATACCCTAAAAACAATAGTAAATTATTTATTTAATTTATTTAATAATATAATATTAAATAAACAATGTAGTTCATGATTTATGTTATATTATTAAAATAATTATGCTATTTATGTGATTAAATATTTATTTCACTGCTCATTGTTGTTGATGTTAAATAATCAAACAGTCAATATAGTTGGGGTGAGGTTGATTAGGGGCCGCTCACTTCTCCGAATATCTGGTTTTGAGTTGAGTAGCTTTCGCCTGCACATATAACAACTCGTGAGAGGACGGGGACTAGTTTCCCCGTGGTTCCTCCGACGATTAAGTCAGTTGATGGACTTGAGTGGAAAAATTGATGAACTATGTGAGTTCTGAAGTGTAGTTCAGTCTAATTTGTCGATATTTCTTGGAAAAATTCCCCCTTGATGTTGAGAATAGTACCTCTATTTATAGTGGTGAAAAAAAGGGTAGAATGATAATCTCAGTCGAGTACAAGATGGAGGCAAACGAGTATGGTCTGGCGGCTGCGTCAGCACTTACTTTATAAGTGTCAGTTGACGAGTGGAGGAGATCAGATCACCTCAACATTTAATGTGAAGTGATTGGGGGCATGACCGTGCCGACATGGTCCAACTTGTTATGAAGGCTATCGGGGCTAGAGGTATGATGAGCCCTGCCAAGCATTAAATGTGACATTGACGTGTTGTCAGCGGGTGAGCTTCGAGGTTCAAGTCATCATTTTACTTGGCAGAGAAGTAACGCCTTTCGAGTCGAACTCGCGAGACGTCGAATAACTGGTCGAGTGGGCTTGTAGTGAGTCGTCTTCCGATGAGAGAATCAACAAGTATCGCTCTTTGAATCGATCTAAGGAGATGTCGACTCGGCGAGTCGACTAAGTCTGGATTCTTAGGCCTTATCGTCAATTTAGTTTGAGCGGTGCATGTAGGGGGACACCTGTCTGTTCTAGCAAAAGGGTTGTACTTTGGCGATTGAAAACACCATAACAAAATTATAGTATAATTCTTAATAGTATTTAGTAATATATTATTCTATTTATACCATTATTTTAATTCTTATATTATAATTAATAAATAATTATTATAATAATTTAATTGGTTACTACTAACAATTGTTATTTTATTTATAAATGATTTTATTATATAACAATTAATAGTTATAATATTATGATAATTATAATTATTTAGGAAGATAAGGACGTGCATAATTAATAAGAAATTATTTTTATTTAATAAAAAATAATTAAAAATAATGAAATAATTAAATTTTATCAAAATTTGAGAGGACAAAAAAGAAAATTAAAAACTTTATTAGCCCAATCCTCTTTTTGGTAAGTATAGTTATGGGCGAAGTAGTTGGGCCTGAAGCCCAAACCAACGTTTGTTCGTACTGGCGAAGAGGGCGGCCCAATGTGTAACTTCTTTCGGCCGGAAAAGTACAGAGGCTAGAAATATTTTAAATCAGTAATTAATTAAATATCATGACCAGGCAGAATTATGCATCTACAGTTTAAAATTAACTTCAAATACTTCACCAAGCTGCTAAAATATGTGTATTAATATGGCAAAACATAAATAGCTAGGCTTACATAGATTAGGCTAGAAATCCTTTTTCTCCTTATATTATTTTCTATAAAGAGCCCATTATGGGATTTTTTTTAAAGGTGGGTTGTAGTCTATCTCATAATAATGGGAAATTGCTTGACGTCCGTAGATGTCCAAGAAGTAAATAAGTTGCACTTTCCTACAAATGTCCAAGTTTGACCAAATCAAATAGAAGTTTATAAGCTTTAAATGTTAATTGTATTATTTTTTAATATATTATTTTAAAATATTTTCATTTACCAACATGATGAAACATTTTATGTAACATGTTTATAGATATAACTAGAATATTTTTAGATTTTTTTTACAATTTTGCATATCAATTAGTAGAATCCTCGGAAGAATATATCGGGCCTTTATAAAGCTAAGTCTACGGGCCTGATATTGTTGATGTCAAATTCAACTATTTATTGTGGGCTTTTTGATGAATCGCTGAATCAGCCTGTTGTTATCAATTTATTCTTTCCCCCTTTCGCCAAGAAGTTCTCATGAAAGAAGGGGGACAAAGAAATCTTAGAGAAATGGGGTTTTCACAAAGAGATTAAAAAAAAAATGCGTACATTAAGGAAGTATTTATTGTATATGTAGATGATTGGCTCTATTTTCTATTTTTGGAATATCAAAAACTAAGCATTGGTGGTCTCGTTTTACAGGAGAGTTCTCTGATTATATATCAAAAGAAGTAAATTAAAATAGGCGTTATAAAATCTTAGTTAAAAGATTTCAAAAAAATTGTATTTCTACCTGTTAATTTGGATAATTAGATGTTGATGAAGGTGTTAATATTTTTTTGAGCAAATTTGCATGTGAATGTTAGATATGTATAATGCCATCTTTCTTGAATTAATATGTCTATTTCTAACTATATTTAATTGACAAATTCGTTTTCATTATGTCATCTTAAACAGCTTTCATGTATTGATAATTGGAGATGCCGCTTTCAGTTTTTCTATCAACTACTTTTTATTGTATAGTAACCCTATATGAAAATTTTAAAGTTCATAATTCAAAAAGTTGGGAGAAAATTTTTAAAAAATATTCATATTTCAACAGTAGCTAAATAGATTTATACATCTCTTTCCGAAGGGTGTGACATCCAAAGGGTGTGGATGCTAATGACTGTCATCCACTTAAACTAAATCATTGAGATTACAAACTGGCACAACACATAATGTTCAATAGTCATTTATCTTTACTTCACTTTTCAGAAAAGCCTCATATTTCTAGTATAATAAGTTGTTTTTGATAGATTTAAATACTAAAATAACGTTTCAGTCACAAATATCTTTAGCTAGGCGGAGTTTGACAGCCACGGTTGGTTGCCTCATGGGTATTAATTGGACTCTCCCTAACCATCGAAACTAATTAAAATAGCCCAAAAGATTTGTACAACTTGGTATATATAGTAGCCTAAACACAAGTTGCATACTTAATTAATTAGTTTTACTCAAGAAAAAGGAAAAAAGAAGTTTTAATATTTTACTGAATTGGCTTTCTAAAGGTGGAGAAAACTTGCTTAGTGCGTTGTAAAGCTATAAAAGGATATACGTGAGATAGTCTACTTATCAACGAGCACACACCTTTCATCGTTGATTTGGCGACTCTTCGATCACTCCCCACTAGTTATGGTACTCAATATACACTTGGAAGGGTTGTAAAGGCTAATGCGAGAAGAATCCATGCGCTGATAAAGGATGACTTTCGATCGTTTTCTTCTTTGGTTCTTCTCTTTTCTCGTCTCGTCAATTTCTAGCCATACAAGATGACGGGTCAAAAGGAAAGCGGAAACTGTACACGTAGTCATACTTTTTTCGTTGGATATACAGTGCAGCGAGAGTTGTCTTTCGTTGGAGCAGTGTAAAACAAAACTTTTTAAGAACACGCACGTCTGATTTAAAAATCGCCTATAGGTTCACACACGTAGTTCGAGGCGAAACAAAGGCAACAAACGTCATCATGAGATTATCCGATGCTAAGAGGGAATGACGAAACGCATAAAACAGAGTCGGTGAAATGTACAAATTAATCCGTGAGACGGCGGAACAAGACCAAAACAAGACATAGTCGCTTGAAAATCGCATCAAAGCGGCCTGCGGTGTGCGAGTCACATGAAAGTGACCTGCACCGGTGCGGGTCATGTTAATGTGACCCACACTCGTGTGGGTCACCTTAGTGTGACCCACCCGCGGGTCACATTGAACTGACTCGTACCCCGGTTCCCGAAAACACGTATTTCAATGTTTTCTCAGGATTTGTTCGTTTCAGAGCCTTCCAACTGCTTGGATATCATCCCTAAATGTGGTTAGGTCGTTATTAACTGAAGATGAGGCCAAATCGCTTGTTCTTATCCAAAAACACCAAGCCTAAAAATACAAGCCTAGGGGGATCTGAAATTCTGAAAAGAGGGCGAGGTGTTGTCGGTTTAGAGAGTAAATCCCACGAATTTCAGAAGAGAGCTAGTGGATTTTGGCGAACTCCAGCATAAAGAATGAGCGTTTCGAGAGATCTGAGGCCCGTTTCGTCATTCCTTGAGATCAGAATTTATACTGATCTCTAGAAGAGTCGTAATCACTTGGTTGAGATTATCACTTTTGTTCTTGTTTTCTTTGTGAAACAACGAACATTTAGCCTTCCGATCAACCTGATCTGATCCGCGACGGTCTACGGATAAACCCCAGCATATGCAAAGACCCCACGCGAGCAGCGGGTGATAAACATCCTCTGCGTGTGTTTTAAAGAAAGTTATAATCTTTTTTTTTATTTTCATTGTATAAGGAGTCTTATAAAAAGTCATTCCTTTTGAACTTATTGTATCGACTGAAGTTGTAATGAGTCCTGCAATGAAGAAACCAACTTTCGAACCAAACATCCACCTATATATCCAATGGGAAAAAAAACCATAAAATTATCTATTGATCACATAAATGTGCCACGATATATGGATCATATACGATACTTATTATATATGTATTTATAGTTTAATGAAAGAAACCTCATAGAATATATTCGTCAAAACCAAATACATATACAAAACAATAAGAGGAAACATATATGGATATACTAGACGGTTATAAAGGAAAGATTCAAGGATATTGAAAAGTACTATATGGCACAAAAGTTGTTAAATAAATTAAAATTTCTCAAATCATAGTTCCCAAATCTAAGAACCTATGATTAGATATATCTATCATCAAAATTGGTTTGAGATCGAATAATTCAAATGTTAAGACAATCAAATCATCTAACTGATACAGATATTCATGCATTCAAATGAATCCGAAAACTTTACTTATATCCATTTTCTTATTCGTATATCACACAAAATTTAAAAAGATATTCATATCCTCATTCATTTCCTATGTACCAGATACAGATATTTAGCATATGTATGCGTATCTTTTTGATCAATAATACAAATGTGAATCCTTTTTACGTTCTAGTTCTATCCAAAGAGGATGACGATGATGATGGTGATATCTCGGAGCAACAACCTTATCTATAACTAGAAGAGCTGCTTTCAAATAGTATATAACACAAAAGGGATAAAAAGAGAATTAGCTAGGATCTTGATGATGACTTCATTGCTAAGTTGGCAAAGGGAGGGGATCTATATCAAGATATAAAGTGCTGATGCAAATTTTCTTTCTGTCGGATGAAAAAGGCTCCCAACTTGGTCTGCATTTGATTTAGTATTGACTTCGTGGATGAGGGACCGCAATGGATCTTGACCTTAGAGCAAGTGCAGCAAGCTCCCAGTTGGGAGTCCTAGTCAGCATGCTCTCAAGAGCTCTCAAGCTTTTCAAAATAAAAAATTAACAAATTATACCTTGGGAGGCACTCCTTCTTTTATGGAGCTCCAACAAGCTCCTAGTTAGGAGCTCCAACAATATCAAAAAAACCCCTCTTCTATTTTAATATTTCACACATTACTTTTAATTATATTTAAACCTCTTGTATTTTATTTCTAACCGTTGCACACGGTCTTCGAGGCAACCCACGGTCTTCGAGGGAGCGCACACGGTCTTCGAGGTTAAGGTCGATCCTTCACCGGTATTTAAGAGTTGCACACGGTATTTTATTTCCAACAAGCCTTCTTCTTCTTTGTGGTCGGTGTTTCTTGGGATGACACTTGTTGTGTTGCGGATTGCGATAACTCGATGGGATGACCTTCTTCTACGACTTCTGTATAGAACGGCGAGTATAAGGTCGATCCTTCACCGGTAAGGAGATGCGAATAGTAGTTGTTTTGGGAGGGATCCATGAGATTTGTAATTTGATAGGAAAATATAGAATTTTTTTTATGAGAGAGTTGTGTGGATTGTGAATTGTGGATTGTGAATTGTGAATTGTGAATTTATAGAGGTTTTTGTTACTGTTCAACAGCAAGAAAATGGAGCTCATAGCTCAACGGTAATAATTTTTTCTCTCAACGTTTCATTTTTTACACAACGGTACATTTTTTCACTCAAACGGCCAAATTTTTCTTTCAAACGTTCATTTTTTCACTCAGTCCAACGAATAAAACATCGAACCCAGAGAATAAAATGTCCACGAAATTTCCCCCAAACCAAAACCTCTTCATTTTCCCCCAAATCCCAACCCCAAATCCCCAAATCCCAACCCCAGTCGGAGGCCTCATCTTCTCCCCCAGTCGGAGGCCTCAAACAACCTCGTCTTCTTCCCAGTCGGAGGCCTCATCTCCGCGAACACCAAGCTCCTGAAATCATCCACCTGTTTCCCCTCCTCTTCCACATCTCTGGCGCCTCATCTTCTGGAGCTCCCAAGCGCTCCACAAATTTGTGGAGCGCTTGGGAGCTCCGAAGCTCTCCACCTCCACGTCATCGCTTGAGAGCAGGTTGGGAGAGCTTCGGAGGCTGTTGGAGGGGGCTAAATCGGAGGAGGTGTCCACGTCGGAGCTGAGAGCAGGCTTGGGAGCTTGCTGCCCATGCTCTTATTGCATAGCCCATTACCTTTTAACCAAAGATATAATTGCTTGAAAGTTATCAAAATTGTAGGACATGTTGCATTATACGTACGTAGACTCTTTTAGTGTTTGGATAACTACGAGCTTTATGATCTACATGCAGTTGATGGGTTTTTCTACATGTGATGATTTCTTCAAATGGTTATCTCTACCACTAGAGCTTTGATGGATGAAGTTGCACTAAGATAAAGTTGAAACAATGTATACAGTGGGAATATTTAATCTACCTAGTGAACACCGAACAACCAAACCGTGTTAAGATGGAGAGTACTGAAAGAGTTCGAATTCCATTTAACTGATTTTATTAGAAAAAAAATTAAATCCATTTAAAAAAATTTTTGATACACATTAATGATATGTAATGGGGGACCACGAGATTTGATCACTGGGCAAATCACAGCGCGTGGAGAAGTAAAACCCAGCGAACAAAGTTGAAGGCCGGCCCACCCGATTTCGTTTTTTAGAGACCTATAAATGTGCCTAGGGTTTCGTGAAGATTTCTTTTTGTGCATGGTTTCGGATGTAGGGAATTGTTTTGTTAGCGGCTACAGTTCTCGGCTAAGGAGAAGAAAAAGAGTACGGAAGAAAAAGTAGCGGCTGTTGGGCTCCTTTTGGGTGGCGAATCAGAGGCTTTCTTCCTTTTGGTTTCTTTTGTAGAGTAGATTGAGTGATTGTAAACCCTAGTTGTATTCTCTTCCTCTATTAGTAGATCTCCCCCCTCCTTGCCCCGTGGACGTAGGCAATTTGCCGAACCACGTAAAAATTGCTTGTATCGCTATTTGTGTGATTTGTAATAGTTTTTAGGTTCCCTTGACGCGCAGTCCTAGAGCTGACGAGAGGAAGAGCTAATATCCCACTTTGATGGGATATTAGGTTTCAGATTCTTGTTCCCTTTGAGAAACAAGAATTCTTATTGCGACCTGACTCTCTTGTTGTGCTACCAAAGTGCTGCCGAAATTTCCGCTGCGCGCAACAAGTGGTATCAGAGCCCAGATTTCAGATCTAGAGTGTTTTGGATTAGGTGGAGGAAGATTCAGTTGGAAGCTTGGTTCTTGGAGTTCTAGGCTTCGGTGGAGATAGCATTAGGAGTTGTCGTTGGAGATTTCGCTTTCCTCATGTGGATAGGAGATCTATTTGGAATCCGATCTAGGGTTCAGTTGGGTGGTTCCTAATTTCTATCAAATTTGTTCTTTCTCTATGATTTGGAGTTAGTTTGTAATGGGAGAAGAAGGTGAAAGCAGCAAATCGATGGCGAGTACAATACAAGTTGGTTTTCAGAATACTAAGATTAGTGTGGTGAAATATGACGACAAAATCAACTTTGGTTTGTAGATGAGCGACGTACAGGATGCGCTCAATGCTCAGAATTTGGAAGAGACCATCATGGTCCACGAGAAGCCACCTAAATATGATGAGGCGATATGGGAGAAGATGAATATGAACGCTTGTGGGGTGATCAGGTCATGTTTGAAACATGAGCTGAAATATGATATGATTGTGGTGACGTCTGTAATGAAGATGTGGGAAATTCCCAACAACAAGTATCTCACGAAGAGTGTTGAGAACATGTTGCACTTGCTGCGAAGACTCTTCAGGTTTTAGATATCCAGAGGCACCTCGCTAGCGGCTCATATGAACAACTACACTAAGTTGTTGTCGGACTTGGCGAATGTTGATGAGAAGATATCGGATGAGTACAAGGCGATTATTTTGTTGGGCTCCTTACCGGATGAGGAGTATGATACCTTCGTGCTCACTTTGTTGAACGGGAGATCTTCTATCAGCTATAGTGAAGTGACAAACGCATTGACCAATTACGATTTGAGGAGGAAGGATAAGGAGACTTCCCGTGCTAGCACTTCAGGCGAGGCATTGTCGACGAGAGGTAGAAGCCCATATCCGAAAGATGGTAATAGAGGAAGGTAAAAGTCTAGAGGCCACCACCAATTAGCAAAGAACCAATGTGCATTTTGCAAGGAGCAGGGATATTGGAAGAGAGACTGCCCGAAGCTCAAGGAGAAAGAGAATGACAAGAAAAATGGCCCAAAGGCCAATGAGGTGAATATTGCGAAAGGCGATGATTCCGATGATTCGTGCTTTTCTCTACTGATTACTACGGAGTTGAACCATGTGGATGCATCAGATTGGATGCTTGATTCCGGCGCTACTTATCATGTGACCCCTAAGCGAGACTGGTTAGCATCTTTTGAGAAAGTCGACGGGGGTGTTGTTGTCATGGGAAATGATCAATCCTGTGGCGTTTGTGGGATAGGTACCGTACGGGTTAGGATGCACGATGGAGTAGTCCGTGAATTGAAGGAGGTGAGATTTGTTCCTCAGCTGAAGAAGAATCTTATCTCAGTCAGAGCTTTGGAGACGAAGGGATTCAAGGTGACTTTCGAAAATGCTGTAGCGAAGGTTACTAAGGGATCATTGGTGGTGATGAAGGGAGTCCGTAATCAGAATTTGTATTATCTGAAGGGAAGCACCGAGATTGGCCAGGTTGCTTCGGCTATTTCAGAAGCGGACATAAGCAGACTTTGGCACTATAGGTTGGGGCACACAGGTGAAAAATCACTGCAGGCATTGTGCAAGCAGGGGCTATTGAAGGGAGCCAAGAGTGGGAAGATTGAGTTCCGTGAGCACTGTGTTCTTAGCAAGAAGACGAAGGTGAAGTTCGGGACTGCCATTCATCAGACGAGGGGCATCCTAGACTACATGCACATAGATGTTTGAGGTCCCACCAAGACTGCATCACTTGGTGGTCGACATTGGTTCGTCACTTTTGTAGAAGACTATTCTAGGTGTTGTTGGGTGTACACCATGACGAAGAAGAGTGAAGCCCTAAATTTGTTTGTGGAGTGGAAAAAGAGATTGGAACTGCAGACTGGGAGAAAGATCAAGACGTTGCGATACGACAACGGTGGTGAGTATATTTCTGACCCCTTTCAGCAGCTATGTTGAGACGAGGACATAGAAAGACACTTCACGGTTAGTCATACACCACAGCAGAATGGGGTGACAGAGAGATTAAATCGGTCTTTACTAGAGAAGATCCGATGCTTATTGTCGCAGAGTGGTTTGGAGAAGATCTTTTGGGCTGAGGCACTTACATATACAAGCCACCTCATTAATAGGCTGCCTTCATCTGCGATTGAGGGGAAAACCCCTATGGAGATGTGGTCGGGAAAGCCAGCACATGACTATGACCAACTCAAGGTATTTGGGTGCCCTGCATTTTATCATGTGAGAACTGATAAGTTGGAACCTCGAGCTAGGAAGGCTATATTTGTAGGATTCAAGCGTGGTGTCAAGGCATACAAGCTTTAGGATCCAGTTGATAAGAAGATTGTGCTGAGTAGGGACGTCATATTCGATGAGGCTTCTATCTTAAAGCTTCCCAGCTCTCATCAGGTGGAGAGTGACCCGACGGAAGAGATATCACAGGTGGTGGAGATCGATGCAGCTCCACATTGTCCAGATGGTACAGTATCCATTAGAGTGCCCACTGAGGTGACGCTAGGCGAGCACGACGGTGATACGGAGGATACGGGTATTGATGTGCAGGATCAGGAACCGACAACTCAGGTTCAGGATCCTATTGCGGTTCGGAGACAGAGGAGAAACATATAGATGCCAGCACGGTATGCCGACATAGTTACGTATGCACTTCCGGTGGAGAGTATCGATGAGATGATACCTACTACTTTCAGAGAGGCCGAGCAGAGTTCGGAAGCTGATTCGTGGCAGGTGGCTATGCAGGAGGAGATGGAATCTCTTCATAAGAACGATACATGGGAGCTTGTTGAGCTTCCAAAGGGGCGGAAGGCAATTGGTTGCAAGTGGGTATACACGAAGAAGGAGGGCATTGAGGGCACTCCATTGAGGTTTAAGGCTAGGTTAGTTGTGAAGGGCTATGCACAGGAGGAAGGTATTGACTATAATGAGGTTTTCTCTCCGGTGGTGAAGCACTCTTTGATTCGGATTTTGTTAGCTTTGGTGGCACGGTATGGTTTGGAGTTAGATCAGTTGGATGTGAAGACAACATTTCTTCATGGTGATCTTGATGAAGAAATATATATGACTCAGTGTTTGTTGGAAATTTGATGCAAAAAGACAATGAAAGAAAAATTTGACTTGTATTCCTCTCAAAATCAATTACAATTTGGATTCCGATTACAAAAGAGAGGAGAATGAATTTGATTCTCCCCTTTATTTAATTCTGGGTTCTTCACGGTGGCGATGGAGTGCCTCCCTCGAATGCTCGCGTCGAGTTTGCTCTCCGTTGACGATCCGAACGTCTTGATTCACTGGAACGATGTCTTCTCCTCACGATTTGACGCTGTGGAGAACTTGCGTGGCAAGTTTTGAAATAACTCTTGACGAGTTGATAACTCTGAACGAGTTTTAGAAGAACTCGTAGAGTAAGTTTTGAACTCTGATCGAGTTGATAACTCTGAACGAGTTTGAACTCTTGAAAAAGAGTTGATTTGAACCGAAAGTTCGGTTAATAAGCCAAGGAAGAAGCTCCTGTTGCTGGTCTCCAAAACTCCTTGTTGCTGCAGAACGCGGCAAGATGCTCGATCAAGGATCCCCAAAAAGTCAGCTCCCCCCTCCAAAAAAAAAGAGGATCCGAACTCAGTTGAGTTTTGAGGTATTTATAGGGGGTTAAGGGTATAACCGCCCCCTTAAATATCTCCTTAATGAGGGTTTAATGGGGTCTAACTGCTCCCCATAAATCTCTCCATGATAGGGTAGTGATCCCCTAAAATCTTGGGGAGAAAACGGTTCTGGAACCGTTCAAATCGTGCTTGAACGAGTTAAACGCTGAAAACAGCGTTCTGGGCTCGAACTGTGCGTTTCTGGACCTGAAACGCACAGTTGAGGTTGAAAAACGCACAGCTGGGGCTGAAAACGCACAGCTGGAGCTGAAAAACGCACAGCTGGGCTGAAAACGCACAGTTGAGGCTGAAAACGCACAGCTGAGGCTGAAAACGCACAGCTGGGCCTGTAAACGCACAGTTGGCCTGTTTCAGGCTAAAAACGCACAGTTGAGCCCATAAACGCACAGTTGACCTGTACTCTGCGTCACAGAGTTAGATGTATGCTGGAAAACGCAGAGTTAAGCCTGTTTGAGGCTGAAAACGCACAATTGTGCTGTTTTAGAGATTAACTCTGCGTTTTGATGTTGAAAACGCAGAGTTGAGCATGTGCGTTTTGACTCTGTAATGCAGAGGCGAACCTTAAGCGGGCTTGGCGAGCTTCAGGCTAAGTCCAATGTTCTGACGAAGTCCAGTCTTGCAGACGGACTTCAGAACATTACTTGCTACGAAGAACATGTCATAACTTTCAAACCGTACGTCGGAATTAGACGAATTATATATGAAAATCGGCTATCTCGACGAGACGGGGCCATCCGAACCGAGCCAAAGGCTTCGGTTCGCTTCCTCCGTTTCGCCAAATTCCTTACGGTTTGAGAGATATTTGTATTCTAATATGAAGAGACCGTCAACTTGTAGTCTCTTTTACCAAAGCTTTGCACAGATCGTCCTCTTGTAATCTTTGTCTTGGCTTCTTAAAAATATAAGAGTCGTCAGATTGTAACTCCCGATGTTGATTGTGAAGGCTGTTGAATTGGGGCCTTCATTAGTTGTTGTGAAGGTCGTCAGATTGTAGCCTTCTATGTGAAAGTCCTCAAATTGGAGCCTTCTGGAAGTCGTCAGATTGTAACTTCCATCATCGGTGTTTGATGGGGGATCAACTATCTATTGTGATTTTTAGGTTTTTGAAAGTTCGCGGTTGACTGGGACGAATTTTCGGAATACTTTGGATCTCACTCTGATCTTGGAGCTGTCACAAAGGAGTTGTTCTCTGCACTCGCTTCGAAGGCAGCTTGGTTGAAGGGATTTTCCATGCAGGACCTGTGTGAAGGTATGCGCCATAATCCTGCTTCTGGAATGTGGGAGTGGACCCTGCATTTTGAACTTGAGATGCGGGTTTCACCCTTGCATGTTGAATTTGGAATGCGGGTGTGACCTCGGCGTTCGGTTTTTGCATCGCGGGTCTGACCTCAACGTTTTGACTTAAGACATGGAAGTGGCTTCCGTGCACTTAAGACATGAGTTGTTGAATATCATTTCTCCATGATAATGTTTTGATGATAACAATTTATATTTTGTGTGCACTAACTTTCATATGCAGATTTCAATATCAGAATATGTACAAGTGCAAGTGAATATCAAGGCATTTTGAAATGAAGAAAATGAAGAACAAAAGATAATGTATTTGAATTTTTCTTTGCTTAGAATATTTGTACAAGCCTTGATCACACACACACGCACACACACAAAATTTTAGAACACACTAACACAGGCTTAGTGTGTTGGTTAACTATAGAAATCCCCTATGTTAACCATTAGAATAGTAGTTAAAACTTAATTATAAAAACTCATTATTTCTGAATATTTGATCTTAATAGTCGACTAATTAGGATAGTAGTCGACTACTCATGTATATAACTCAAATACAAGTTTCTGTCTGTTTACAGTATAGTCGACTAATTAACATTATAGTCGACTACTGAAGAAAATGTCATTTTTCAAGTTTCTGTCAAATTACAGTATAGTCGACTAATGATCATTATAGTCGACTACTAAGAACATTTTCCGAAAACACAGAGTCTGTCTGAACTCAGTGTAGTCGACTAATGACTACAGTAGTCGACTACAAGAGACAGTTTTTCAGTTTTCAGAATTTGAATATCTGACAGTTTTTGGCCGTTTTTAAACGTTTTCAAACTTTAAAAACTTGTCTTTTCAAGGGGTATATATAGGTTATTTGTTCAGAAAAATGAAAGATATATACATACCCATAAGCTTTGATTCTTGAGCAATTTCCTAAGTGAAAAACATTCTGATTTTCTGAAAAAGAAGAGTTTCTGAAATTGCCTATATACTTTCATCAAAAACAAATCAATTAGGCAATTTTACAAAGATTAAAAGAATCCTAAGCCACTGCTGCACATTATTACACATTCAAGGCTTATAGGATCATTGTGTTCTTCTTCAACAAGTTTTCTCTCGGTTGTGAGAGGGTTAGTCTCTTGGGTTAGAGATTGGTGTTCAAATTGACAAGGAGTTTGTCAATTGGTGTTGCAATTTGCAGGAACTTGCAAATTGGTCAGGTTTGCATTTGATTTTGTAAGTTTATTCAAAATCATAGTGAAAACTCTCAAGCGGGATTTGCTTGGGGACTGGATGTACACCAGTTTGGTGGAACCAGTATAAAATCCTTGTGTTTGTGTTTGCAAATTTCTGAGATTGCCATTTTTTCTTTGCAATTTATTATCTACTTTGCAATAATTTTAAAAGAACACTATTCACCCCCCCTCTAGTGTTCAAGTGTATCTATTTCAGATCCTACATTTGGTATCAGAGCAAGGTGAAAGATGGCATTGTCAAATACATCACAATTCAAGGAAGGTCACTCTACAAATCGTCCTCCAATGTTCGATGGCACGAACTACAACTACTGGAAGTGTAGGATGAAGATCTATCTCCAATCTCTTGGCTACGAACTTTGGAACGTCGTTGAAACAAAATATGAGAAACCAACAACTCCTTTCGCGGAATGGACTACATCTCAAAGGAACAATGCGAATTTGGATTCTAAAGCAATGAATGCCTTATTTTGTGCACTTGACAAGAATGAGTTCAATAGGGTGTCAACGGCCACATCCGCATATGATATTTGGCACACACTCGAGGTAACTCATGAAGGTACTACTAAAGTTAAAGAATCTAAAATTTCTGTTCTTGTGCACAGATTTGAATTATTCAAGATGAAGGAAAATGAGACTATTGGAGAAATGTTCACAAGATTCACCGACATCACAAATTCTCTTATTGGTCTTGGAAAAACATATACTCAAGTGGAGATGGTAAGAAAGATACTTCGTTCACTTACTCCACAATGGGAAAAGAAAGTTACCGCTATTGAAGAAGCCAATGATTTGTCAACTCTTACGGTTGAAAATCTTATTGGTAATCTTATGGCATATGAAGTACAACTTGAAGATAGGAAGAATGATGAAGAATCTAAGAACAAGAAAGTTCTTGCATTTAATACTACTTCAGATAAAGAAGATTCAGATGATAATGATGAAGAAATGGGCATGTTTGCACGAAAATTTCGAAAATTCATCAAAAGAGGTAATTTTAAATTTAAGAATTCAAATTCAACTAACCCTCTTTGTTTTAAGTGTAATAAACCAGGGCATATGAAGAAAGATTGTCCAATGTTGAAGAATAAACAAAAATCAAGTTATTTCAACAACTTCAACAATATTCAAAATAACAAGAAGAGGAAAGCAATGGCGGTCACTTGGGATGATAGTGATGAATCATCCTCAGATGAAGAAATTGAAGAAAAGGAAAGTGCTCACATGTGTTTCATGGCACAAGATGATGTAAGTGAAAATGAAGAGCTTTTAGATGCTTTTAATGAATTATATGAAACTTTTATAAGATTAAAAATTTCACATAATTTTCTTAAAGGTGAGAATAAAAGGTTACGTGAAGAAATTTCAGATTTAAATTCCTCTACTTATACTAATTCTCAATTAGTTGAATTAAAAGAAGAAAATTTTTCTTTACTAAAAGAAAATGATAATTTATCTAATGAAAATAAATATTTAAAATCAGAATGTAATAAGTTAAATATTCGAATTAATAGTTTAGATAAAGATATTTCTTCTTTTAAATCAAGATATGAAGATATATGTTTAAATGTAAGCAAATTTAATAAAGGAAAAGAAAATCTTAATAATATTCTTTCTTTTCAAAGAGAATCACAAAAGACAAAAGGATTAGGTTTTCAAATTAATAAAAACAAATCAAAGAATACAATTTTTGTAAAACCTTCTTGTGATTTGCATGATTATAAATATGAAAATTTGTATAAAAAGAAATCAAAATTCTTTTCTATTTGGGTTCCAAAAGAATTATCTTCTTTTAATAAGAATTTTTATATTTCTGATTTTATTAAAAATATTTGTTTATCATCTAATTATTTAAGTAAATCAAACTCTTCATGGGTTTGGTTTCCTAAAGGCTAATTTAAAGGACCCAACATAGTATGGGTACCAAAATGTAAATGTTTATTTTTTCAGGTACCCAAGAAAGATAGGTGGATTTTAGATAGTGGTTGCTCTAAACATATGACTGGAAATATTCAATTGTTGTCATCTTTTCAAAACAAGGATGGAGGTACCGTTACTTTTGGAGATAACAACAAAGGAAAAGTCATCGGTATTGGTTCCGTAGGTAATCCAAACAAACCTATCATTGATAATGTTTTATTAGTTAATGGTCTTAAACATAATTTACTAAGTATTAGTCAACTTTGTGATAAAGGTTATAAAATTGTTTTTGAAAAAGAATCATGCTTAATTTATGATATTGATTTAATAACCATTATTTTTAAAGGTTATAGAAAAAATAACATATATGTGTTATCAATGAATAATATTTCAAATGAACATTGTCTTATTGCATCATCTAATGATTCTATTTTATGGCATAAACGTTTTGGACATGTTAACTTTAAACATATGTCTAAGATTTCTAAAAATGATTCAGTAAATGGTTTGCCTAAGATGTCATTTAAAAATAATTTTTGTGATGCATGTCAACAAGGAAAAATGCACAAATCTTCTTTTAAATCTAAAAATATAATATCTACAAATAGACCATTAGAATTAATTCATATAGATCTTTTTGGTCCATCTAGAGTAGCATCTTTAAATGGAAGTGTTTATACTCATATACCTTATTGGAGTATTTAAGAAGCAGTTTATACTCGTATACTTTTCGGAGTATTGATTCTTTCATTGCAACGCATTGACCGGCGTTGACCTAGGGTTACGCGTTGTCCGGCGTTGACCTTAGGGTTTTGGACGTCGTACGTTGAATTTTTTTGCTTGCAACGCGTTGACTGGGTTGGATCTTAGGGTTTTGAACGTCGTACGTTGAATTTTTGCTCGCAACGCGTTGACCGGCGTTGACCCTAGGGTTTCGAATGTCGTACGTTTGACTGTTTGATTGCAACGCATTGATCGGCGTTGACCTAAGGTTACGCGTTGTCTGGCGTAGACCTTAGGGTTTTGAACGTCGTATGTTGCTTAGGTCACGAGACCAACTAAAGAAGCTGATGCGTCAGTGACTCTCGTATTTATAGGATTTTTGGCAAATCCTCAGCCATCAACGGGTTTGATAAGCCTTTACCGACTACCGTTTGAGTCGGGCTAGCATGCGGATTGTTTAAGTCCGTTCCGCATGTGACGTTACGCTAAAAGAGTTAACCCTTTTAGTGCTACGATATTGAATACGTAGACTTCGTCTTTCTCACGGGAATAGACTACCCGGCGACGCGTGTTAGGCGTCGACTTTGGGGTTTTTGGCTAACCCCCAGCCTTTAACGGATTTGATTAGCCTTTACCGACTACCGTTTGAGTCGGGCTAGCATGCGGTTTAACAAAATCCGTTCCGCATGTAACGTTGTGCTAAGAGAGTGAATTCTCTTGGACATTGTGTTATGATGTTGAATACATAGGCTTCACCATTGTTACGGGAATAGGCTACCCGGCAACATGTATTAGACGTTGACTTATCCCTACTTAGGCTTCGGGATAATATACCCCAGAATCGAACTCTGGTGTCTTTTTCAATCGGTAAAAGACTAAACCGGCGACACGTGTTAGGTGTCGACATATCCTTTCTTAGGATTCAGGATGACATTCCCCATGCGTGTAAGGCATGGATTTTGGTGTTATTAATAACAACCTGTCACAATGTTGAATATGTGAACGGGTGTTCTTTTCAACGGTTTAAGAACTAACCGGCAGCGCGTGTTAGGCGCAGACTTATCCTTACTTAGGTTTCAGGATAGAATACCCCAGAATCGAACTCTGGTGTCTTTTTCAATCGGTAAAAGACTAAACCGGCGACACGTGTTAGGTGTCGACATATCCTTTCTTAGGATTCAGGATGACATTCCCCATGCGTGTAAGGCATGGATTTTGGTGTTATTAATAACAACCTGCCACAATGTTGAATATGCGAACGGGTGTTCTTTTTAATGGTTAAGAACTAACCGGCAGCGCGGGTTAAGCGCAGACTTATCCTTGCTTAGGTTTCAGGATAGAATACCCCAGAATCGAACTCTGGTGTCTTTTTCAATCGGTAAAAGACTAAACCGGCGACATGTGTTAGGTGTCGACATATCCTTTCTTAGGATTCAGGATGACATTCCCCATGCGTGTAAGGCATGGATTTCGGTGTTATTAATAACAACCTGCCACAATGTTGAATATGTAGACGGGTGTTCTTTTTAACGGTTAAGAACTAACCGGCAGCGCAGGTTATGCGCAGGCTTATCCTTACTTAGGTTTCAGGATAGAATACCCCAGAATCGAACTCTGGTGTCTTTTTGTACGGAAAAAGACTAAACCGACAGCGCGTGTTAGGCGCAGACTTATCCCTGCTTAGGATTCGGGATAAACTTCCTAGGATGAATCCTGAATTCTTCGAAAAGGATTGGTATGGGGAAGGAAGAATTTTATATTCTATTCCCCGAACAAAGAAGGAAAGGAGACTCGAGGTGGGATCTCCACCCCCAGAATCCGGAAAGGTGAAACTAAGAGTGGGATCTCCACTCCGAGAATCAAAAAGATTCGGATAACCCTAACTGTCGGAAGGTTTGATTATCGAACTAAAGATGAATTTCTCGTTTATCGAGAATGAATCGTGGTTTTGGTCCTAACTGTAGGAAGGTTTGACCAAGTGGGAGGTTTGAGGTGACCCTAACTGTAGGAAGGTTTGATCACTCGATTTGAAAGTGGACCTCTCGTTCATTGGAGGAATCGAGAGGGGTTTTTGGTTTTGGTCCTAACTGTAGAAAGGTTTGACCGAATGGAAGGTTTAAGACGATCCTAACTGTAGGAAGGTTTGATCGCTTGATTTGTGGACCTCTCGTTCATTGGGAGAATCGAGAGGGGATTTTGACTGTGGTCCTAACTGTAAGAAGGTTTGACCAATCAGGAACTTTACGTCCAGACTCTAACAGAGAGAGTGTTGAGTGCACAGACACAGTGAGAACTTGAATGGGAGTCCTTATTCATTACATTGCTGTGGTTTTGGGAACTTCCCGTTACATAAATCGTCCACCCCCAGTTTCCTCTGCGGAACTGGTTCGGACATTATTATCAGTTAACTAACCGGGTTATCCTTAAGAATATTAGCTTAATATTCTCCAGGAACTTCCCGTCAAAAGTGGGGAAACAGTTTAGACTCATATACCTATTGGAGTATCAGGGAGTAGTTTAACCTCTTATACCGGTCGGAGGATTGAGAAACAGTTTATACTCGTATACTCTTTGGAGTGTCAGGAAGCAGTTTATACTCTTATACCGGTCGGAGTTTTGCCGTTTTTATTTGGCTTACCTTAGCGTTATAACGCCGGCTTCGACCAAGGTCTGAATGCTATTCCTGAGAGCAAAGCAATCCTTGGTGGGATGAACAACCCTTCTGTGGTATGCACAGTACTTTGGGTCCGTAGTGTTATCAGCTTCCTCCTGATTCGTGATAGGTGGTAGCTTGATCTTGTTGCCTTCGAGGAGCGATTCGAAGATGGTTGGAACGTCTTCGTCCTTGAAGGAATACTCTCTCTGGAGTCTCGGACCCGAAGTCTTCTGCTGCCTTCGGGATTGCTGTTGTGACGCTTGATTAGCACCACCAGCAGCTGCAGGTGCTTTGCCCTTACCACGGGAAGCGAAGTTTGAGTCCAGCAGATTAACCGTCGGTTGGTTCCTTTCGGCCTTCTTCCTTTTAAGGAAGCGTTCGGCTTGTTCACCGCGCACCTTCAGATCCTTCCAAGTGTCAGACGGTGCTGTCCCCATTGCCTCCAATACGTCCAATGCGAGGTTGTTGTGGCAAGTCTGGAGAATGAATTCCTCGGTGATCGGGTCCCGGCAATTCATCGCCTTGTTCCGGAACCTTTTGACGAAGGTGTCGACTAACTCCCCGTCTTTTTGTTTCTCGTCGAGCAACGATCCGATAGAGATCTCGGTGTCGTCGTCGAAGAAATTTGCAAGGAACTTCGTCTCCATGTCATCCCAGCTGTTCACGCTTCCTGGCTTGAGGCGACGATACCAATCGAAGGCAGCTCCGCGAAGAGTGCCGACGAATGACCGCACCATCAGAGGCTCGTTCCCAGAGATAGCACCCAGGTGCGATTTGAAATAAATCAAATGCTGGGTGGGGGAACCCCTTCCATCGAACGGCGTGAAGTTGATTAGACTAAACTTCGCCGGATAGGGGATTGATTCCCATTCCCTCGGGTATGGACAAGGAATGCCCGTTTTCTTTACCTCTTGAGCAGACAGCAACGTATTGATTTTACTCTCGAGGCTTTTGATCTTCAAGTCTTCACTTGTATCCCCGTTGGCATCCTCACTACCACCCCCTGCATTGATGGGAGGGTTATTGGCATTGTGAGCTTCATCCCCATCCGCGTGCTCCTTTTCCTGAGCAACCTGGTTACGGTGGCTTGGTTCACCTTGTTGGTTCCTGAATGCTTGGATTTGCTGTTCATGCATCTCTCTCATCTGCTGCATGGCCGTCTCCATCTCGAATTTAAAACTTTCTTTCTGCTTAGCCAAAGCGTCTTCAAGCATTTTGGCCATTTCTTCCGCGCCTATCATGAATGACTCGCGGGGTTGTCCTTCGCTGGACACTGTATTGTCCGATGCGACAGCAGAGCAGGAATCCGATTCTTCATCTTCCGAAGGCAATCTTATCCGAACCCTACCATAAGTTCCTCGTGCGATGGCTCCGGACTGCAGACGGGTTACACGCCGGGACGCTTCCAGAAACGATTTGAGATCAATCTGTGTCGATGTCTCTTTGCTGGTCATGTTGGCGGTGACCTTCGGAAATTCTCCATCCTTAACCACTGTTCTTCTTTGCCGGAAGCGCCTATGCCTTGGTTTTGGCGTTTCGGTGCCGAGCCTTTCGAACACTGAAATTCTCTCGGGGACTCCCTTGATGCAGTTGCATTGAGACAGTACTACCCGAATGAGCTTGGCACATGGGCACTGAGTTTCGAGCCCTTGAGGGCTTCTTTTTCTTGTTTTGTTCGTACCCCCAGCACGATAGTACAACTCGTCCATTTGATCGGAGTAACCTATCGCGTGTTGGCATGATTTCCCAGGTATAACGTTATCATCCTCGGATGACAACGTTTCCTTCTGAGAGCAAACTGCCTTATTTGGACTTCCGAGAGTCACTCGCCTCGAAACACGCCTTTGTAGACATGAATTCTCAGCGGGCTCCCGAACTTCGATGCGCAAGGTAGTGCGCTTGGGTGCCGTAAACTCTTTGTCATGTTGAGGGTTGTGTCGACCCCCAGCATGTTGATTAGTTCGGAGCCTCTTCATCGGGCCCGAGCGTTCATGGACTTCGTTGCGCTCGTCGGGAATTGGACCGAGGCGCTCCAAGATTGACCTCCTTCCTCGGGATGGTTCGGGAGGTTGAACTCGTTTTGAAGGCTGTAAAGGTCGATCCTCGGCCTGACTCACCACTTTGGACTTTGGCCTCCATATTTTGTGAGTTAGTGGTGATTTCTTGGCTACTCCATTCTGCCACCTTCTACGGGCTTCTTGAACTTGAGCTCGTGCTTGTGCTGAGAGTGCGCGGCGCTTCTGAATGCGATCCTCCAGCGTTGAACGGTTCCGTTTGACACGGATCCATTCGTTCGTTGGTGGCTTGGAGGAGTTGCCATTCATTGGTTGTTGAGGTCGTTCGCCTCTTCTGTTCTTCAGATCCGTGTTGTAACGGATCCCGTCCACAGATTCCATTGCCTTTGCGATTTGTTTCGCAAGGCGCTGACGTTGCCTTTGGCGGGCTCTCTTTGAGAGAGTCACTACGCCCTCGGCAACGGAAGATTCGGCCAGAGCAGATCTGACCTGGTTGGAAGGAGAGATCTCACCCGATGCAGCTTCGGCATCAAACGGGGCGAGATCTTCGTTGGCAGCTTCAACTTCTTCCCAATATCCAATAACCCTACCCGTTTTACTTTAGTAAAAATCATCTAAACCATTCATTTTTAACTGCACTAATTCTAACCATTCATCTAAAATTTAATCTTGACCCTACATTCTATTTACCATCTAATCTAAACCTTATATTATTAAAAGATAAATTAAAAAGCAAAAATAACCCACTAACTCTACCCAAAACCGAAAACCCATCTTC
>NC_033797.1:20045151-20066712 GCF_001876935.1 Asparagus officinalis
ACGCACTCCTGAGAGTTGCGTTTTAGTTCTGGGACGCACTCCTGAGAGTTGCGTTTAGCCAGATCAACGTAGTTTTGAGGTCTGCGTTCTGATGTTGGAACGCGCCTCTGAAGGCTGTGTTCTATCTGGGAAACGCACCCCTGAGGGTTGCGTCTAGCTTGGCCTATGCAGAGCTCATGTTGAGGCTCGCAAACGCGGAGTTCGCGTTGATTGGAGGATCGGCTCTGGAGTCGTGCCAAAGTCGAGACTTCTCCTTTAGGGAGGGGACTGTATGAACAGTGCAACCCCCATGGGAGATAGTCTTTAGATGAGTTGGCCACAACTGGAGCTTTAGTCTCCTCGGAAACTTTGTGGATCTTGCGCATAGCCTTGGGGCTAAAGGATCCGGAGGAGAGGGCCTTCTCAAACTTGGCTTGATCGAACTCGATGATCAGAGTTTCAACGGTCGTTCCAATGAGATGAACGTCGGATTGCGCCACCACTTCTTCGTCAGAGAAGCTCATCCCCAGCAGAGTCGCCATCTTTTGTTTGTAGGAAATTTGAAGTAAAAAGACAATGAAAGAAAAATTGACTTGTATTCCTCTCAAAATCGATTACAATTTGGATTCCGATTACAAAAGAGAAGAGAATAAATTTGATTCTCCCCTTTGTTTAATTCTGGGTTCAAAGTTAGCCGAAGATCTCTCCTTTGCTGCCCAAAAAGAAGGATCCCAGAGCCCAGAGCCAAAAAGCCCCGAACTCAGTTGAGTTTCTGATATTTATAGGGGGTTACGGGTGGTAACTGCCCCCTTAATTTGCTCCTCCATCGGCTGAGTGGGGGTGTAACCGCCCCCCTCTTAAACAGCTCCCTAAATCGTAGGGAAAACGGTTTTGAAACCATTCTGTTAGTGCTTTGAACGAGTCAAAACGCTGAAAACAGCGTTCTGGGCCCGAACTGTGCGTTTCTGGACCTGAAACGCAGAGTTAGGCCTGAAAACGCACAGTTGGGCCTGTTTAAAGGCCGAAAACGCACAGTTCGTGCTGTTTTGGAGATTAACTCTGCGTTTTGATGTTGAAAACACAGAGTTGAGCCTGTTTAAAGGCTGAAAACGCACAGTTCGTGCTGTTTTGGAGATTAACTCTGCGTTTTAGGCTGAAAACGTAGAGTTGGGCCTGTTTAAAGGCCGAAAACGCACAGTTCGTGCTGTTTTGGAGATTAACTCTGCGTTTGATGTTGAAAACGTAGAGTTGAGCCTGTTTAAAGGCTGAAAATGCACAGTTCGTGCTGTTTTGGAGATTAACTCTGCGTTTTAGGCTGAAAACGCAGAGTTGGGCCTGTTTAAAGGCTGAAAACGCACAGTTCGTGCTGTTTTGGAGATTAACTCTGCGTTTTAGGCTGAAAACGCAGAGTTTGGCCTGTTTAAAGGCCGAAAACGCACAGTTCGTGCTGTTTTGGAGATTAACTCTGCGTTTTGATGTTGAAAACGCAGAGTTGAGCCTGTTTAAAGGCTGAAAACGCACAGTTCGTGCTGTTTTGGAAATTAACTCCGCGTTTTGATGTTGAAAACGCAGAGTTAAGCCTGTTTTAGGCTGAAAACGCACATTTCGTGCGTTTTAGAGATTAACTCTGCATTTTGAGGTTATAACGCTGGTTCGACCTGTGCGCTTTGACTCTGTAATGCAGAGGTGAACCTTAGGCGGGCTTGGCGAGCTTCAGACTGAGTTCAATGTTCTGATGAAGTCCAGTCTTGCAGACGGACCTCAGAACATAATTTGCTGCGAAGAACAGGTCATAACTTTCAAACCGTAAGTCGGAATTAGACGAATTATATATGAAAATCGGCTATCTCGACGAGACGGGGCCATCCGAACCGAGACGAAGGCTTCGGTTCGCTTCCTTCGTTTCTCCAAATTCCTTACGGTTTGAGAGATATTTGCATTCTAATATGAAGAGACCGTCAACTTGTAGTCTCTTTTACCAAAGCTTTGCACAGATCGTCCTCTTGTAATCTTCGTCTTGGCTTCTTGAAAATATGAGAGTCGTCAGATTGTTGATTGTGAAGGCTGTTGAATTGGGGCCTTCATTAGTTGTTGTGAAGGTCGTCAGATTGTAGCCTTCTATGTGAAAGTCCTCAAATTGTAGCCTTCTGGAAGTCGTCAGATTGTAACTTCCATCATCGGTGTTTGATGGGGGATCAACTATCTATTGTGATTTTTAGACAGCCTACACTCAGCCATTGGGATTCCGAACTGCAGGGAAGGAAAATTTAGTTTACAGATTGAAGAAATCGCTATACGGTTTGAAACAGTCTCCTCGACAGTGGTATAGGCGATTCGATAGTTTTATGATTGGTCATTCGTACACTCGGAGCCAGTTTGATCCTTGCGTATATTTTCGCAAGTTGAAAGGAGGTGTATATATTTATTTGTTGCTCTATATCGATGACATGTTGGTTGCCTCTATTTCCAGGTCGGCTATAGATGAGTTGAAAGTTCAGCTTTCAAATGAGTTTGAGATGAAGGACTTGGGCGAGGCGAAGCGTATTTTAGGGATGGAGATCGGCAGAGACAAGAATAAGGGCAGAATTTGTTTGACACAAGTGGCTTATTTGAAGAAGGTTCTACAGCGATTCCATGTTAGCATGGATACAAAGCCAGTTAGTGTACCATTGGGAGCCCATTTGAAGCTTTCAGCTGGTCTTTCACCGAAGTCAGTTGAAGATCGTGAGTTAATGTGCGAGTGCGGTTGGGACCTTGATGTACGCGATGATATGTACGAGACCAGATTTATCACAGGCGGTGAGCATGGTTTCGAGATACATGCACGATCCAGGAGTGGGTCATTGGGACGTCGTGAGATGGATTTTGAGGTACATTCGAGGTACGCTCAATGTTGGTTTGGTTTATGAGCGGGACACTACAGGTGGGCAGTCATGCATTGGCTATGTTGATTTGGATTATGCCGGGGATTTCGATAAGCGCCGGTCTACTACGGGGTATGTGTTTACTTTGACCCATGCGTCGGTGTGTTGGAGATGCACCTTACAGTCAACGGTAGCTTTGTCTACGACGGAGGCAGAGTATATGGCAGTTACGGAGGCTGTGAAGGAGGCTATTTGGCTTCGAGGACTTTTGGAGGAACTTGATATATCGCAGAGGTCCGTCACTATTCATTGTGATAGCATGAGTGCTATCTATTTGGCGAAGAATCAGGCTTTTCATGCGAGAACGAAGCACATTAACGTTCGTTATCACTTCGTTTGGGATGTTCTTGATGATGGCGATGTGGAGATTGTGAAAGTCCACACGAAGGATAATCCGGCAGATATGCTCACTAAGGTGGTTTCGAGCAATAAGTTTGATCATTGTCGAAATTTGTTGCACATTCGTGATTGTTGAGGCCGTTGGCAGCCATTTGGATGAACTACGTTCGGCTTGATTCCTTGGGCAAGAGGATACGTAGGCAGTCTTTCAGATGCAGCCGGTTTGGATTAGTTGATGGTGGTGAGATTGTTTGGACTCTCGTTCGGGTTCTCGACTTGTTGTGAATTGAGTTCGTACTGGACATAATAAGTGGGACATTTGGTTGCTTTGGTGTCGGCTCAGTTTTGGGAAAACTTCGCCGAGGTGGAGAATTGTGAGCACGTGGGGGGACCACGAGATTTGATCAGTGGGAAAATCACAGCGCGTGGAGAAGTAAAGCCCAGTGAACAAAGTTGAAGGCCGGCCCACCCGATTTTATTTTTTAGAGACCTATAAATGTGCCTAGGGTTTCGTGAAGATTTCTTTTTATGCAAGGTTTCGGCTGCAGGGTTCTTTTTGTGCAAGGTTTCGGCTGCAGGGAATTGTTTTGTTAGCGGCTACAGTTCTCAGCTAAGGAGAAGAAAAAGAGTACGGAAGAAAAAGTAGCGGCTGTTGGGCTCCTTTTGGGTGGCGAATCAGAGGCTTTCTTCTTTTTGTTTTTTTTATAGAGAGAGATATTGTGAGGGATTTGAGAGTTTGTGTGAGGGTTTAGATTGAGTGATTATAAACCCTAGTTGTATTCTCTCCCTCTATTAGTAGACTTCCCCCCTCCTTGCCCCGTGGACGTAGGTAATTTGCCGAACCACGTAAAAATTGGTTGTATCGTTATTTGTGTGATTTGTAATAGCTTTTATGTTCCCTCGACGCGCAGTCCTAGACCTGACGAGAGGAAGAGCTAATATCCCACTTTGATGGGATATTAGGCTTCAGATTCTTGTTCCCTTTGAGAAACAAGAATTCTTATTGCGACCTGACTCTCTTGTTATGCTGCCGAAGTGCTGCCGAAATTTCCGCTACGCGCAACATGTTGCACATATATAATACATTAGCGTTATTACTATCCAACGAACTCGATTACTGAACACGCCTCTATTCACGTATTTATGTGAGTAAATTATGCGTCGATATTCTAGCCTAGCAGTACTTGGAGAGTGAGATTTACACGTAATATATACATGCATTTATTTATGATCCGAATGTATTATGAGCCGGAGCTTAGATGTAGATAAGATTTGTCAACATTAATTGCATCAACCAAAATATCAACGTGATGCAACGAAACCTTTATTAATAAAGAAGAAGGGAGATCAACTTGTCTGTTCAATAAAAGTTCATAGATCCAGTTCAAGAATAATTGCTTTAATCGTAAAATAAAACAAAACATAACTCTAGGCCTACACTTTACTTGGGGAGCTGACCTTGGACCCATTTGGGTTTTACTAGCACATAATGTTATTTTTGATATACACGCATGTCCAGGTCACTTTGCCTTCTTTTTCCTAATTAAAGATCCTCTTTACTTCTTGTCGGTTAAAGTTAGTTGATAGCTTCTCAAATAAATACAGGCTCCACATTTTGAGGTTTGGACGCGCGTAAAGGCTTAGTGATAACTTGACCCATCGCCTACCAAATCCACATGTTTTGTCTAAACCATGGCTCATCCTAACTTAAAAGTAATCTAATGAGCCTCCAAACGTATTATCGGAGACTAATATAACAATCTTTGATGTTGATTACATAGTTTTAATTCACTCAATTACCCTAAGATTGCCTTTTCATACATGGGGAACCTTCTTCAAATATTGAATAAGATCGTTAGTGTGTTTTCAAATTTCCACGTGAGTTTGACTACCTACTCCGTCTTTGTTCTAGGGGGCAAATGTGTCCAGGCCCTAAAAGTGGGAACTTCGTATGACTAGCCCCCTTGTACTTTACCCCATGTGAAATAGCCCCAAAAAGTGAGGTTTAATGTTTTAAGCTCCCTTCACATCAGCATTATACTAAAAGCAGAATGTATTTTGGAAAAAAACCGAAATTGCCCTTCTCTTTCTTCCCCAGACAAGGCCTAGTTCCGAACAATAGTATGTATTTTGGAAAAAAACCGAAATTGCCCTTCTCTTTCTTCCCCAGACGAGGCCTAGTCCCGAACAATAGTAGTCACTTCTCATTAATGCGATATGATAAAAAAAAATACAGGGAAATTTTCCCCTTTTTTTACTCCATCATGAGCAATAACTATTTAGTTCTCCATTACTCCTCAGACCAAAATTTTCTCCATTACTCTTACATTCCCTTCAAAATGGCTGAAAAGGACATCATCTGCATTGTCTCTTCGTGGTATAAAGCAGTATTCTTGAAGATTAATTCTTCAACCACCATCTTGGATCTTAAGTTTGATGTGTCAGAGAGGCTAGATCTTCCATATGAGTCATTAATTTTGGCATACGAAGATGAAATAGTTGGAAGCTTAAAATTAATTCTCATTGAGAACAAGGGGGATCTGACGTCTATGGTGGAGCATTACCACAATCTTGGACTGAAAGAGGTTCACATGCAAGCTTTTAAAGAAGCAGATGATTCTTCGAATAAACAAGAAAACGAGCAAGTCCGACAAGACATGTAGGTTAACTGTATAATCAATTAACTTTGGTTCTAATCGTCTTCTTGTTAGGTCTATGCTAGGTTTAACTGGACTTCAGTTCTAATTCGATCGTATGTTAGTTGTAATCTTGGTTCTGTTAGTTCTAATCGATTTATCGTTAAGCAGTTCTTTGTTATGCTCCATACGTTAGTTCTAATGGTTTCTTTGTTAGTTCTAATCGCTATTTTGTTAGTTCTACTAGATTTATTGCTAGTTCTATCTCTAGTTCCATATGCTGCAAGCGCTGCAAAGTTTGTTAGTTCTAATTTATGTCTTGTTAGTCCTAATGGTTATTAGAGTAACTTTTTTCCTGCAAAAAGATTTCGAATTTGTAAGTTCAATAAGATCTATGAACTCATATTAGACCTAACACTAACGGGAACAAAATAGAGCTAACGCGTAGTGTTATAGAACTAACATTGGACTCAAACTAGAACTAACATTGGACTCAAACTAGAACTCATGTTGACTCAGACTAGAACTAACAACACTGTGGTAAAACCTAGCATTGTTTAAGATGAACTAAAATTTGGTAAAATTAGGTCGAGTTCCCAAATATTGAATAACATAACACTTACTGTTTTTTTGAGGGGGGTTTGTTGGTACGACCAGCCATTGTCGTTCTCCTTTTATGGGCTCGCCATTGTATTGCCTGCTTTTGCATTTTGATTAGGGTTTGCATAGCTTCCTATGCGCTGCCAACCACAGATGAACCGTCTTTGCCATTCGACTCGGCTCGATGAACGACCTCGTAGTCATTACTGGATCCTTCCCTGGACGATTTTTTCCCGGCGAAAACCCTAGAACTGTTGAAATCCGTACAGAAATTAGAAAGATGAAGAGTTTTTGAGGCTCCTAGGTGGAAGAGAGAGAAAGAGAGGGAGAGTACTTGAAAAGGAATGGAACGCATTAACCGAGCTCAGTCCCATCAGAGGAGCAAGATCGTAACTTCCGCTGGGCTTTTTCTGAAAAAAGACATTTCGGGGCCTCGTCATAAATACTATGCGTATTTGAGGCTTATATACATGGGGCAAAGTACAAGGGGGCTAGTCACACGAAGTTCCCACTTTTGGGGCCTGGACACATTTTTCCCTTGTTCTAGATTAGTTGCTTTTGATCTGTAATTAGCTAGCCAAAGTTCATGGATTATGTGTTTGACTAAATTTGAAAATCCTTCCCGAAGATTGATCATATGCTTGGATTAGCAATACGTTCGTTAAAAAATGATACCATAAAAATCTTATCGAGAAAAAAAGGAGGATGGCATACGATGCATCAAAAGGGAGGTGAGATTTTTTTTTCATTAATTTTTCTCTGAAACTAGCTTGGTGCAAGATATTCAAATTATTATATTTTTCTGTATGGATAATATAATAATGGATAATATAATAATGGATAATATAATAATGAGTTAAGTAAGATTAAGTTTTTGAAGTGGTAGATAGTGTATCATAATCGAACCACCAAAAAAGTGGACACTAGCGAAGAAGTTGTTGAATGAACAACCAATTAGACTGAATAACGTGGTGAATTAAGGAGAAAAATGACTAATTTTTTTTTAATTTTGTTAGTTGGCATATATAGCTTATGAGTAGTGGAGGGTTTTGTATAGGGATCGTGCATAGGGTAGGTGGAAGAAGACCAACTTGGAAAATAGGACTACACGCTTATTTAAAATCCTAAGCTACAATATTTGTTGGCTGTAGAATTACGAATGTGATGATGAGGGGAATGCATTATTCTTTGCCGTCTTATGTTTTTGGGAATAATTCGGAAGAAAATAATTTTAGTATCCCCACATAATTAATAATTGGTCCAACATGATACTATTTATTAGAATATAAAATCATATATATTAACTAACAAAGGAAGAATATATATAAAATTATATTAACTATATTAATCTTCAAATTCATCGTATGTTTGAAGTTTTGATGCAATAATATTGGCTTCAACTCTATTTTCATCGGGAAAATTGGAGTTCGGTAGGCTTGGGAGACGTATGATGGTATAAAACAAATTAGTATAATATTTATTCAGAAATTCAGCCTACTAATGAAAAATTGCAACATGTTAAGCGTCTGTGATGGTGACATCGCATCTCCCATTTTCTACATTTTAAGTTTTCTATCATATCCTTTCTTAAAAAAGAGAGAAGAACAAACAGAAAAAAGAAAAAGTTTTTCTAACACATTCATGTACAAGTTGAAGCGAAAATATATAGTTGGGTCTTCAAACTTTGGAGATCGATGTGTACTGTACAACTAACTCCCTAATGAGTAATGTCTGGTATTTTAGTTACTAATTAATTACAACAATATTATTATGATCTCCAACTAAACGAGCAAGTTGCATGCGCGCGAGAGTTGAGTATTGACTCGTTAAAATGCGCAAGCTAGCCCCAGTGGAACGCACGCAAAAGAGATCACTAAAATCTAAATTGGATAAAGTGGGGGCATGATGAATAAATAAACGATTAATTAACGACGCGGCAATTTGACTTTGTTATGGCTTAAAGCCCAGCAGTGACGTGGCACCAACTCGATCGGATCTGTGTATCCGTCGACGTCGGCTGCCGCTAAACCCAATTAGTGGAGTTCCGACTGTGAAGCGAGTGTCGGTGTACGCGCGTCGTCTCGTTTGGATTTCCTTTCTTTTCATAAATATCTTCTGATGTTAGATAATTAGTTTTGATAGCACTGGAAAGTTTTCTTCAAAGTAATCATAATTTTGAAATCATGATGAGGATGAAATGTTTGAACTGTATCACCTTTTTTACTTTATTACTATAGTGCATGTGCATTAGACGTGCATGTTTTATCTTCTACATCATTTTTTAGGGAAAAATGTGTCCAGGCCCAAAAAACAAAAATTTCATGTGCTGCAGTCCCTCCTAGTTTTTCCCATGTGATTCAGCCCCTTGAAGTATAACATTTTATGCTGCAGCCCCTTTTTAACATTTATTACATGCCAACTAAGCTAAAATCCTCAAAATAACCTTATCCCCTCTCCTCAATCCTTCAAACCCAGTTCTCTCTCTCTCTATCCCCTCTCCTCAATCCTTCAAACCCAGTTCTCTCTCTCTCTCTCTCTCTCTCTCTCTCTCTCTCTCTAAACACAAGGGCTTTCTCAAGCTCGTCGCCCTGGCCCTCGCCCTCCTCGTCGTCGCCACCTCCGCCCAGGCTCCCAAGCCTCCCCCGAGTTCGTCGCCGCCTCCCCTCCTCTCCTCCGCCCGACCTCGTCGCGGTAGCTCGCCGTCGCTCCCCGTCTCGCCCTCAGCTACGCAGGATGAATCTGATCGATATGCAACTTGAACGTAGTGATAATCTTATACAAGTTCGAGATATACGACTTGAACTTAGAGATAATCTTATACAAGATCAGGAAAGTCTAGGATTTCCGAGTCTCTTATAGGTAATATTTGGCAATTGGTTAATGATGATGGTATCTTGTTTATGTGTTGCCTTTTTATGTTATACTCCAATGAGATGAATTTGTAAAAGAAGTGGGGCTCTTCTCAGTTTCCTTCACAAAACCTTAGTTACGAGGTGAAATATTGAGTCAAGTTTCTGGACTCAGATCGCGTCATCGAGGTTTTTGTTTAACTTGTTTCTATAGATTTTGATCTGTGAATACTGAGTGTTACATGTGCATGAATCCAATTAATTTTCCTGTTATGTATTGGATTATCTTGGATTTTCTTTTTCCTGTTACCAAGTAATAAAACAAGTGATCAACAAGCAGTTACTAAAAATTGTGTTAAGCTTAGTTGCGATCTTTGTGTGCAACGATAGCACGTATGTTCAGTGTCTTTAGTACGTGCAAAATAGTTCTATGCATTGTTTTATTTTTAATGAGAAGTCCCATGCATTGTTAATTTGTCAATAAGCTTAACAAAATATGTGTAAAAAAGAAAGGAAAGAAAAAGAATTGAATTCGCGCGATCCTTTCTTTTTATGAGGCAGTGTTAGTTCTAATCTGCACAGTGTTAGTTCTATTCTGTAGCGTGTTAGTTCTAATCTGCATAGTGTTAGTTTTATTCTGTAGCGTGTTAGTTCTAATCTGCACAATGTTAGTTCTATTCTGTAGCGTGTTAGTTCTAATCTGCACAGTGTTAGTTCTATTCTGTAGCGTGTTAGTTCTAATTTATACCACATTAGTTCTATTTTATACCTCGTTAGTTCTAATTTATACCAAGTTAGTTCTATTTTATACCACGTTAGTTCTAATTTTAACCATATTAGTTCTAATTTATAACAAGTTAGTTCTAATTTATAACAAATTAGTTCTAATTTTAACCACGTTAGTTCTAATTTATACCACGTTAGTTCTAATTTATACCAAGTTAGTTCTAATTTATATAATGTTAGTTCTATTTTATACCAAATTAGTTCTATTTTATACCACGTTAGTTCTAATTTTAACCATATTAGTTCTAATTTATAACAAGTTAGTTCTAATTTATAACAAATTAGTTCTAATTTTAACCACGTTAGTTCTAATTTATACCACGTTAGTTCTATTTTATACCAAGTTAGTTCTAATTTATAACAAATTAGTTCTAATTTAGAACTAACGTGGTTAAAATTAGAACTAATTTGTTATAAATTAGAACTAACTTGTTATAAAATAGAACTAACTTGGTATAAATTAGAATTAACGTGGTATAAAATAGAACTAACTTGGTATAAAATAGAACTAACATTGTATAAATTAGAACTAACTTGATATAATTTATACCACGTTAGTTCTAATTTATATCATGTTAGTTCTAATTTATACCAAGTTAGTTCTAATTTATACAATGTTAGTTCTATTTTATACCAAGTTAGTTCTATTTTATACCACGTTAATTCTAATTTATACCAAGTTAGTTCTATTTTATACCACGTTAGTTCTAATTTTAACCACGTTAGTTCTAATTTATACCAAGTTAGTTCTATTTTATACCAAGTTAGTTCTATTTTATACCAAGTTAATTCTAATTTATACCAAGTTAGTTCTATTTTATACCACGTTAGTTCTAATTTTAACCACGTTAGTTCTAATTTATACCAAGTTAGTTCTATTTTATACCAAGTTAGTTCTAATTTATAACAAATTAGTTCTAATTTATACCACGTTAGTTCTAATTTATAAATTAGAACTAACGAGGTTAAAATTAAAACTAATTTGTTATAAATCAGAACTAACTTGTTATAAAATAGAACTAACTTGGTATAAATTAGAATTAACGTGGTATAAAATAGAACTAACTTGGTATAAAATAGAACTAACATTGTATAAATTAGAACTAACTTGGTATAAATTAGAACTAACGTGGTATAAATTAGAACTAACGTGGTTAAAAATTAGAACTAATTTGTTATAAACTAACATTGTGCAGATTAGAACTAACACGCTACAGAATAGATCTAACATGGTATAGATTAGAACTAACACGCTCCAGAATAGAATTAACATTGTATAATTTAGAGATAGCTTGTTATAAAATAGAACTAACTTGTATAAATTAGAACTAACTTGGCATAAATTAGAACTAACGTGGCATAAAATTAGAACTAACATGGGTTAAAATTAGAACTAACTTGTTATAAAATAGAACTAACTTGGTATAAATTAGAATTAACGTGGTATAAAATAGAACTAACTTGGTATAAAATAGAACTAACATTGTATAAATTAGAACTAACTTGGTATAAATTAGAACTAACGTGGTATAAATTAGAACTAACGCGGTTAAAATTAGAACTAATTTGTTATAAATTAGAACTAACTTGTTATAAATTAGAACTAATATGGTTAAAATTAGAACTAACGAGGTATAAAATAGAACTAACGTGGTATAAATTAGAACTAACACGCTACAGAATAGAACTAATACTGTGCAGATTAGAACTAACACGCTACAGAATAGAACTAACATTGTGCAGATTAGAACTAACACGCTACAGAATAGAACTAACACTGTGCAGATTAGAACTAACACGTTACAGAATAGAACTAACACTATGCAGATTAGAACTAACACGCTACAGAATAGAACTAACACTATGCAGATTAGAACTAACACGCTACAAAATAGAACTAACACTGCCTCATAAAAAGAAAGGATCGCGCGAATTCAATTCTTTTTCTTTCCTTTCTTTTTTACACATATTTTGTTAAGCTTATTGACAAATTAACAATGCATGGGACTTCTCATTAAAAATAAAACAATGCATAGAACTATTTTGCACGTACTAAAGACACTGAACATACGTGCTATCGTTGCACACAAAGATCGCAACTAAGCTTAACACAATTTTTAGTAACTGCCTGTTGATCACTTGTTCTTATTACTTGGTAACAGGAAAAAGAAAATCCAAGATAATCCAATACATAATAGGAAAATTAATTGGATTCCTGCACATGTAACACTCAGTATTCACAGATTAAAATCTATAGAAACAAGTTAAACAAAAACCTCGATGACGCGATCTAAGTCCAGAAACTTGACTCAATATTTCACCTCGTAACTAAGGTTTTGTGAAGGAAACTGAGAGGAGCCCCACTTCTTTTACAAATTCATCTCATTGGAGTATAACATAAAAAGGCAACACATAAACAAGATACCATCATCATTAACCAATTGCCAAATATTACCTATAAGAGACTCGGAAATCCTAGACCTTCCTGATCTTGTATAAGATTATCTCTAAGTTCAAGTCGTATATCTCGATCTTGTATAAGATTATCAATACGTTCAAGTTGCATATCGATCAGATTCATCCTGCGTAGCCGAGGGCGAGACGGGGAGCGACGTCGAGCTACCGCGATGAGGTCGGGCGGAGGAGAGGAGGGGAGGCGGCGACGAACTCGGGGGAGGCTTGGGAGCCTGGGCGGAGGTGGCGACGACGAGGAGGGCGAGGGCCAGGGCGACGAGCTTGAGAAAGCCCTTGTTTTTAGAGAGAGAGAGAGAGAGAGAGAGAGAGAGAGAGAGGGAGAGAGAGAGAACTGAGTTTGAAGGATTGAGGAGAGGGGATAATGTTATTTTGGGGATTTTAGCTTAGTTGGCATGTAATAAATGTTAAAAAGGGGCTGCAGCACAAAATGTCACACATCAAGGGGCTGAATCACATGGGGGAAACTAGGAGGGGCTACAGCACATGAAATTTCTGTTTTTGGGGCCTGGACACATT
This sequence comes from Asparagus officinalis, assembly GCF_001876935.1. Taxonomy (NCBI): domain Eukaryota; kingdom Viridiplantae; phylum Streptophyta; class Magnoliopsida; order Asparagales; family Asparagaceae; genus Asparagus; species Asparagus officinalis. Next base: position 20,058,256 of record NC_033797.1, read on the forward strand.
TTTCCCCATTTTTTATGTGGATTGGGTATACTTTATTGTAAAATTTGATTTTGGAAATAAAATCTTGATGACTTATTTATAGTTTTCTCCTCATACTAAGATTGAAAGTATCAAAAAAAAAAAAAAAAACTGAGATTAAGTATAAATTTTAATGAGGTTCATCATAAAATTTATCGGGGTTACTCTCTAGATTTAAAAAGTTCTAGTGCTCTATTTATAGTTTATGAATATTTAGGGTACGTTCTTTATGCAAATTTTCATATTCTATAAAATTATGAAAATGAAGGCTTGTTTAATTATACAAAGTTTAGGGTTTACTTGTAAATTTTACAAATTTATGATGTTTTTATAAAACTTGGCATTTTACTATAAAATTAGTACTTTTTTGAATACCTAGAAGGCGTGTCTCTCTTTTAAAACCATTTAAAAACTTAAAAGATATAATTATGTTCACTTTAAAATTTAAGATGATTTATGGTGTTGAGAAATTTTATAGCGGAGGGCTTATATGAAAATGTACAATATAATATCAGCATTCAAAATGGTAAATAAGATATATATTGTTGTGCGCAGCGGAAATTTCGGCAGCACTTCGGCAGCACAACAAGAGAGTCAGGACGCAATAAGAATTCTTGTTTCTCAAAGGGAACAAGAATCTGAAGCCTAATATCTCATCAAAGTGAGATATTAGCTCTTCCTCTCGTCAGCTCTAGGACTGCGCGTCGAGGGAACCTAAAAGCTATTACAAATCACACAAATAGCAGTACAACCAATTTTACGTGGTTCGGCAAATTGCCTACGTCCACGGGGCAAGGGGGGGGATATCTACTAATAGAGGGAGAGAATACAACTAGGGCTTACAATCACTCAATCTAAACCCTCAAACAAACTCTCAAATCCCTCATACAAAAACTCTCTCAAAAGGGGATGCACAAAACCCTTGCGCTCAAAATCAGCCACCAAAAAGAATCCCTGTAGCCGAAACAAATCAACCTTCTGCTTTTCGTACTTCTCCAAGCCGAGAAAATAATTCACAGCCGCAAAACCTGCACCCCACTTTGCTTTCTCTGCACCAAGCCCTTCGTACTTGCTCAGCCAATGAAGAGCCGCCCCCTTTTGTAAAGCCTCCACGCACTAAACCCTAGGAACAGTATTTGTTCCTTTATATAACCGGAGAATCTTGTGGCCAAAACGAATTCCTAAACTTCCTAAACTCACGCGGTTTGTTTGCACCTTTCGTTCACCCACAAGTGGCCCCACGAAGCCAGTTTGTTTGCACCTTTCGTTCACCCACAAGTGGCCCCACGAAGCCAGCATTCACAATTCTCCACCTCGGTGAAGTTTTCCCAAAACTGAGCCGACACCAAAGCATCCAAATGTCCTACTTGGAGAACCCGAACGAAAGTCTAAACCCCCATCAACTAATCCAAACCGGCTGCATCTGAAAGACTGCCTACGTATCCTCTTGCCCAAGGAATCAAGCCTCCACATCGTCATCTTCAAGAACATCTCGAACGAAGTGATAACGAACGTCAATGTGCTTCGTCCTCGCATGAAAAACCTGATTCTTCGCCAAATAGATAGCACTCATGCTATCACAATGAATAGTGACGGACCTCTGCGATATACCAAGTTCCTCCAAAAGTCCTCGAAGCCAAATAGCTTCCTTCACAGCCTCCGTAACTGCCATATACTCTGCCTCCGTCGTAGACAAAGCCACCGTCGACTGTAAGGTGCATCTCCAACACACCGGCGCATGGGTCAAAGTAAACACATACCCCGTCGTAGACCGGCGCTTATCCAAATCCCTGGCATAATCCGAATCAACATAGCCAATACATAGCTACCCACCTGTAGTGTCCCGCTCATAAACTAAACCAAAATTGAGCGTACCTCGAATGTACCTCAAAATCCATTTCACGGCGTCCCAATGACCCACTTCTGGATCATGCATGTATCTCGAAACCATGCTTACCGCCTGTGACAAATCCAGCCTCGTACATATCATCGCGTACATCAAGCTCCCAACCGCGCTCGCATATGGAGTCTTCGACATCAACTCTCGATCTTCAACTGACTTCAGTGAAAGACCAGCTGAAAGCTTCAAATGGGCTCCCGAAGGTACACCAACTGGCTTCGTATTCATGCTAACATGGAATCGCTGTAGAACCTTCTTCAAATAAGCCACCTGTGTCAAACAAATTTTGCCCTTCTTCTTATCTTTGCCGATCTCCATCCCTAGAATGCGTTTCGCCTCACCCAAGTCTTTCATCTCAAACTCATTTGATAGCTCCATCCCTAGAATGCGTTTCGCCTCACCCAAGTCTTTCATCTCAAACTCATTTGATAGCTGAACTTTCAATTCATCTATAGCCGACCTGGAAATAGAGGCAACCAACATGTCGTCGACATAGAGCAACAAATAAATGTACGCACCTCCTTTCAACTGGCGAAAATATACGCAAGGATCAAACTGGCTCCGAGTGTACGAATGACCAAGCATAAAACCATCGGATTGCCTATACCACTGTCGAGGAGACTGTTTCAAACCGTATAGCGATTTCTTCAGTTTGCAAACCAATTTTTTCTTCCTTACAGCTCGGAATCCCAATGGCTGAGTCATATATATTTCTTCATCAAGATCATCATGAAGAAATGCCGTTTTCACATCTAACTGATCTAATTCCAAACCATACTGTGCCACCAAAGCTAGCAAAATCCGAATTGAAGAATGCTTCACCACCAGAGAGAAAACCTTATTATAGTCAATACCTTCCTCCTGTGCATAGCCCTTCGCAACCAACCTAGCCTTGAACCTCAATGGAGTGCCCTCAATGCCCTCCTTCTTCGTGTATACCCACTTGCAACTAATTGCCTTCCGTCCCTTTGGAAGCTTAACAAGCTCCCATGTATCGTTCTTATGAAGAAATTCCATCTCCTCCTGCATAGCCACCTGCCACGAATCAGCTTCCGAACTCTGCTCGGCCTCTCTGAAAGTAGTAGGTACTAACTCATCGATACTCTCCACCGGAAGTGCATACGCAACTGTGTTGACATACCGTGCTGGCATCTGTATGTTTCTCCTCTGTCTTCGAACCGCAATTGAATCCTGAACCTGAGCCGTCGGTTCCTGATCCTGCACATTTGTACTCGTATCCTCCGTGTCACCGTCGTGCTCGCTTGGTGTCACCTCAGTCGGCACCTGCATGGATACTGTATCATCTGGACAATGTGGAGCTGCATCGATCTCCACCACCTACGATATCTCCTCCGTCGGGTCGCTCTCCACCTGATGAGAGCTGGGAAGCTTCAAGATAGAAGCCTCATCGAATGTGACATCCCTACTCAGCACAATCTTCTTATCCACTGGATCCCAAAGCTTGTATCCCTTGACACCACGCTTGAATCCCACAAATATGGCCTTCCTAGCTCGAGGTTCCAATTTATCAGTTCTAACATGATAATATGCAGGGCACCCGAATACCTTGAGCTGGTCATAGTCATGTGCTGGCTTTCCCGACCACATCTCCATAGGGTTCTTCCCCTCAATCGTAGATGAAAGCAGCCTATTAATGAGGTGGCTCGCATATGTAAGTGTCTCAGCCCAAAAGATCTTCTCCAAACCACTCTCTCGCATATGTAAGTGTCTCAGCCCAAAAGATCTTCTCCAAACCACTCTGCGACAATAAGCATCGGATCTTCTCCAGTAAAGACCGATATGTAAGTGCCTCAGCCCAAAAGATCTTCTCCAAACCACTCTGCGACAATAAGCATCGGATCTTCTCCAGTAAAGACCGATTCAACCTCTCTGCCACCCCATTTTGCTATGGTGTATGACTAACCGTGAAGTGTCTCTCTATGCCATCGTCTCGACATAGCTGCTGAAAGGGGTCAGAAGTATACTTACCACCGTTGTCGGATCGCAACGTCTTGATCTTTCTCCAAGTCTGCAGTTCTAATCTCTTTTTCCACTCCACAAACAAATCTAGGACTTCACTCTCCTTCGTCATGGTGTACACCTAACAACGCCTAGAATAGTCATCTACAAAAGTGACGAACTAATGTCGACCACCAAGTGATGCAGTCTTGGTGGGACCCCAAACGTCTGTGTGCACGTAGTCCAGGATGCCCCTCGTCTGATGAATGGTAGTCCCAAACTTCACCTTCATCTTCTTGCTAAGAACACAGTGCTCACAGAACTCAATCTTCCCACTCTTAGCTCCCTTCAATAGCCCCTGCTTGCATAATATCTACAGTGACTTTTCACCTGTGTGCCCCAACCTATAGTGCCAAAGTCTGCTCATGTCCGCTTCTGAAATAGCCGAAGCAACCTGGCCAATCTCGGTGTTTCCCTTCAGATAATATAAATTCCGATTGCGGACTCCCTTCATCACCATCAATAATCCCTTAGTAACCTTCGCTACAACGTTTTCGAAAGTCACCTTGAATCCCTTCGCTTCCAAAGCTCCAACTGAGATAAGATTTTTCTTCAGTTGAGGAACAAATCTCACCTCCTTCAACTCACGGACTACTCCATCGTGCATCCTAATCCGCATGGTACATATCCCACAAACACCACAGGATTGATCATTTTCCATGACAACAACGCCCCCGACGACTTTCTCAAAAGATGCAAACCAGTCTCGCCTAGGGGTCACATGAAAAGTAGCGCCGGAATCAAGCATCCAATCTGATGCATCCATATGGTTCACCTTCGAAGTAATCAGTAGAGAAAAGCACGAATCATCAGAATCATCGCCTTTCGCAACGTTCACCTCATTGGCCTTCGGGCCCTTTTTTTGCCATTCTCCTTCTCCTTGAGCTTCGGGCAGTCTCTCTTCCAATGTCCCTGCTCCTTGCAGAATGCACATTGGTTATTTGCTAATTTTGACCTCCCTCTGTTACCACCTTTCGGATATGGGCTTCTACCTCTTGTCGACAAGGCCTCGCCTGAAGTGCTAGCACGGGAAGTCTCCTTGTCCTTCCTCCTCAAATCATAATTGGTCAAAGCGTTAGTCACTTCACTATAGCTGATAGAAGATCTCCCGTTCAACAAAGTGAGCACGAAGGTATCATACTCCTCATCCGGTAAGTAGCCCAACAAAATAATCGCCTTATACTCATCCGATATCTTCTCATAAACATTCGCCAAGTCTGACAACAACTTAGTATAGTTGTTCACATGCGCCGCTAGTGAGGTACCTCTGGACATCTGAAATCTGAAGAGTCTTCGCAGCAAGTGCAACCTGTTCTCAACACTCTTTGTGAGATACTTATTGTTGAGAATTTCCCACATCTTCATTGCAGACGTTATCCCAATCACATCATATTTTAGCTCCTGTTCCAAACATGACCTGATCACCCCACAAGCGTTCCTATTCATCTTCTCCCATACCGCCTCTTTATATTTAGGTGGCCTCTCGTGGACCATGATGGTCTCTTCCAAATTCTGAGCATTGAGCGCATCCTGTACGTCGCTCATTCACAAACCAAAGTTGATTTTGCCATCATACTTCACCACACTAATCTTAGTGTTCTGAAAACCAACTTGTATTGTACTCGCCATCGATTTGCTGCTTTCACATTCTTCTCCCATTACGAACTAACTCCAAAATTATAGAGAAAGAATAAATTTGATAGAAATTAGGAACCACCCAACTGAACCCTAGATTGGATTCAAAATAGATTTCCTAACCACACGAGAAAAGCGAAATCTCCAACGGCAACTCCTAATGCTATCTCCACCGAAGCCGAGAACTCCAAGAAAGCGAAATCTCCAACGGCAACTCCTAATGCTATCTCCACCGAAGCCGAGAACTCCAAGAACTAAGATTCACACAAGAATCTTCCTCCACCAAAAAAATGCTATCTCCACCGAAGCCGAGAACTCCAAGAACTAAGATTCACACAAGAATCTTCCTCCACCAAAAAAGCCTAGATCTGAAATCTGGGCTCTGATACCACTTGTTGTGCGCAGCGGAAATTTCGGCAGTACTTCGGCAGCACAACAAGAGAGTCAAGACGCAATAAGAATTCTTGTTTCTCAAAGGGAACAAGAATCTGAAGCCTAATATCTCATCAAAGTGAGATATTAGCTCTTCCTCTCGTCAGCTCTAGGACTGCGCATCGAGGGAACCTAAAAGCTATTACAAATCACACAAATAGCAGTACAACCAATTTTACGTGGTTCAGCAAATTGCCTACGTCCATGGGGCAAGGAGGGGGTGAGATCTACTAATAGAGGGAGATAATACAACTAGGGCTTACAATCACTCAATCTAAACCCTCAAACAAACTCTCAAATCCCTCATACAAAAACTCTCTCAAAAGGGGATGCACAAAACCCTTGCGCTCAAAATCAGCCACCGCCTACCCTCCGTGCACTAAACCCTAGAAACAGTATTTGTTCCTTTATATAACCGGAGAATCTTGTGGCCAAAACGAATTCCTAAACTTCCTAAACTCACGAGGTTTGTTTGCACCTTTCGTTCACCCACAAGTGGCCCCACGAAGCCAGTTTGTTTGCACCTTTCGTTCACCCACAAGTGGCCCCACGAAGCCAGCATTCACATATACTTATTGTAAAATATATTTCTACATATTTTTTTTATATAAATATGATTTTTTTAAGTTTTAGGGCTTCTTCTTGCAAAGTCTACAAAATTTAAAAGAATTTTTGGTTTTTTATAACTTCATTTTTATTTTTTCCGTTTCCTAACAAGCAAAAGCGCTGAACATAAAGCAAATTGCTCTTAGGAAAGACTTAACAAAGAAACAAATTAGAAAAGAAAAATTACACAATATTAATTATCAACAATGAAGATTTATGGTTGACACAGTCTAATCGCATACAAGAGCACTCCTTTTTCGTGCTAAGACTTGCCGTCAACTTTCAATAAATGATGCTTGTTTATTTCCGGATTAAAAAAGAGGGTGTATATTTGTTATGCCTTGTCTTGAGAACTTTTTTGTAGTTTCCAAAATAATAATAATAATAACAATTAATTTAAAGAAGTTACCAACAACAATTTTGTCAAGGCTATCACTAAAGTATAAGCTTTTATACCTAATCGTACTAAGTCCTTTTTTTTTCACATTTTGCAACATTTTAAAGATGTATTACATGTTTTTTTGTATTGCTAATTACAAATTAATATATAATTAGAAAAATATATATTAATTAACATATTTTCGCATTTTGAAACATCTTAAACATGTATTACATGTTATTTTCTATTGCTAATTATACATAATATATAATAAGTAAAATGAACTGTTTGTTTTTGGTTATTTTTGAGATTTCAACATTCAGTAAAATCTCTAATCTATACTACTTATAAAGAGAATACCCATGTCAAAACTTTTAATTTCCCTTTTTACCCTCTTAACTTTTTATCTCTCACAATGATCCATAACATCTCATTAACTATGCACCTTTTTTATTTTTTTAAATTATTTGGTCATTCACTAGAATATATTAATAATTTATAATGATAACAAAATTCATAAATATATGATTAAATTATTTGGTCATTCACTAGAATATATTAATAATTTATAATGATAACAAAATTCATAAATATATGATAATTTATTATAAATAATTTATATTAATAATTTATAATGATAACAAAATTCATAAATATATGATAATTTATTATAAATAATTATTAATTGTATAAAATAGTAAAAGTCATTCATTTTAATAAATTAGTGCACATAGTTATAATTATTAATAATAGTATAAATAGGGGATACTTCTTTATGTTGTAAAGAATATTATCTTGTTCGATAATTAATATCATATTAGTAATAAAAATTTAGACGTTATAAATTAAATATATTTTTATTTTGGAAAATTAATTTATATAAAAATACTTAGGAAAAATGTGTTTAGGCCGCAAAAGTAGAAACCCCATGTGACCCGGCCCCTTGTATTTTGTCCCATATGATTCATCCCTAAATACACACTGTATTTGTGTTCATGCCCCAAAGTAGCGGACACCGAGAAAAGCCAAACGGAAGTTACAAATTTACCTTTTGATTTGATTGAGCTCGGTAACTGCGCCCCTCCCTATTTATTTCTAATTTCTGCATCATTAATCTCATCTCTCTCTCTCTCTCTCTCTCTCTCTCTCTCACCCATTATATCTCAACTTCTCTTTTCTCTCTCACTTCTGCCATGGCCACTGAAAATGAAGCTAGCAAGCCCTCAACTCTCTCCTCTTACTCTGAGGTACGAACCCTAATCCTAGCCCTAACCTCATCCCCCCAACCTTCAAATTTTGATTTTTTTCAACTAATTTGATGATGATTTTTTTAATGGGCAGATTATTTTAGGCGCAATTGAGGCTTTAGATGAGAGAGCGGGCTCAAACAAGATGGGTATCGAAATACCTGGAATCAAAGTATGTGGAGAAGTTGCCAGAGGCCCATCTCTCTCCTTCTCTCTCTCTC
>NC_033797.1:20066722-20125194 GCF_001876935.1 Asparagus officinalis
CCGCTCGCCGTCGCCGTCATCGCAAAGGCGTCGGAGGGGATCCCGTGGCCACGTGGCAAGTCGTCGAAGAAAGCTAGGGTTGAGGGAGAGGGTTAGGGATACGGTTTGAGGAGTTGGGGGTTTGGGGGGTTTTGGATGTTTTTGGTTTTAGTTTTTTGGTCTGCATGTAAAAATTGTGGGAGATGTTTGGATGTAAAAATTGTGGGAGATCTAAAAATTTACGTTGGTTCTAACAATTATTTCTAGGTGCATAAATTCCTCAGTCAAATATTATGCTATGTATAATATTATTATATGTAAAGAAGAAGACATTATTTTCATGTTAATTCTAATGGATATCATGTTAGTTCTAATATCTGTGTTAGTTCTAATGGATATCATATTAGTTCTACTTCCAGCTCATGTTAGTTCTAATATCTATGTTAGTTCTAATATATGTGTTAGTTCTAGTTGAGTTTGTGTTAGTTCTAGTGGATTTCGTGTTAGTTCTAATGGATATCATGTAAGTTCTGGTGGCTATGCTAGTTCTATTTGAGCTCCTGTTAGTTCTAGTAGTTCTGGTGTTAGTTCTCGCTGATTTTATGTTAGTTCTACTTTCAGATAGTGTTAGTTCTAATATAAATATTAGTTCTGGTGGCTATGTTAGTTCTAGTTGATCTCCTGTTAGTTCTAGTGGTTCTCGTGCTAGTTCTAGCTGATTTCATATTAGTTCTACTTCTAGGTAGTGTTAGTTCTAATATAAGTGTTAGTTCTAGTTGACATGGTGTTAGTTTTAGTGGATTTTGTGTTAGTTCTAGTGGGTTTCGTGTTAGTTCTATCTTAGTTCATATTAGCTCTATCGATATCTCAGTTCGTGTTAGTTCTAATTCATGTTAGTTCGCTTTTCGTATCCGTGTTAGTTCTAATTCATGTTAGTTCGATTTCGTGTCTGTATTAATTCTAATTCATGTTAGTTCAATTTTGTGTTTGTGTTAGTTCTACTTACAGTTAGTTCTAACATGAATTACAACTAACATGAATTAAAACTAACATGAATTAGAACTAGAACTAACATGAAGTGAGTTAGAACTAACATGAATTAGACCTAGCATGAAGTGAGTTAGAACTAGCATGAAGTGAGTTAGAACTAACATGAATTAGAACTAGAACTAACATGAAGTGAGTTAGAACTAACATGAATTAGAACTAGAACTAACATGATGTAAGTTAGAACTAACAAAGAGCCCAATCAAAGACCTTCAAATATATATTGTAGTTGTAGGGGTTTAAACTCCTAATCTCATCTTCAAATTCTTAAGCTTTATCACTAGACCAAGTAGCTCAAAGTATTCATGTTAGTTATGCTTAAAATTAGTTCTAACATGAATTAGAACTAACATGAAATAAGTTAAAACTAACATGACATAACTTAGAACTAACATGAGTTATTGTTCATGATAGAGTTTAAAAAAGGATGGGAAATTTTCCTCTATTTTTTCCATCAGATCGTAATAATAGGACGTAAGTTTCCATGTTTATGAGTGTTTTCGTTGAAAGTTGATGCTATTATGGAATTCATTATATCTTCGATCGATTACAACGAATTCAAAAGAAAATAGTCTTTTTATAAGACTTCTTTTACACAATAAGAAGAAAATTACAACTTTCTAAAAAATAACACAGAAATTGTTTATCAATTTCTGCTTTTGTGGGATCTTTGCCTGTGCCGGGGGTGCGTTAGCTCGTGGACCGCCGATTCACAAGATTCTGATTGAACCATGAAGGCTTTTGAATATTCTTTTTTGTTTATCGAAATAAGAACCTTAAGCGAATATCTTATCGGTATAAGATGTTCACTCTTCCAAAGATCAAGTCTGAGCTTAGATCTCTAGGAATCACCAAAACCTTCTTAAAAGTATTTTTAAAAGATGAAGACTCTCTCTCTTGCTCAAAATCGGCAAAAGCTCAAACCTTTATGCTCTAATCGCCTTGGATCTACTCTCCCCCCTTTTTTCCGTGTATATGGAGGTATTTATAGTGATAAAGGTGCATAACTGCTAAAATGGGGGTGAAATAACCAACCAGCCATATTCCCTTTGGGCGCGTCAGTCAGAGGTGACGCGGTTGAAGAAGTGTCTTTGGCGCGGCAGCCATAGGTGGCGCGGCTGAAGAAAAATCTTTTTGCGCGATAGCCGGGGATGACGCGGCTAAAGGAGCGGTTACCCCTCCGTTTTGTAACCGCCATCCCACGACTTTTAACTCCTTAAATGCCACGATTTTCGTGGGTAGTGGGCATGATTTTCGCTCGTAATTGCTTCCCCCACATTCATAAGTGACCCCCAGCAGTTAATAAGCTACGTGGGCCGTACAAAACTCGAGAAAACTGTCAAAAATGACGTTTTCAGCTTCTCAGTGGGCGCGACAGTGGGCGGTGACGCGCATTGCCGTGGCAGTTACCACTGTTGCACACCTCCCGGGTATTTTGACTCTAACTTCTTCATCCGATATCGGAATAAGGTGATCCAATATGCATTAGAAAGCTGACAAAGAGATATACAACTTTTGTCTTTTGAGCTTCTTCATATTTGGATCATATCATGGCTTAAACGTGTGATACATTACCGTGGCAGTCGCTGCTGACGCGCACCTTCGAGACCGTTTGTGCTGTCTCGAGTATTTTGGCTCTAACTTCCTCGTCCGATGTCGGAATGAGGTGATCCAAGATGCGTTGGAAAGCTAACGAAGATATCTACAACTTCCTATCGGCGCATCCCTCTGTTTGTTTGCATGTCACTTTCCACTGTCGCGCCTATGCGCGTCAGTGTACCTTGTTGTGCACCTCCGAGGCAGTTTGCGTTGTCTCGAGTATTTTGGCTCTAACTCCCTCGTCCGATCTCGGAATGAGGTGATCCAAGATGCGTTGGAAAGCTAGCAAAGATCTATAGAACTTCCCATAGGCAAGACACTCTCTTTGCTTCTTTTGGCTTTGGATGATCTCCTCTGACTTAGATAGTGACATTCATACCTATAGGCATTTTTAGACGCTTACAATGGGGACCGGGCATCTCGGGAAGATAAGTGGAGGGGAAATTTTGGGTTTTATCTAAAATATAATTTTTTTATACTGCTGACGTGAAGGGGCCTTGAAAAATTAAATGATACTTTTTAGGGCTGAATCATATGGGTCAAAATATAGGGGGTCGGGTCACATGGAGACCCTACTTTTGGGCCTCGACACAATTTTCCCAAAATACTTAGATCCATGAAATTTATGAGACATATACTTTTCTCTTCTTTTTCCCAAAATATTTGGTCACTCGCTAGAATATATTAATAATATTAGAAAAGAATTATTAATTATAATAAAATAGTAAAATTAATTATTTAATAAAATATTATACATAATTATAATTATTAATAAATATATTGTAAGTAATATATGAAACATTTATTTATAAAATAAGGGTTAATTCTTAGTGTAAATATCACTCTTTTCAATAATTATTTAATAATTATACTAATTATTAATATATGAAACATTATTATTTAATAACTTTACTAATTATTAATAAAATATTAATATAAATAGGGGTTGATTATTTATATTGTAAGTAATATCACTCTTTTCAATATTATAATATCATCTTAGTAATAAAATTGGACATTATGAATTAAAAATACTTTTATTTAGAAAAGTTACTTTATATAAAAATATTAGATTTTAAAAATCTATAAGTCATTCACTTTTTCTTGGAAAGTAAATGTTTCATAAATTTCAAGAATCCAATATTTTTATGTAAAGTACTTTTCCTAAATAATATTTTTAATTTATATCATCTAATTTTATTATTATTAAGATGATATTAATTATCGAGCAATGTAATATTCTTTTACAGCATAAATTCATATAATATTAAAATTACCGCCATTATTTAATAGATATTGTAATAAAATATATCCATAATATAAATATTTAATAATATAAATGGTTTAATTATATCAATAGTGTTACTTAAACTAATGATTACATTATTATTTAATAATTACACTTCTAAATAAATTGTTTAATAATATAATAATAAGCTAATTTAAATAACCATTAAATGTGTGTTAATAATAGTATAAGTATTAATTATAGTATAACTTAAATATTTTAGATCATAGTGCAATTAAATAACTTTGTAAAATGTTTATATATAATTTATTAAATAATATAATGTTAAATACAACAACATGTCCACGTGCAAAGCAGGTGTATTATACTAGTAGTATTAAAATAAACATTGAGTTGTTATCTACTATTAAAATATACAAAATCTTTATTAGTATGAAATAGAAAAGTGCACGAAGAATTTTAATCATACAAATATGGGAGGATGGCTTATATTGCCTGCAGACCTCGATTTCATGTACTCTAAATCCGATTTTTTTTTTTTTGATTTGTATTTGCAATCCCTTGTAGTTGTCTAGTCTATTTTTTTTGGTCAATGAATTAAACTTTTATTCATCTCTCAAATGTGAAGTATATATACATCAAAGTTACCAGAGCTTAGTCTGGGATTCAACAGATCATAACAATATCAACAGCTTTACAAGTGTTCAAAATTTTCACTTATACCAGGAATACTATCATTCAAATTGTCTAGTCTATTTTGTGTACTCTAAAATTTAATATTTCATGTACTCTAAGTCCTAAAATTAAAGTAAACATAACAACAAGAAAATAAGAAAAGAAAATTCTAGAAGTAATATAAATCAGGAATTGGAGTATGAGCAGCGGATTTGGGCACCTGCAAAATCAAACAAAACAAGTTTTCATTACCATCAAAAGAAAAAAAATATATAAAAAATTAAAGTATAACAAAAACAAATCATTCTCTATCCTCCTTACTCATCTTTATACATATTAGTGAGAGTTAGCGAAGGGAGGTTATAGGTTGGGTAGTTAATTGAAAAATGCTAATAGCTTCGCTATTCTAAAATATATAAGATCTCGTTTGGTACGCGAGAATGGATAGGAATGGAATGAGTATTCTCACTTCTCATTCATGCCTAGCAAATCGTAATATCTTTTTGAAAGTTAGAATGTTTATTCTCACTTCTCCTCCGTTCCCATTTTCTTTGGGAATGGGCATCCCCAATGAGTTGGTAGGGAATGAGTATTTTCATTTAAATGAGAATGAAGAATTGAATTAACTATCAAATATGCCATAATTGTTTATTAAATATTCATATTAAAATTTAAAAAGAGATTTTCATTCCCACTTCTTTCTCTAATCTCACTCAAACATGAGAATGGAAATGAATATTCCATTCCCACACTTATTTCATTCCATTCATTGCTTCATTCCATTCTCACTTCATTCGGTTTCCGTGTACCAAACCAGACGTAAGGTCTTTGCTGTGATACTCTGTAATTGGATTTTTATTTAATTTTTAAATTGCAAAAAGTTTGGAAATAGGCTGGAAAAATGGGAACCTTCATTATTATAGTTGTTACCTATCATGCCCCCCCAAAAAACCGTTCTCATCAATCTCTCTCCTTTTCCGCCATTTGTATTCTCTCTCTTTCTCTAGCCTTAGTCATTCTTAAACCTCCTCACGTACTTCGCTCCATCTTGAAGAAGAAGAGAAATCTGTTGGATTTAAATCTAATTAAATCTATTTGTGGGCACATATGATTAATCTATGTGTATTGCTATCCTTCAGGATAACCCACTAAAGTGATCAATCAATTTGGGTTAATGAGTATTTAAATATAATCATGGGGTTATATGTGCAGATACCAGGTTGTAATTGTGATTTGATGATGGGCCAAATTACAAATGTACAACATCTATAAATAAAGGGTTATGGTCCCTAATCTAGGGTTACATTCTCTAATTCTCTTCACCCCCATCTAGAGAGAAATTTGGCTAGAGAAACCCTAAGGTTAGAAGATCCAAAACCCATCTTAAGTTTAATCTATGGATTCAGGTATAAGCTTTCGCTCTTTTCTTTTGATTCTTGTAAATCTCTTTGAATTAATTATGGCTTTATGGTTTAGATCTCAAGTTTTTATTAGATCTAACAAGTGGTATCATAGCCACCTTGATTTGTTCTAAGAGATTAAGATTAAAATTAGGGTTTTTGATCTTAATTGTTTTGGATTCAGTTTTTGTTCACGGATGAATAATTGTTGGATTTAAATCTAATTAAATCTATTTGTGGGCACATATGATTAATCTATGTGTATTGCTATCCTTCAGGATAACCCACTAAAGTGATCAATCAATTTGGTTTAATGGGTATTTAAATATAATCATGGGGTTATATGTGCAGATACCAGGTTGCAATTGTGATTTGATGAGGGGCCAAATTATAAATGTACAACATCTATAAATAAGGGGTTATGATCCCTAATCTAGGGTTACATTCTCTAATTCTCTTCACCCCCATCTAGAGAGAAATTTGGCTAGAGAAACCCTAAGGTTAGAAGATCCAAAACTCATCTCAAGTTTAATATATGGATTCAGGTATAAGCTTCTGCTCTTTTCTTTTGATTCTTATAAATCTCTTTGAATTAATCATGGCTTTATGGTTTAGATCTCAAGTTTTTATTAGATCTAACAAAATCCCTTTTTATTGCTCCAACCCCCTCACAAATAAAATTTATAAAAAGCGCAAATAATCTAAATATCTTTCATATTTCCCTCCCTCGTGAAAGTAAATGCTCTATTCAACATTAATTCAAAATTTTGAAAGCGAAAAAAAATAGAAGTATCCATAAGGGAAAAAATATCGTGGAATTATAATCATATAAAGAAGTTATTTTTATTTTTTAAAAACGTAGAAAAGCTGGATGATCTAGAAATCTAATCTTTTTCCTACATGCTCTATCCAGTGTCTCAAAATTAGTCGCTACAACTTAATTATTTTCCTTAGATTTCTAAACTACCCTTGTTATTAAATTATCAATTCAACTTATTTACCCATTTATCCAATGAAACATGGTTTAAAAGTTCCCATATGGAGAGCTATAAACTCAGAAGCATAATTACTTATGATGCCATCGGTACACCAAAGAGATTTAACATGGTTTAAAAGTTCCCATTTTCTGGGAGATACATTTTAGAATCCAGTTAACTGGAGACTTGGTGTTTCAGTATTTCAATATGTTGAACATCATTAATTCTGTTTCTTTTAATGATTATGAAGACAAAAGAGAATGGTTATGGGAAGCTAATAAATTTTTTTCAGTGAAGTCTTTTTATCACTTCCTTATTGATGGGGGTCTAAGATTTGATTGTTCAAACTTATGGGAGCTTACTATTCCTTTAAAGGTCAAATTTGTTGTTTGGCTGGCTCTAAGAAATGGTTTGAATACTACAGATATTTTAGCTAAAAAGGGAATTATCTTGCAGAGAACATGTTGTTTGTGTACTAAATCAGATGAAGATCATTCTCATTTGTTCCTGAAATGTGAGTTTGTGTACTCTATTTGGAGATCACTTCAATTCAAGTTGAATACTGACAAAGATTTTAGTTTGTCTTCTGTGAAAGAAGTTTGGATACAGTGGACTAGTGGATACAAGGGAGACTCTAATTTGAAGAGAAGAGTTTTCATTTGCTCTCTTATATGGTGTCTTTGGCAGGAGCGTAATGACAGAATATTTTCTGATAAGAAGAAGAGCTCTCTTACCCTCTTGAACAAAATTGTAACTTTCTCAACATTTTGGCTAGGATCTGAGGGGATCTCTGCTCGTGCCGCCAGATTACAAGCAAGAAGAAGAAAAAGAGCTGCTGCTGCTAAAGGTGTTGATTTTGGGAGCAAGGACACGGCTACAGTGATTCAATTGGAATGATCTGTTCATATTCACTGGAGTTGCTCTTGGTTTTGTTGGATAGAAGCTCTGTTCTTCTGTTTTGTTTTTTTGGTTCTTCTGACAAACTTGTTATATCAGTTTTTTGGGGGAGGTTATGTCCGTTTTTCAGTTGTTTACGGGGGGTAGGGGTATACTATTTGTAGTACCCTCTTTTGAACTCTAGCGCATACTCTTGGTTGGGAGTATGGGCTTTTTGTAACAACCACTTTATCTTTTAATTTAGCTGGCTGGAATACCTTTGGGGTATTCCATCCTTATTCTCAAAAAAAAAAAAGTTCCCATTTTCCTACACGCTCTCTCCGTGGCAGAAAATTTGTATGCCATGAACAACCAAGTTCCGAACCCACATTCGTAAGTATTCACTTTTTCAAGGACAAGTATTAACTTGACTAACTAACTTTCTTATCTTCTTCACTTTTTCAAGTAACCCATCGCCGGTCATTTAGCCATCAACGCATGCCGTTGTTTGTCAGTGAAGATCGATCATGCCTAAAAATCATCATTGATAATCTATCTCCTGTTCTATGTCTCGTATATTCTTTCTTTTTCCGGTCAAAATGAAAACTAATATTTTGCTACTGATCCAATTGTTCACCCCACTCTCCTTCCATGGTTGTATCTATTGAAATTAAACTTGATTATGGATCAAGCTTAATTTTGGGTTTATGATGGAATTATTCTAAGTTTGACCAAACCCAAAATTAGGTCCAAATTCTAGAGGTTTTCTAGAAACACTCTAGAAGGTTGATCACCTCCTTAAAGTGTTCTAGAGAAACCTTTAAGCTAAATATCTAGATAATAATATAGAAGCATCTAGATAATTTGTGATAAAAATATTTAGATATTATGTAGAAATTTCTAGAGATTAGAAAAATATCTAGGAACTATGGAGGTGATATTAGAAGAATTTAGATCATTTGTAACATATCTTTGGGAGGCTATAAATACCTCCTCACCTCTCTCATTTGTAAGTAAGAAGAAAAAGTTGAACAAGTGAATAAAGCAAGTTCAAATAAAGAGTCTTCCTCTTCATAAGTCCTCTACATTTCTCTAAAAGTCTTTCATATTCTTCTTCATACTTAGAGGTTTATTCTCTTGGTTTCTTTCGGGTTTCTCGGGTATTACGGTCTTGGGCTAGTGCTAAGCATTATCGGTGTTATCTTTACATGGTATCAGAGCCATTCTAATCTTGTGCTCTTCAAGATCGGAGTTTAAAGAGAGCTCGGGTTTACTCTAAGTATGGAATCAATGGGTCGTGTCGTTGGATTGAGAATGGAGATCTTAAACCAATCTAACTACCGGTTATGGAAGTCATGTATGGAGTCATACTTGGTTAGTGAGGACTTATGGGATGTCATCAGCAGTAGCAGCACACCACCACCAAGGGGAGATGCTGCAACAGCGGAAGCGACAAAGGAGTGGACACGGAAGAATGCTAAGGCGGAGTTTGCTTTGAAGAGGTCAATATCTTCAGGACTATTTGAGCATGTCTCAAGATGTACATCCGCAAGTGCTATTTGGAAGGCACTAGATCAATTGTTCAACAAGAAGAACGAGGCTCGTCTACAACTGTTAGAGAACGAGTTGGCGAATGCGAAGCAGGGGGAGTCTTCAATCTCAGAGTTTTTCATCAAGGTAAAAAATCTTTGCTCTGAGATTAATACTCTCAATCCGGAGGAGTCGATTTCGGAAGCACGGTTGAAGCGGTCTATTATTCGTGGTCTACGACCCGAATATACACTGTTTGTTACTTCAGTTCAAGGATGAGCTACACAACCTTCCTTGGAGGAGTTTGAAAATCTACTAGCTTCGTAAGAATCACTAGCCATGCAAATGGCGGGAGTTAAAGTCCATGATGACTCGGGGAGCGCTTTTGTAGCGGGGAGACAACAAAGCTTCAGAGCCAAACCCAAATATGGTAATGTGAAGAATAATGATGGACGAGAAGGGTCTTCTACGGGAAACAAGAAGCGATTCAAGTGTTATCGGTGTGAAAAACTTGGGCATTTCAAAAAGGATTGTCGAGTCAAGCTGAAGGAAACAAATATGACGGAATCAAAGGGTCATACTGAAAACAAAGAATGGGGAAAATGTTTCACGGTGGAGGCTGCATCTTCAGGTACATCCACAGCTAAAAATCTTGGAAATGATTGGATTGCCGATTCTGGTTGTAGCCATCATATTACCGGAGACGAGAAGTTATTTTCTAGTCTTCAGCGTCATGACGGGAAAGAAGCCATCATTACTGCGGATAATTCAATCCACCGCGTTGAGAAGGAAGGGACAGTCGTTATTGAAGGATATGATGGAAGCCTAATCACTCTCAAGAACGTATATCATGTTCCTGGAGTAAGGAAGAATCTTCTCTCTGTGGTGAATGCGGTTGACTCAGGTAACTACGTTTTATTTGGCCCAAGAGACATTAAATTCTTAAAGAATATTAAAGAATTAAAAGCGGACGTGGTTCACACCGGAGCATGGGTTAAGGATTTATATGTTTTATCGGCCTCAAATTCTTATGTTGAGAAGATGAGTACGAATGATAATGCCTTTATATGGCATGCTAGGCTTGGTCATATAAATATGACTAAGCTAAAGGTTATGGTGAATAAGGATTTGGTTAACGGGCTCCCAAAGTTGAAGATTCATGATGAAGGAAAGCTTTGTGAAGGCTGTCAATATGGAAAGTCACATAGGCTTCCATTTGACAACTTCACTTCACGATGCAGCGCTCCGTTGGAGAGGGTCCATAATGATTTGATGGGTCCGACGAGAACATCCTCCTATTCTGGGTTTCGGTACATGTTACTGTTTGTTGATGACTTCTCACGGTACACTTGGGTATACTTTGTGAAGGAAAAATCAGAAGTATTCTCCAAGTTTCAAGAATTCAAGGTTACCGTGGAGGGAGAATTAGGTCAGAAGATCAAGACTTTAAGGACGGATAATGGAGGGGAGTTCATGTCAAAGGAGTTTCTCTCTTTTTGCCAAAAACATGGTATCAAGAGAGAATTTACATGTCCGTATACACCTCAGCAAAATGGAGTAGCAGAAAGGAAAATAAGATATCTAAGCGAGACATGTAGAAGCTGGTTACATGACAAAAATTTGCCTAAGGCCTTATGGGCGGAAGGCATGAGATGTGCAGCGTATGTCATCAACCGGATGCCACTTAGTCCGAACAATATGAAGTCTCCTTATGAGATGGTTCATGGGAAGAAGCTAACGGTGAAACATCTCAGGATATTTGGATCAATCTGCTACGTCCACGTGTTTGACTCTCAAAGAACCAAGTTGGAGGCAAAGGCGAAGAAATGCATCTTTGTCGGCTATGATGAACAAAGGAAGGGCTGGAGGTGTATGGATCCAGAGACACACAGGTACACCGTGTCTCGTGATGTTGTCTTTGATGAAGTTTCCTCATTTTATGGGCCACCTCAAGTCTTGGTCGAACAAGAAGGTGGGGGTTCCTCCAAGATCGATGAACCAGTTGTTCAAATGCCAAGTGAAAGCGGAAGTCTTAAAGAAGAGACGCAAGGTGAAAGGGGGAGCACTGATCAAGAGGAAGATGAGGAAGAAGATCGTAGTTCCATGGCTAATCAACGGCCAAAAAGGAACATTGTTAAGCCTGCTCGGTTCAGAGATGAAAGGTTTGTCACTACTTACTCATAATACTTTGCAGCTCTATTAGATGAATAGGAGCCATCATCGTATGATGAAGCAAAAGGAGTTCAAGAGTGGGAGGGCGCAATGAAGGAGGAGATGAATGCTCTCATGAAGAACGAAACTTGGGATTTGGTTCCAAAACCTAAGGATGTCCAACCCGTTTCTTGTAAATGGGTGTACCGAATTAAGCGAAAAACGGATGGGAGCATTGACAGATTTAAGGCAAGGTTGGTTGCTCGAGGGTTCTCTTAAAAATATGGAGAAGATTATGATGAAACTTTCAGTCCAGTGGCAAAGATGACTACGGTACGCTCACTTGATGGAACAAGTCACTACCAAAAGAAGAAGGTGCTTGATGGAACAATTGAAGCTTTGGAGGTTCGAAGCGAAGATAACGTTGTAGATATCTTCACCAAGTCACTATCAAAAGGCCAATTTGAGTTACTTCGCTCGAAGCTCGGGATGGTTGACAAAATCAAGTTTAAGGGGGAGTATTGAAATTAAACTTGATTTTGGATCAAGCTTAATTTTGGGTTTATGATGGAATTATTCTAAGTTTGACTAAACCCAAAATTAGGTCCAAATTCTAGAGGTTTTCTAGAAACATTCTAGAAGGTTGATCACCTCCTTAAAGTGTTCTAGAGAAATCTTTAAGCTAAATATCTAGATAATAGTATAGAAACATCTAGATAATTTGTGATAAAAATATTTAGATATTATGTAAAAATTTCTAGAGATTAGAAAAATATCTAAGAACTATGGAGGTGATATTAAAAGAATCTAGATCCTTTGTAACATATCTTTGGGAGGTTATAAATACCTCCTCACCTCTCTCATTTGTAAGTAAGAAGAAAAAGTTGAACAAGTGAATAAAGCAAGTTCAAATAAAAAGTCTTCCTCTTCATAAGTCATCTACATTTCTCAAAAAGTCTTTCATATTCTTCTTCATACTTAGAGGTTTATTCTCTTGGTTTCTTTCGGGTTTCTCGGGTATTACGGTCTTGGGCTAGTGCTAAGCACTATCGGTGTTATCTTTACAGTATCAAATGCTTATTGTGATCGACGTTCAGCCAGCCCTAAATTTCTTCACTGGTCAAGATTCTTTGGCGAGTACTGCGATCTCGATCGTGAGATCGTCTCCGTCAGGTGCTGGTCGAGGCTGAGGACTTCCGTCTTTGTCGTCGCGGGCAAGGTGGACTTGTATGTGGAAAACTCAGCTATGAAGTTTGAGGTGTCCGCGGCAATTTCATCCGATTTGCAGATGAACTCTTGATCATTGTCCTGAATTCGATGCTTCGCCATCAC
Organism: Asparagus officinalis; assembly: GCF_001876935.1. Classification (NCBI taxonomy): domain Eukaryota; kingdom Viridiplantae; phylum Streptophyta; class Magnoliopsida; order Asparagales; family Asparagaceae; genus Asparagus; species Asparagus officinalis. Next base: position 20,079,538 of record NC_033797.1, read on the forward strand.
TTGTTTTTTGGCCCCCTAGAAACCAAGTGAGACTATTTGTCATTTTGAGCTAGTATTAAGCCCGCATGTTGCTGCAAATAATAATTACCGATGTATATCTGTTACCAAATTAATAATATAGTTTTTATATATGACTATTTATAGAAAATTTCAGCAATAAATTTTTAATCCATCCAACCAAACTGCCTACAGAAAGTCTGCAAGTTAATTCTATCTTATTCATGTTCTGCATTTTTTTAAATAGGAAGTGGTAAATATTGGATTAGGATTGGTGAGGAAGAAGACAATTGGGGAAGTACACTTTTGCTCTTTAAATGAAAACTAAATAAAAATCATTTTTTGGAGTACCAAAGCAAGCCTCTTGAAAAATTGATGGCAATTAGTAGGGAAATTTATGAAAATTGAATATGTATATATGTATGTATTTGGTTTGAAGGGTATGGTTTATGTATATTTTACGTACGTAGGTGTGCATGTGTTTTAGAGCGCATTTTTGTAAGAAAATATTTTAACATATAGTACAATTTTATAATAGCATATAAAATAAAAGATGGTGAAGTTCTATTCCAAATATTCTAGATTTTTCAACGACAATTCAACATTGCAAGAACCATTATGTATAATGCTGCTGATTTTCAAGCATGTGTATTGTTTCTTTGTGTGATGTAATTTATTTATTTTTAATGAAAACTGTCTAGTTAGCAAATATTGGCTATCTCTATGCATGCCTTTTAAGTTATTGGTACCAAAAATATTAAGTGAAAAAAAAAACCAGAACTTTGATAATGTCTTCAGCCAAATTCAAACAAGAGACAAAAGCAATACTACACAAGAACTGAATCCAACCGTATCTGATCATATATATATATACATGTACAAAGTTCAAGCTGAAAAAAACTACAAGCCTCTCTCTTCAACTACTAACTCATAAATACTGTCCTATAATAACTCTAAAAATATTCAAACGAAAATAAGCAGAGAAAAAAGAGTGAAAAAGAATCTACCCTCTCAAGCCACAGTGTCTACTGGGCCCCCATTAGGCGTGTGCTCTGTACAGTGTCCTCTTCCTACCGAACCAATAAGGACCAGCCAACGAATAACCAATGATCCAAAATAAAATCATATAGAGTGGTGTTAGGGGCACACCATCCATCACAACTCCAACCACACTCCCCCCCCTCTTAATGCTACAGTAAACCGGACCCCACATCAGATTTAAAAAAAATTAAAATCCCATGTGAGGCCCGGTTTACTGTAGTAATGAGAGGGGGAGTGTGGTTGGGGTTGTGATGGGTGGTGTGTCTCTAACATTATTTAATCAGTTCGGCTTTAAAATACTAATTTTTTTAAATAAATAAACAAATCCCCATTTCAGCTCAGCTCTTTCCCCACTCCCTGTCATCTTCTCGTCACCTCCCCCGCCTCCAAGATTCCCAAACTAGCCGTCCATAATTGCCCATTGAGTGGCACATGGGCAATATTGCGGGCCGCCCGCTAGTGGGCCCCACGGATCAGAAACCACGTGAGCCCAATGGCAACAGGCCATAGCACAAATGGGCTTGCCACCTGTGCTCTTGGGCTCGACCCGCCTATAAGGGGGGGGGCGGGAACGTCATCTCCGCCGAGAAATACCATCGTGCTGTTTATCAACGGCAGTGCTGCCTGGGGGTTGCCGCCGTTATTATTGTTTCCGCTGTTGCTGTTGCTATTTTCTCCTGATTTCTGACTGCATTAAAACAAAATTGACACATTTATTTACTTATAAACTAAGACGCGAATTTTAGAATATATTAAATCTAAGTGGACTAGTAGCTTCATCCCTTTATATTTATTTATTTTTTTAAAAATTTGCTATAAGATGCGTGTTGACATGTGATACCGGTATAAATCTCAAAGCAAATTTAAAAGATGAAAAATTGGCTGACAAATTCCTTGGTCAATTTTAATTTACTGGAGTGGATTAATAGCTGACCTCGTTGTACCGGGACAGAAAGTGATCAAGTAATTAGCATTAGTACACGTAAACGTAGACGTAGCATCATCGTACGCGTAGCTATACGCTCTCGGGCAAGCATTCTTAAAGAACTGCGAATACTGCGTAGGCTTACACGTATTCGGGTTCCCATACGCTCCGCTACAACAATACTCGGGCGACCCGAACGCCTCACAAGCGCTTCTGCAAGCGACCCCGTCCCCATCCGACTCCGTCACTTTAAGATCCGACGGGCACAACCCGTTAAGATCCACTAAGCAACCGGTAGAGCTACAATTACCCGACCCGCTTTGAGGAACCACGAGCATTGGTAGATTATACCCGTCAACGAGGCTGACGTCATAGAAGTCTTTGCCGTCGCTGCCGTTGAGGGTGAACTCCGCGAGGGTGGCCGGAGGGGCAGCGCCGCTGCCGGAGCATTGGACGGTGGACGACCCGCAATCGCCGGTCGCACAGGTGAATTTGCCGGTTGCGTCGGTGGAGCAGAGCGTGCGGCCCCAGAAGCGACCGGACCAGCCGGTGGGCACCGGTATTGACTGGGATTCGCCGGTTTGGAGGGCGAAGCCGGTGGTGGAAGAGTGGGGCCGGTGGCCGGCGCCGGAGAGAACTCCCGGCCAGACTGTGTAGTGACAGTTGTTCGTCACGGTGAACGTGGCTGCGGAAACTGCCGAAAATAGGAAAGAAATGTGAATAATCAAGAAAATGAGAGGATGGAATGTTGCCATTGTTAGCTCTAAAAATGGAACGTTGGGGATTTTTTTGGGGATGGGGAGGTTTAGTATTTATAGAGGGGATTAAGGATAATGGGGTCCAATGATATTGTTGAGATTTTGTTTTGGGTTAGTATAATAATGTGAGGTTAATGACGGTTGGTTTGATTTATATTTGGGTTCAGGTGAATTTTTGAAGAAAATGGCTCTTGGGAGGTACGGAGTAATAAGTTGGCATCTATGAGGGTGCCGTGTGAATTTTGTATTTGCCCTCTGCTGCTGCAATTTGCATTTTAAATAAAGCGTTTAATTTTACAGAGGACTACTTATGTAATATTCATATGTTGTCGACGGAATATGTAAGTTTCAGCAGCCCGTTGAACTCCATAGTGACACGTGGGTAATTGGCGTTCGTGATTCGCGCAACAGATAGCGTCCCAAAGAACAGAACGGAACGGAAATAACCGAGAAGCTTGCACTGCTTTGGTTTGTGAATCAAGCTTCGTAGAGTTAGGTTACTAGGTTGAATCCAAATTGGGTGACTCGACTCGGTCAATTTGTTTGGTTTGGGTGAGAACCAACGATGAAAATGATGCAATTAGGTCCAACTGCATGTAGACGAATTAGGGTAATTTTGGTAAGAAGGGGAAATGGGATTGGAGTTGGTGAACTTATTGTAATCTTTATAATGATTGATGAGTTTAGAAGTTAGAAGAGTCCCTAGGGACAAGGAATGAGTAATGATGCAAGATTTTCGTTTGTTTCTGGTCTTATGGAATTATATGTCCAAATTTGGTAGGATTTTTTTTCTTGATTCATGATAGTTATGGTGTTTTCAGTTGTCAAATTATAACCCTTTGCCAACAACCGACAAACATCACCCGTCACGCACCATTCAGTCAACTCGACACTTAGGACAGCTAGAGTCTCGACCTACCCGACTCGTCGAGTCAACATCTCGCTAGGTCGACTCGACTGGCGATACTTGTCGGTCCTCTCATCAAAGACGACTCGCTACGAGCCCACACAACCGGTTAATTAGCTGGCGTCTCGCTGGGTTGGCTCGAAAGGCGTTACTTTTCGACACCCCTCAATAAAAGTCAAAAGACAACTTTGACATCGAACCCCCCGCTGACAGCACGTCGACATCACATTAAATGTTTGGAAGACGCCATCATTTCTCTATTCCCGGCACTATTTATGATACATCGGACCACGCCGGCTTCGTGCGCCGTCTATCTCATCTCATTAATGCCGAAGTGACAACGCCCATTCCGTGACCACTCCATAGCTGATACGCGTAAATTAATTCGACGCTAACTCAGCCACCAGCTCAGACTCGATATGAAAAGACTAAAATGCCCCTCCTGCATGGTTATAAGAGGGACAACTATTCCTAATGCGAAGGTAAGCGATTTCTCAAAAATTTTCTCCATTATACTGCACTAGAATCACACAGTTTACCACTTTCCCACTCAATTACATCACTGACTTAATCGTCGAAGAAACAACGAGGTAACTAGTCACCATCCTCTTACGGGTTGTTACACGTGGGGAAGAAGTAGCTCAACTCAAAACCAGATATTTGGAGAAGTTAGCGGCCCCTATTCAATCTCACCCCTAATACATCATCTGTGTGATTATCATCATCAACAGTGGTGACCGTCTTGTTTGGTGTTGTAAGACTTGTTTTGGATGTATCCTATTTTTGGTAACTTCCAAGCACCAGAGGAAATTAGAGTAACTACGGCACTTAGTTATCAAGATTTTTTTTTCTTCTGTTGGGGCAATTAAAAGAGTCTATATTAATGGACTGTTAGGCTTGGAACTATTTGAGCAGAGATTAGAGGTATGTTGAAGATCTTAAGAGCCAAAATTTAATTATATCATTTTCAAGAATCAAATATGTATTTGGTCCGCGGGTGCTCTGGAAGTCAATATAGGTCCTACCAACTTAGGTTCGACTCCAACTTGGGTTATCTACCCGAGAAAAAACGGCCATCGATCTGGTGGTAAAATGTTTGTTGTGCATAGAATCTCTTCAACGAAGAAGTCACAACATACAAATGAAGTTTGCACAATACATAAGCTTAATATGTGAGAAATCAAAACCAAGTACTATTCTGTGTTCTCCGATAAAAAGATGCGGCAATGACTTAATTAATCAATTTTATTATCGATCTGACTGCTAAGTACGCTGAACTTAGGCCGCCGCCGCTTAATCCTAGCAAGTCCAACACAGAATATCACTTAGCTTTTTATTCGATTGAGACTAGCTTATGTAAACTTAGTCTAGATTCATCACTCAAAGCGTGAATTTTGGACTAAAAACATGTTTTTACTAAACTAAATCAGAAAAGGTGGCTCTGACCATTTTATTCCTGCTCCATATATTTTAGTTAGGAGTAAAAGAACACGGGGTATGTTTTCCCTTTCAATCAGCATCAATTCATTGCTAGCAGCCACCATGAGGTGTATATTACGTAGAATTGAAGAAGTTGATGATACAGAAAATTCCTCATTGAAATAGATAGTACTTAGACTAACATGGAGTCTAATTAAATGAGCATGTGCATGGGTTTAACACGCAATACTTCTTTTCAAATGATATATATCGAACTTCTATGTCTACTAGTAGTAGATCATGCTAGTCGAACTAGTGACATCATTGCTTTTTAGTACTCGAGGCGTTCATTCTTACTTGCATGATTTAATAACGATTGGCACTATAGGCACACCCTCAACCACACCTTGGGGCACACCCCATCTTTCAGCTACAGTGCACGGGGCTTATTTTAGATTTTTTTAAAAAAAATCTAAAATGGGCCCCGTGCACTATAGCTAAGAGAGTGAGTGTGCCCCAAGGCGTGGTTGGGGGTGTGCCTGTAGTGTTTTCCTTTAATAACAATGCACGAATCTCACAACCATACTAGAACCTAAGTCGAGGTTCACATTAGGGGCATGTGCTTGTCCTAGGAAATTGCCAAGCTTGATAATCTCTATCCTATTCAGTTCACTTTAGTGCGTGCTCGGTATCGTTACAACGAAGAGAGAAAAGTGATGGTGTCTAAGGGAACAACTATTTGAAGTTATCGGAAATTTGAGCTAATGACAATGCTCATTAATTTTCCTAATGTACATGGCATAGTCGGATGCCAATTATTTTATATAATTAAAAAAAAGAAAAAGTGAGAAGTTAGTATTTTATGTTTTGTTTAAGTCTAACTTACAAATTAATCAGAAAGTTGAGTTTCATGGGATTAAAGATTTAATTACATATTTATTTATTTATTTTCTATCAAGCTTAACTTGGGGAATGTAGGATAAATGGAAACGCAATATTGAAACGCAATATTTGCTTTTCAAATTTATTCTTTTAAAAGTTCTGATTCACTTTTCATTTACGTATATGCATCTAGAAATGCCTAAATATTCACCTTTTTGAAAGGCAATATTGACAGGGCCGGCCCTAGCATAAGGCAACTAAGGCCTCTGCCTTGGGCCCCAAGTTGGATAAGATCCACCCACCCATATATATAATATATATATAACTTAGTTACTTAAGCATAAACCTAACCGTATTTAAAAAATGAAGATCTAAAGATAAAAAGTGAAGCTAATAGCTTAGCAACTTATGAGATTAAAAATTTTGAATTCTTATTAGCTATGAATATTTGGTATGACATATTGTTTGCTGTTAATTCAGTTAGTAAAATCTTACAATCTAAATATATGCATATTGATATTGCCATAGATAAATTAAAGAGTCTTATTGTATATTTAGAAAATTATAGACAAAATGCTTTTATGTCTGCTTTGAATTCAACTAAAGAACTTGCTAATGAAATGGACGTACAACCTATATTTCGTGAAAAACGTAAAATTCATAGAAAAAAATAATTTAATGAAAATGTTGGTAATGAAACAACATTTAACACTGAAGAAACTTTTCGTATTGAATATTTCTTATACATAGTTGATAAATCGCTTGGCTCAATTGAAAGTAGGTTTGAACAATTTAAAACGTATAAATTTTTTTTGGTTTTTTGTTTGATTTGAAAAAATTAAAAGCTTTAGATGACATTGAATTGAAAGCATATTGTATTAATCTCGAAAATACACTAAAACATGATGAACATTTAGATATTAATGGACTTGATTTGTTTTCAGAATTGAGAGTGCTTAGGGAAATTTTAAAAATGGAGATTAATAGTCCAATTGAAGTATTGAACTATATAAAGTGGTTAGATTCTTTTCCAAATACTTGTATTGCTTATCGTGTACTATTGACTATACGCGTAACAGTTGCTTCCGCTGAAAGAAGTTTTTCAACTTATTTTAGATCGACCATGTTACAAGATAGATTGAATGGTTTAGCAATATCATCTATCGAAAATAATATGTTAGAAAATATTGAATATAAAACTTTAATTAGTAATTTTGCAGCTCAAAAGGTAAGAAGAATGAGATAAAATCTATTATGAGTTGTATCACTTAGGTCTCATCTAATATTTCGCATTGAGCCCCAAAATTTCTAGGTACGGCCCTGAATATTGAAATGATAAAAGAGATAAAATGTTGTAAATAATGATATGGCTAAATATCATAAGCCTCCATTAACTTTGGACGACTATCAGAAACCCCCTTAACTTTCAAAATATTGAAACCTTTAACCTTGAGATTTTGTCACAAAAGCCCCCCAAATTAAGGGTTTTTTAAATAAAATCTTAAAACCCCCTAAATTGGGGGTTATTTTTAATATCATCTTACTGTTGGTTTTTTCTTTGTGGGGTGGGAGAGGAGAAAAGTTAAAAGGGGGTTTTGTGATAATACCTATACTTAAAAGGTTTTTTTATAATTTGAAAGTTAAGAAGGGTTCCTTATAATTGTCCAAAGTTAAAGAGTTTTTTTTTTAATATTTACCCTAATGATATTGGACCGTACACATTCTCTGGTTGATCAGTCAATGAACAAATGAATTAGTTTGGATGGAAATACAGGGCAATCAACATAATCCATATCAACATTTTGTACGTGCACAGAAAAGAAGATGATTGCAGGAGATTATTATCCGCCGTTTCCTTTGTAATACTTAAGTCAGATTCTTGATAGAAAACGAGTAGGGGACTTCCAGAGTTTAGTTGTGTCTACCTGAAGATGGATTTTTATTTCTTCTATTTTTTATTTCTTGGGAGTAATCAAGCCCAATTCAGTGTGAATTGCCTTTTGAACCAATTTTGACCCATAAACTATAGCTTTTAGATATTATCTCTTTTGATATTTGGGCAACGCATACATCTGCACTCTCCATTAATGATAATTCTTCTCATCCATGTTTCATCAGTGGAGTAGAATAGAGGAGAGAATCAAGAACTAAACTTTGCTGGTGGAGTAATCAATTCCAATCCAGAGCTAATGAGCTTAAATAGATTTTAAGACCTAATTCTAACCAAAAGCTATAGCTTCTAGGTATTAGACTCAACTTCTATTTTAAATTCTTCACTACTTCTCATCCTATCAAATTTGAAACTATACTCACATATTAATAATTTCAACATTTTCTGTGCAAATTGTTTTGGTATTATTTGTACATAATATATTCAAACGTCAAAGATCGTGTTGCTCTGTCACTACGTATAATAGTGGTAAGTCTTAAACGCATGTAATAATAGATCCAAATCTTCTTCACTCTAAAAAAGTAATGAATAGATCACTATTTTTATCACAGCCATTGATTAGAATACGAACAAGCCATGAAAGACTAGTGCGAAAAGGGGGCGTTACCGAAGAATTAATGCACGAGCACAATATCATGTTGAGTAGTCACCGACAACATGGACCAACTAATTTTGACTTGTGGTTAGCTAATCTAACTTCCCTACTAATTGATCGAGTCCCACGATTGAAATTTAATTCAACGGGAGGGCCATCGCTCTCGCGTCCGACGTAGCGCCAGAGTGGTGTTGATTACGACGCAACCCTAAAGCCAATGGGGTCCTACGTGCGTGCCTTTGTTGGTCATGGAGTACGTGATGTGCCGTTAGCATTTTGTGCTAATATATAGTTATCCTTTTTCTTTTACCTCCCTAAGGTATTCTTAATGGTGCCAAAAGGAAGTCATGATTTTCTTGGTGTTATACACTGAAAATTATTACGTCATTAAGCTAATTAAGCTATACACATGGTGTAAGTGATAAGAACAAGAAAATAATCGATGCAAGTCGAGCTGTCAGCTTAGCCGGCTCGTCTACGCGACTCAGGCCCGAGACGAAAGGTGTCCTCAAGTCGACCCCGAAATAGCACCTGCAGTCGAAGAGCTCTTTGAGACAAGAATATAGAATGGCTGCATCAACAGTGTTTACATTTAATTGTGAACAATGCAAGCTTCCTTACTCCGCTACCTAAGTCACCATCGTATTTGATATATGGCTAGGTATCATGATGGCTCTCCAACAACGGTGCCCATACTGTCGTCATTGAATTAATATTGTTGTTATAGCCGTTTTAACGATGAAAAATAATATCTAATCAATAACAGACAAGTATCCCATATTATGCATAATCAAGTCAACATCTCAAGATAATCAGGACCCAACTCGGTCGACTCGACACGCCAACATCTTGCGAGGACGACTTGAAAGGCATAACATGTTGACGACCCGAACGTATTATGTGTCATCCCCTAACTGAGTCGACTGCTTAACCAGCCCACTCGGTCGACCAATCGGCCGACACCTTACGAGGGTGACTTAAAAGGCGGTAGTTCTCAACCATCCGATGAGTGGAGAGGCGACAAAACGCCTCTAGCTTCGAGCCCCCTCCTATGCACTAATGACCAACCACCTCACAATAAATACCATTAAATTTATTATATGCACCATCATTTCGCTGCCCTCATTAGTATTTATGACACATCAGACCACGTCGGCACCGCACACCTCTCATTGCTTCGCATTAAACATTGAAGTCACCTATTCTCCACTCGTCGGGCGACACCTGTAAAGTTGAGGTTGACATGGCCGCCATCCTATACTCAGCCAAAGTTACCCTTCTACCCTTCTTCCCCTACTATAAAAAGACGTATTATTTTCAATTACAGGGTAAGCTTTTCTCACTACTCTCTAAGCCTAAGAACTACAGTTCATTTTTACTTCTCTACTCAAGCAAATCACTGACTTGATCGTCAGAGGAACAACCAGGGAACCAGATCCCGATCTCTTAGGATTTGTTACTTATGCAGGGAAGACCAGACATTCTCAAGAATCAAACATTCAGAGAGTTAGAAGACCTCCGTTAACTTGATTAACTCTTTTCATTTGACTGTGTGATTTCATACATCAACAAATGTGAGTATAGTTCCCTACCTCCGACCAATCCACTACCAACACTCAAAAAACCCTAATGACTACATTCTGTTTTCCTCTTTAGATTAACAGGCTAAGTCACTGACTTAAGTGCCGGAGAGCACATCGGAGGAAAATACCTTCAGGGCCTCTATTATTCTGTGCATATCACTGTATCACAATGCACTCTTCGAGACAATCAGTCATTAGAGGAGATTAAGAGACCCCAATATCATCCTTACCTCTCCTAAACCATCCACTAACTTTCTCACATAAACACTTGGAGAGCCTACATAAATTGTAGTGGTAATAACAAGACGAGGGAAAATCATATAGAGGAGTTTTATGTGGAAGATCATATAGAAAAGAAAGAGAAGAATGTTCTTTTATGAGAAGAATGTTGTTTTACGCATACTTGTATTGATTTTAATTGTTAGTTAATTTGATCATTAATCAGATATTATATTTATCACTTAATTGGGAGTTCATATATGTATTTTAATTAATTGGATAGTTGGTCATGCAATTAAAACTAATTAGACCGGTAATCACTTCTAATATTTTTTTCCTCAATTAACATATCAGATTTCAGTGGCTTGGCATAAACAAGTCTTGATCATTTGCCTAACAGATTTTTTTAAATACGTGTAATATCTTGAACACTGATGAGAATGAAAATTTATAAGGCATCGGGAACATGCATGTTTTGAAAAAATAATATTGCATTCAACATTTTATTTTTGAAAATACTAACATGTGACATATTGAGTAAGTTGCATTACTTGAAAATAAACCAAAACGTACAACTTTAATTGACAGAAACATTAAGAATGACAAGAAATCTAATTAGTATTAATAAGTTACATGACTGATCATCCAAGTAATTAAAACATATGTAAATGACCACCTACTTATGAGATAAATCCAGTGATGATCTATTCAATTAATCCTTAATTGTTTGCATTAATTTCATATAATATTCGCATTGATTTAAAATTGGTAACATGACATACAAATTTTGTTCTAGGCCGGCCGTCATTTCCAACCGCATACATAATAGTTACATATTTTATTATGTTACTGTTACTTTTTATCATTTGTTTCTAGAGTTTTTGTTTTGTATTTTTTGGGAGGTTGGGTGGTAGTGGGGGGTTCCGTATTCTCCAAAGCCTCTCTATTAATTTGGAGTAAGCGTGCAATATTGTAAGGAGTGTCGGATAATACTCTTGACTCCTTGACAGTAGGGGCGCATTCGGTCCGGATATGTCTCGGATTTGATGTTTATCATATCTATATTCACTTACCCATCTCGGATATGGATATACCTCGGTAAGGAGATTTTATATCTATATTCGCTAAATCGGATATAGTTACAGATATACATGCGGATCTATAAGCGGATATGCATGCAGATACAAAATGGATATGAAAAAACTAGATAGTATTGAGAAAAACATAGTTCATGTGATACAAAAGAGTTCGTTAATATGTTCATTATGAAAAGTTAAGATTAGACATCTTGATCATCAAAATTAACCACAAATCCATAATCTAAGAATCGAAACTATCATAAGAGTATGACTAATATGTCTTCAGATATTTCAGACATGGATATAGATATTTGATACGAGTTGCTGTGCGAGCACCCTTTGGTCGCGGAATTACCAAAAGGTGGGTTAAGAAGAAGACAACTAAAACACAAGAACAATTCAGTATGGCGAAGAAAAATACCTTCTCTAGGTTATGAAGAATCAATTATTACAAATCTCACTCTCACAATCTCAATAGAATCGAGAACAACCTCTCAATCATCTCTAAACCCTAATACAATGATTAGAATCTCTCTTAATTACCTCTTATTGCTTAGAAACCCTAAAACAATCCTTTATATAGGTGTACAAACGTGGATGGCAATCTGGTAAATAACTAAGTCCAAAACCAACAGGAATTCGTGTGAACAGAAACCCAACCAAACCAGAAAACCGTCGATGAGTTGACTCATGACGGATGATGAGTCGACTCATGACAAATGGGTCGACTCATAAACTGATGACTCGACCGAGCAGAAACTTTTGACAAAACGGCTGGGTTACGTGAGTCGACTCATGACAGTCATAAGTCGAATCAACCTGATGAGTCGACTCATGTTCATGTATGAGTCGACTCATGAGCTGAAAATTGGATTCTTCGAATCTACTGCTCGTCGTCTCGTTTCACGCTTCCACCTGCGTTCCATTGTACTGTTTCACACCTCTATTCTCATGCTATCATGAGAATCATCTATTCTCAAGCTCCCATGAGGATCACTAAGCTTCCGAAGAGAAGATACACCCGTATTATGGGTCCTCCCTTTAGGAACTTGAAGTTCCATTCAAGTTAGAACTTTTGCTGAGGAAACTCTCGAGCTCCTCCATCTTTTCTGCACCATCTGACCCTGCTAGGAACCTGGTCTTGACGTCCGATCGGAAACATCTCATCCATCCCGCGTCTCGTCGTAGTCACCTTCCGCCCCAAGTTGCAATCCTTTATCGATGGCTTTTCTGGAAGTCTAATGCACAGCGAGACAAACTTCTTGCTTGCATTCACTAGTCTCTTCGCTCGCATCACCATCCCCAAGCTTGTCTCCCTCGGAAGAGATGCCGAACGAAACTAGTCTCTTCGCTCGCATCACCATCCCCAAGCTTGTCTCCCTCGGAAGAGATGCCGAACGAAATATGTGTTGGATATTTTATTAAAGAAAATACAATTTAACATGTTTTACATATTTTATTTTCCTCGGCAATTAATACGTGCATAATGGCTATATAATTATGGCGAACGTTACCGTATTAGATACGGGTTTATTGCGTAACGGTCGACATTATGACGTACGTTACTGTATTGATTGCTAGGATTTGTAACGGCTCTCTAAGACCCCTATATAAGCAGCCATTCATATTCTTGGAAAAACAACAAGAAAAACGACAAGTCTCTTATCTTATCCTCATATTATTTCTTCATAGTATTGGTTTTATTTTTGGACAACTTTCTTCATCTGAGCAGAAGCTCTGTACTTTCGCCCGAGTACAAAGACTGACCGATTCCGGGGGTTTTTACTGCTAGGGGAGAGGGGATCATCTGCGCTAGGACGATAGGCGGGTATTCAATTTTCTAGAACAGTGAATACACGACTGCTCCCAATCAGGCCAGATTTAATTATTTATTTTATTTAGATTTATTTCATGCTATAATCTTAATTATTTGATTTAATTTCCAACAATCTAGAAGATTGAGAAGTTTATAGTTTTTGATTTATATCTGAAAAAAATATTTTAAAGTTACTGTTCATTAGAATAGTCTACTGTTCATCTGAGAAAAAAGAATTCATCTTTTTTATGTTACTGTTCATCTAGATCTATTCATATATCTGCTATTAACATTGTTAAAAAAAATAAAAAAAATTTATTTTCGGTTACTGTTCACCCGAAATAGTCTCTGCTAATTATTTTTTATCTTTTGATTAATTAGTTGTTGTTTTATTTTAAAAAATATAAATAATTAAAAGTTATTGTTTATTTATTTTTAAGAACGATACTGTTCATTTATTTTTAGGAAATTACTGTTCATTTATTTTAAAAAAACGTTATTGTTAATTTAAAAACAGTTTTAATGTTCATTTTATTTAAAAAAAATCTACTTAATGCTTACATAGAGCACTGTTCATCAGAGAATTATTTTTCTTTGTTCATAAAAATACAATTTTTGTTCTATGAAAATTTGGTTTCTAAAGCCTATTTTATATATGTAAGAATCCTATGTGAATATGCACGCTTTTGTAATGTTCAATGAAACATGTCTATAAAATTTGTATCAGTGTACTTATTTATTCTTGAAAGCCTCATATACTTGGTTTTTGACAAGTGAACAAAATCTGGATATATATATGCTTTGAAGTATTTAATTTTTTTTCATTGTTTAATGCTTTCATTTCTTTAAGCTATCAATATGGTGCCTTCTATTAATAATTCCATACTTTGGAGTGTTTATGCATCTAATAAGCTTAGTACAGAAGGTGGTAAAAGTGAATGCAAATTTATTCAGCAACTTGTGTGGTAGTTATCTGCAGCAGATGTGTTTTTACTCTCAAGACATGAAAATCATGAGGTTCAAACATCAATAGGAAATATTTTAAAGTTTCTTGTTAAGGAACAAAAACTCATTGAGTGAACCGATTCAAGTTTTCTTGGATTAGTTGGTGCTCTGCAAGGAACGAGGTACTTAATTGATCTTTGATCAACCTCTATTACTATCCTTACCTAGCTAACTACCCGGGTAAAACTTTAATCTTTTCGCTTTAGGAGTTTTTGGTTTGGAAAAAGAGGTCCGAAATTATGAAAAAAAATCATATGCATTTATTTAATTATGCTTCTTGCATCATATATTGCTTAATGATAAATGATCAATATATGAGTGAACCAAATCAAAGAGGTGCATCTTTTAAAATTCTATTTTATATGGTGGATTATATTTTAAATCTTCAAATGTAAAGTTCATCTCTTTTATTGCGTTATGATGGATATTGCAATAAATGTTCATATGTCCTTTTAGATAACTTGCATTTGTTACATGATTAATTACAAGGTGTTATGCAAGAATACACTTGAAAAATTTAAAGCACGTATGTACAAATATTATTATTATTATTATTTGTATAAGAGGTGGTATTAGAAAATGGCAACATAAATTTGGAAGGTCTCCTTTGTAGACAACCAATTTAAATTTGGAAGGTCTCATTTGTAGGCAACCGATTTAAATTTGGACGGTCTCCTTTGTAGGCAACCAATTTGTAACCTCTTATAATAGAAGAATTTTAAAAATTTTATGCATTTGAATTATGAAGTATGAAATATATTTTAAGATACGAAAATATATTTTAAGATACGAAATCCTATTATGCTCTGCATGTATCTATTATTAATTTCATTCATGTATGTGCATATGCATAACTGCAGAATTTTTAGTTCCACATTAGTTTGAAATGTTCAGATATTAAGGTCAATCTCTTCAGACATAGACTATGATCTTTTATGATCATAGATCATGACCTAATGTCAATTTCAAACAATATGATGGACTAATTACAAAATAAGAACTTGATAAATAAATACAACACCTGCTAGGCAAAGTTATGATTCTAGACTTTGTAAAGTCTGTGAAAAGAATCTTGATGACTCTTTGACAAAGGGTCTATCCAGGAGTGTGGTTCTGGATTCATCGAGGGAGATGGGTTAAGCCCATAGATGAGGTCACTGACAGCGGTAACCTAACCCTTATTTGGAGACGTAGTCCCAATGTTGATTCAATGTGGTAGGACGATAGGCGGGTTTTTACTGCTAGGGGAGAGGGGATCATCTGCGCTAGGACGATAGGCGGGTACTCAATTTTCTAGAACAGTGAATACACGACTGCTCCCAATCAGGCCAGATTTAATTATTTATTTTATTTAGATTTATTTCATGCTATAATCTTAATTATTTGATTTAATTTCCAACAATCTAGAAGATTGAGAAGTTTATAGTTTTTGATTTATATCTGAAAAAAATATTTTAAAGTTACTGTTCATTAGAATAGTCTACTGTTCATCTGAGAAAAAAGAATTCATCTTTTTTATGTTACTGTTCATCTAGATCTATTCATATATCTGCTATTAACATTGTTAAAAAAAAAATTTATTTTCGGTTACTGTTCACCCGAAATAGTCTCTGCTAATTATTTTTTATCTTTTAATTAATTAGTTGTTGTTTTATTTTAAAAAATATAAATAATTAAAAGTTATTGTTTATTTATTTTTAAGAACGATACTGTTCATTTATTTTTAGGAAATTACTGTTCATTTATTTTAAAAAAACGTTATTGTTAATTTAAAAACAGTTTTAATGTTCATTTTATTTAAAAAAAATCTACTTAATGCTTACATAGAGCACTGTTCATCAGAGAATTATTTTTCTTTGTTCATAAAAATACAATTTTTGTTCTATGAAAATTTGGTTTCTAAAGCCTATTTTATATGTGTAAGAATCCTATGTGAATATGCACGCTTTTGTAATGTTCAATGAAACATGTCTATAAAATTTGTATCAGTGTACTTATTTATTCTTGAAAGCCTCATATACTTGGTTTTTGACAAGTGAACAAAATCTGGATATATATATGCTTTGAAGTATTTAAATTTTTTTCATTGTTTAATGCTTTCATTTCTTTAAGCTATCAATATAGTGCCTTCTATTAATAATTCCATACTTTGGAGTGTTTATGCATCTAATAAGCTTAGTACAGAAGGTGGTAAAAGTGAATGCAAATTTATTCAGCAACTTGTGTGGTAGTTATCTGCAGCAGATGTGTTTTTACTCTCAAGACATGAAAATCATGAGGTTCGAACATCAATAGGAAATATTTTAAAGTTTCTATATACTGTTAAGGAACAAAAACTCATTAAGTGAACCGATTCAAGTTTTCTTGGATTAGTTGGTGTCTAAGATAAGGTTTAGGGGTTGCGTAACGCGCTTTGTAAGAAACGAGATACTTAATTGATCTTTGATCAACCTCTATTACTATCCTTACCTAGCTAACTACCCGGGTAAAACTTTAATCTTTTTGCTTTAGGAGTTTTTGGTTTGGAAAAAGAGGTCCGAAATTATGAAAAAAATTCATATGCATTTATTTAATTATGCTTCTTGCATCATATATTGCTTAATGATAAATGATCAATATATGAGTGAACCAAATCAAAGAGGTGCATCTTTTAAAATTCTATTTTATATGGTGGATTATATTTTAAATCTTCAAATGTAAAGTTCATCTCTTTTATTGCTTTATGAAGGATATTGCAATAAATGTTAAAAATTTTATGCATTTGAATTATGAAGTATGAAATATATTTTAAGCTACGAAAATATTTTTTAAGATACGAAATCCTATTATGCTCTGCATGTATCTATTATTAATTTCATTCATGTATGTGCATATGCATAACTGCAGAATTTTTAGTTCCACATTAGTTTGAAATGTTCAGATATTAAGGTCAATCTCTTCAGACATAGACTATGATCTTTTATGATCATAGATCATGACCTAATGTCAATTTCAAACAATATGATGGACTAATTACAAAATAAGAACTTGATAAATAAATACAACGCCTGCTAGGCAAAGTTATGATTCTAGACTTTGTAAAGTCTGTGAAAAGAATCTTGATGACCCTTTGACTAAGGGATTATCCAGGAGTGTGGTTCTGGATTCATCGAGGGAGATGGGGTTAAGCCCATAGATGAGGTCACTGACAGCGGTAACCTAACCCTTATTTGGAGACGTAGTCCCAATGTTGATTCAATGTGGTAGAAACAAGCTGGACTAGTGACACTCGTGTGGAGCATCGACCCAGATATATTCATATATCACTATGTAGCTTGTGCTACTACCATTCTCTATGATGACGATGCTCTTATGATACAACTGGCTAGGCTGAGTTTTACTCTTAGTAAGTCCAACGTGTGTATTATGGGGGGTATTAAATAAACAGCTGTAGTACCCTTTGAGGACTTACCTACGTGATAGAAACGATGATGACCGTAGTTAGGGGGGGCTGGGCTAACCCCTAGAAACTCTCATGAGTCGGTTTATTATGAGCATGGCCTTTAACGCTCAACCCGCTTTGCTCAATAGATGAAGCGTATTGTGTGTGTTTTTATCAATACCTGATTAAATGGGCCTAATTCAAGGCCTAATCCATTATGTCCCTCAGGTGACGATGAACTCACTAAGGAAAGGTTCAAAGCCGGAAGCTATCTCTCCTGAATTCACGATACGAAAGGTTACACAACCTATATTTATTTTATGATTTTTTGATTATTGATTACTGAGTTTTCAGTTAATATTGCCTTTTTTTTGGGGGGGGGGGGGGGGGGGCAATTTAACATGTTTTACATATTTTATTTTCCTCAGCAATTAATACGTGTATAATGGCTATATAATTATGACGAACGTTACCGTATTAATTACGGGTTTATTGCGTAACGGTCGACATTATGGCGTACGTTACTGTATTGATTGCTAGGATTTGTAACGGCTCTCTAAGACCCCTATATAAGCAGCCCTTCACATTCTCGGAAAAACAACAAGAAAAACAACAAGTCTCTTCTCTCCTCTTCATATTATATCTTTATAGTATTGGTTTTATTTTTGGACAACTTTCTTCATCTGAGCAGAAGCTCTGTACTCTCGCCCAAGTACAAAGGCCGGCCGATTCCGGGGGTTTTTACCGTTAGGAGAGAGGGGATCATCTGCGCCAGGATGATAGCCGGGTCCTCAATCTTCTAGGACAGTGAATACACGACTGCTCCCGATCAGGTCAGATTTAATTGTTTATTTTATTCAGATTTATTTCATGCTATAATCTTAATTATTTGATTTAATTTCTAATAATATGAACTTTTCACCATCCTTAGTGAAGGTGTACTTCTAAGCCCGCCTCTCGTAGATCGCATGTCTATCCTATAAGTACAGATTTCCCAGTATAATCTGACAAATATCCAATGGAACGACGTCGCACGTGACCTCGTTAATATACGACTCGCAGAGCGCAAATCTGACAGTGTATTGATCAACTACACTTAGTTTCTCCTCCTTCTGAATCCACCCCAATGGATAGGGTTTCGGATACTTGACCGTCTTCAGACCCAGCTTCTAAACCAATGCCTCGAATATTAAATTCTTCTCGCTACCCGAATCAACAATGGCATCAACTAAACTAGTCTTCACCTACAACTTAAGAACAAATAGTTGCTCTCTCGAGTCGTCGTCCTCTTTCGTGGTCTGCTTCCCCGCCATAAGGTTGAGACTGCTGTTGGGCTCTGTCATCCCCGAGACTTCTTTCGGACCTTGAGCTATCATGTATGCATTTTTCTCCTCCTTCTTCTTTAATAATCTTGGCTTGAGATAAGGATACTCCTCCCAGCACCGATCAGCTGTATGCCCTGTCTTCTCGCAGTGACTAAAAATCAGCTCTGCTTTCCCTGGATCACCCTTCCTCTTCTCCTTCTTAGATTGAGAACCACTAGACTCGCCTCCCGTCTGTTTGGAGTCTCCCTTAGCCTTGTTGCCCTTCTTTTGCTTGCCCTCGAGGGCAATAGCCTTCACGCTCGCCTCTGTAATTGATTCCACCGTGAATAGCTTCATCTCCTTTCGGATGTAATCGCTCAATCACGCCATATACTTCATAAACACGGAATATTCATCTGTCGTAATGTTGAGGGCCATCGCCTGCTGCTGGAACTCCGTGGTGTATTCTTAAACGGTTTGATTGACCTTTTGGCGCAAGCCGTACCACTTGTACCAACGCTCTTCAAGGAATCCCACCGAGTAGAACTGTTTCCTCAGTAACTCTTTGAACTTGTTCCACGACACCGCCTTCTTCTTATGCTTGTAGTAGGATTTCCACCACATCAACACGTGCCCTAAAAGCTTCAAAGTCGTGAACACGATCTTTTCTTTTGACGAATAGCCATAAAGAGTAAAATACATCTCCATTCGCTCGATCCAGTCATCAAGCCTCTCGACGTCAACACTCCCATCATAAATAAGAATCTCCACCTTGAAGTCAATCTTCAGGTTCTGATAAAAATTCTTACCCCCTTGATGCAATGCAGCCTTAACGGTCTCCTCCTTCTCATCGGAATCTGAATCTACTCTCCACATCGGACTCAACAATTTTATTCAAAGAAGATTCACCTTGTTTGCCACCTCCATGGATAAGACTGACGAGTTGTGTGAGAGTCGATCCTATCGTCTCGATCTGCTTCTCCAATGCATCAATCCTTGCTGAATTGTCTGCTTCAGCCATCTTCTCCTTCTTTATCTTCTAGATTTCTTCCAAGGAAATAAGGACTCACCAAGCTTCTTGTACTGTGATCGAGTAAGGACCATACACAGGATGCCCCCTTCACAGGATCCGATTGCTCTGATACCAACTTGATATGAGTCACCGTGCGAGCACCCTTTGGTCGTGGAATTACCAAAAGGTGTGTTAAAAAGAAGACAACTAAAACACAAGAACAATTCAGTATGACGAAGAAAAATACCTTCTCCAGATTATGAAGAATTAATTATTATAAATCTCTCCCTCACAATCTCACTAGAATCGAGAACAACCTCTCAATCCTCTCTAAACCCTAATATAATGATTAGAATCACTCTTAATTACCTCTGATTGTTTAGAAACCCTAAAATAATCCTTTATATAAGTGTACAAACGTGGATGGAAATCTGGTAAACAACCAAGCCCAAAACCAACAGGAATTCGTGTGAACAGAAACCCAACTAAACCAGGAAATTGTCAATGAGTCGACTCATGACAAATGGGCCGACTCTTAAACTGATGAGTCGACCGAGCAAAAACTTTTGACAAAACGGTTGGATTTCGTGAGTCGACTCATGATAGTCATGAGTCGACTCAACCTGATGAGTCGACTCGTGTTCATGTATAAGTCAACTCACGAGCTAAAAACTGGATTCTTCGAATCTGCTGCTCGTCGTCTCTATCCACGCTTCCACCTGCGTTCCACTGTACTGTTTCACACCGCTATTCTCATGCTATCATGAGAATCATCTATCATCAAGCTCCCATGAGGATCGTTAAGCTCCCGAAGAGAAGATACACCCGTATTAATATTTCACTATAAAACCATATCCATAACCATATTTTATCGGTTATAGATTTACGTAACCATATCCATATCCTAACAGATACGGTTATGGATTGTAGGTGTCAAAAATTACTTATAAGTTCCCGCACGTAGTTCAAAACGGAGAGAAGGTTACGAACGCTATTATCCGAGTCAGAGAGGATTATCCAAGTCAAAGAAAATCATCTGATGTTATAAAAAGAAGCGAAGGAACGCACGTGAAATGTCGACACGTGTGAAACGACAAAGCAAATACAATCAGGAGGACTCTAGAGTGACCCGCACGAAGAAATGAAATTTTAACCATGTTGAGATTTGAATCAAAAAATCTTAAAAGACAAAATGTGTACCTCTCTTCGTCAGCTTTCCAACGCATCTTGAATCACTTTATTCTGAGGTCGGACGAGAGAATTAAAGCCAAAATACCAAAGATAATACAAACTGTCTCGGAGAATTCAAGTCACCTCAAACTGACTCGGAAATCCCGAGTCACTTTGAAGTGACTCACGCGCAGGTCAGCTCCCGACTTGTTTTCTGATAAGATTAAATTCTAGAACTCCTTGGATCATCCATAAACATGTGGGGTTATCCTTAAATATGTGGAACCTGTTACAAAATCGAAAACCCACCTAAATGGATAATAATGTTTGTTCTTCGATCCTATCCACAAACACGACATTTAAAATCTATAAATACACCCCTAACACCCTCATAAAGGCAGATCTGAAGGGAGCCACGAATTTCAGAGGAGCTAGGGTGAGGTTCTGACGAATTTGAGAGAGACTAGCGAGATCTTGGCGAATTCCTGTGCGTAAAGAGTGGATTTCGAGAGATTTGAAGCCAATTCCACCATTCCTTGAGATCAGACTTTGTTTTGATCTCGAGAAGAGTAGTAATCTCACTTTGTTAAGATTATTTACATGTGCGATTGTTTTCTTTGTGAAGCAAGAACATTGATCTTTTATTCCGATCAACCAGATCTGATCCACGGTGGTTCACAGATAAACCCCAACACATGCAAAGATCCTACATATGTAGCGGGTGATAAACGTCCTTTGAGTATGTTTGAAGAGAGTTGTAATTTTTGTTTTATTTGTAAGCAAGTAGTCTTATAAAAAGATTAACTTTTTTGAATTCATTGTAATCGATAAACGTGTAATGAATTCGACAAATAAACCAACTTTCAACGCAAACACGTATATTTCCTCGAATACGGATATGGTTTATCCCTCCTACTTGACACTTATTCCTACTTGACGCTTATTGTGGTATGAGAAAAGTAGTCCGCAAAGTATCTATTTTTAAACGCTAGCCCTTTAATGCAAAAAAATAGTAATTATGTTTTGCTTTTCGCTAAACGATATAAAAAAGTCGCTTGTAGACAAAATGCCAAGTACAAAATTTACATTCCCCACATTCCCACTTCTAAGTGCGCGAAACTTGTAAGGCACCAAAGTATGCTGGTCAGTGTGCATCAGAAAAGTTTTGAAGTATGATTAATTAATTAATAATTAGAAAGCATCATGCTAACAATAGTAAGTTCACATCTTTCTCTAGTCCTTATTGTTTCTTCACCGTAGTTATCCTCGTTTTAATTAAACGTTAGGTCTATACGCTTTGCACTATTAATTTACAAAGATATGGTTGAATCTTAGCCTAGCTCTTAGTGCCTTTGTCAACCGCTAATTAATTAAGCTACCAAGTTAATAATGTTAGCTACTCAAACAAATTTAATACCATATCAAGTCTAATTCTATAACATTTGTCATGGTTGAGATGAAAAACTGATGCGCACGTTAGATAACATTACGTATTCTTCTACCTCAAAAAATTGTCCACTAGCTGATCATAAGCTATAGCACTTTTATGTAAGTAGACATTTCGAGGAAATTGATGGATTTTATCTGTAGCATTCTTTTTAAGGAGTGGATGAGGATTTATTTTAGATAAAAACACATCAAACTTTCAAATGTTAGCTCTTATGACAACCGAGCAAGGTCACAAGGTTTTGTTGCTTCACGCCTCTATGCCTAGCGAGGATTTTTTTTTTTAAAGCTAGAAACAGGGCGAGGACCCTGTTCAAAAATTCTATTGAACTAACTTAATGCAGACAAATTAAGCTAGGCTAAGAGTAGTAATGATTAAATAATTCATACACATGAGTAGGGAGAGAACCAATGTTATCATGTACAACATAAGTTATAGATGTTTGATTAAAACCAGACTTAACCAAAACTTAATCTAGGAAAAGCTAGATAAAATCGAGATCCAACTATAGATTCTTTAGAGCTATCACCAAGCTTATTAATATTTACAGGTAATACAAATCAAAGGAAAACTGTATAGAGAGAGTTTTTCTTAACCCAGATAGCTAAGAAGGAACATAAGGGTGATTCCTTAAGAAGTTATTTCCCACTTGTGCTTAATCAACCTTGTAATCAACATCTCTCAATTGCAGAGCTGCTATCCATCTTTCCTCTGCCAACTCTCTTATTGTGGATGCTCTCTTAGATGCTGAATTCCCTGTCTAAAATATTATGAAGTATGCAATGTTAGAGGTCAACTTACTAGATGTGGCTGATATCTCTGTAGGTTGTCTAAAAATCACTGCAGATAGCTGATCCCCATCAAACACCGACGATGAAAGTTACAATTTGACGGCTTCCAGAATGCTACAATTTAAAGATTTTAACTTAGACCAATGAATGTTACAATCTGACGACCATCACAACAACTGATGAAAGTTCTAATCAACAACCTTTACAATCAACATTGGGAGTTACAATCTGACGACTCTCATATTTTCAAAGAGCCAAGACGAAGATTACAAGATGACGGTCTTTGCAACGTTCTAGCAAAGGAGACTACAAATTGACAGTCTCTTCAAATCCAGACGCAGAGCTCACCTTTGCGTCCCAGATTCAAAACGAAGAGCTCGTGGCCGCGTTCCAAACTCCCAGAAACAAAACGCAAAACCATAGCTGTGAACGAGACGCAAAGCTTAAGAGCTGCGTTCTAACTTTAAAACGCAAGGGTCAGCCTTGCAGTCCAGATTCAAAATGCAGCGCGACCTGTGCATTCTCAGCCGCCAACGCAGGTCCCAACTCTGTGTTTCAGTCCCAGAACGCAGATTTTGCGTTTGACTCGCTCAAATACGAGTTAAACGGTTCTAAAACCGTTCTCCCATGATTTTAGGGGGGGGGGGGGGGGGACCAAAAATTGCAAGTGCAGAATCAATCAAGTTATAGTATAAGAAGTTATCGATCCCACGAGGAAGGTGTTTTGTAGGATAAAATTAAAATTGGTTCTTATGTTATGTGCGTGACAAATAGGAGTGATGAGTGAATGTGATTGTGGAGAGATAGTGAAGGTGATAGTGTGTAAATAGGCACAAAATGTAAGTGAGAGTGGATGTGACAATGAATAAATGATTTTCACAGGGAGAGATGAATAAAATCAAGAATCAAAAAAGGAAAATCAAGAATGAAAATAAAATTCAAGAAAGTAAAGATGTCAGATTCAATTAAAGATATGGGTAATCTAGAATTGCATCCACTTCTTAGAAAAGGATGATTCCCTAGAGGGTTCTAGCCTAAAGGCGAATTAAAGAAAATAAAAATAAACAAAAAGAAAAACTAAACCTAAGAGGGTTCTAGCCTCAAGGTGAATAGTGCAAGAAATTAAAATCTAACTATAAAATAACTTATAAAATCTAAACTACAAAATAAATTGCATGAATTAAATGCAAGAAAATAAATTTACTCTATAAGCATGAAATAAATCTAATCTATAAGCATAAAATAAATCTAAGGCAAGAGGGTTCTAGCCTCTTGGCTATTTAAACAAGAAAATAAAATCTAACTACAAGCATGTAAATAAATCTAAACTCATAAGCAATAAAAGAGAAATAAAAGAGAAAACAAACCGCCAAATTAATCTTCATCTCCATCTTCATCATCTAACAAAGAGAAGAAAAATTTAAAGTGGTGGAAAAATTATTTTATTAATTGTAACAAAAGTTATAAATTTAGAAGGTCTTCTTAATTAAGAGTGGCCCTCCTCTCCAAATGGAGTTACAAAAATTTTCACAACCTCAATCCCTCACTCTCTACCCATATTTATAGTAAACATCAGTGAATGAGAGCCATTGGATTGAAATCTTATCCAAAACAAGCAAATTTCAGCCTTTGATCTGTAACAGAATGACGTAGGTATCGATACCAGCATCGATGCTGGTATCGATACGAGTATCGATGCTGGCATCGATATTGGCATCGATACCCATATCCCTCCTTTTACAATCCGCTGATTTTCTCTTTCATTTGCCTTTGGCTTTGGGCTTTTGGACTTGGGCTTGGGCTCTTTCATGTATTTGCATATATTCTTCATTAATTCTTGAGCTTCGTTGAGAGATGAGATTTTTGGGCTTTATTCTTTATTAACCTGCAATTAAAGATAAAAATAATTATTAGCGGTATATTTATAGATTAAAAATAGATAACAATGGTATAAAATTATAATAAAATATGATTATCAAATACCCCCACACCTAAACTTTTGCTAGTCCTCTAGCAAAGAAAGAAAAAGGAAAGAAAACCTAACTCACTTTCGCAGGAATCGCGGTTGTATTTAGCGCATACAACAAGCCTTTAAACCCCTAGGTTACCCTAGTGGACGAGTTGTAGTCTCTGAGGGTTTGTAGTGAATATACCCACAAAATTCGGTCATCTTGTCAAATTAAAGAAGTTAGTAAATAACTAAATTTACTTGATAATTAAAGCTAGTTATTACTCAAGAAAATATTTTTATATATAAGTCTAAGGTAAATTTCCTAGAAAATCTTCTCATTATAACAATACAAAATCAAGCCAAACTTAGAAATTTAATTTAAAAGTTTTGAAATGAACATGCTAACTCTTTGTTTAAAATAATATTCAAGTTGCTTGATCTAAAATATTTTTCAAGACCATATATACAAATTTAACTATATATATAAAACATTTATTAGTATTTTTATTTTTATATTTTTTTTATTTTTTTATATATTTTTTAACTCTTTCTTCCTTGGTGATTTTTTTCTACTTTAACAGGCTTTCTAAGCGACCATTTAACGAGTTTTGGACCAATGGATCCCAACCCAATTGGGCTTAGATCATTAAGTATAAAAATACTCCTTAGGCTTAATTACTCGGTCATCTTAGACTTTATAAGATAGAATCACCTTGAATTCAAGAGTTTTTTTTCTTTCTTTCTTTCTTTCTTTTTCCTTTTGGTGCCTATTTTTCGCACTCTTCTTTTGCAATTTTTTTTATGTGTATGTATATATATTCTGAAAAATATGTAAGTCAAGATACTTTAAAAATTTATTTTTAACTCTAAGCTAAGCATGCATAAATTCCATTATTTTAAATAAAAATCTAAGTTAAGGCTTAAGTAAAGTATACTACTTTGAAAATCATTTCTTAAGAAATTTATTTAGAGTTATCATAAAAGGTAAACTTGAGTAAATAACAAACTAGAGATTAGAAAATTTAAAATTTATCAAATAAATTAATTATTACATAGCTCTATCAATTTGACAAGTGATGATATTTTTATAATATTTTTTTAAGGAAATAGAAAAAATAACAAAAATGCAACTAAAAAGGTAAAATGAAGAGGAAAATAACTAATTCCCACCCCCACACCTAAATTTTGCATTGTCCTTAATGCAAACTCTATGATGCACAAAGTAAAACAGATAAAAAGTAAAGTACTTACATTTGATCAATTGATAAAAATCTGCAATTACCTTTAGTCTGAGGAGGATGGAATCAAAAATTTATTCTTTTTTTTCTTTTTTTTCTCTTTTTTTTACAACTGAATAAGAAACTCTCAAAGGAGAGAAGAATAAATTCTTTTTATTATTCTGAAATAAAACAAAACAAACAATATAGAATGAAGGGTTCAACATGAAGAGCTCGTATTTTACATTGAATCCTACCTTATTGTTAAAAATTCTTCCCTGGATTTTAAATTCAAAATGATAATCAATAATGTGAAATTCTAAGCATTTCGGGGTGTTCAATAATTCTTGCAACAAAGTAAGGTATGTATTATTGGTGTCATGCATTTTGCATTTCTTAATAAACTTAGACTCTTGTACTGTGAATTTTTGTTTTAAAACAACCAATTCTTCTGTAGCATTTTCCTCAACCCCAAGATTCATGATTGAGTTCTGAAAATTTGGTTGTTGATTATTCTCCAAGAACCTAAGTTCATCAAGAAAGAGTTCTTCAAAATTTAATTCAAGGCAGCAAATATTCAACACAGTTTCATCATTCTCAATGACTTGATCTGCTTCTTCTAAAAACTCTAACTCTTCATCAAAAATTTCCTTAAAACTCAAATCAGACTCTTCTTCTTCTTCTTTTGATCTTTCTTGAATGTAATTTATTTCTAGAGGCTGATTATTTGGTTGGTGTTTGTGGAAAAATTTGCAGTAAAAGAAATGAAGAAAAATTAATTTGTATTCCTTTAATCTTAGTTACAATTGGATTTCCTGATTACAAAAGAGAAGAGAATAATCTGGATTCTCCCTTTTGTTTAATTATGGGTTCTTCACGGTGGCGATAAGATGCCTCCCTCGATTGATCGCGTTGAGTTTGCTTCTCGTTAACGATCTGACGTCTTGTTTCACTGGAACATGATCTTCTCCTCACGATTTGACGTTGTGGAGAACTTGCGTGGCAAGTTTTAGAACTCTTGATGAGTTGATTGATCTTAACCGTAATTGGTTAGACCAGCCAAGGATCTCTTTTTTGCTACTAAAAAGAAGGATGAAAGGTCTAGCAGACCGAACCTCTGAACTGAATTGATTTTTAGTTATTTATAGGGGATTAAGGGGTGTAACCACCTCCTTAATTCACTCCTAAGTGGGGCTAATGGGATGTAACCGCCCCCTTAAATCACTCCTGAGTGGAGTTGTGATCCACTCAGATCGTGGGAAACGGTTTTGAAACTGTTCAGCTCGTGTTTGAACGAGTCAAACGGTTGTGATCCACTCAGATCGTGGGAAACGGTTTTGAAACTGTTCAGCTCGTGTTTGAACGAGTCAAACGTAAAATCCACGTTCTGGTGTGAATTCTGCGTTCAAACGCAGTGTCTGGAAGCTTGAACGCAGTGTCTGAAAGCTCGGACGCAGCGACTGGAAGCTGCGTTGGCATCTTGTTGGAAGCTGCGTTTGACATCTTGTTGGAAGCTGCGTTTGGCAGCTTGGAAGCTGCATTGGCAGCTTGTTAGAAGCTGCGTTGAAAGGATTTAAGAGCTGCGTTTGGCAGCGGATAGAAGCTGCGTTGGCAGCTTTGGAGGCTGCGCTTGAGCTGCGTTTGCAGCGATTTGGAAGCTGCGTTGGCAGCGTTGGAAGCTGCGTCTGAGCTGCGTTTGCAGCGATTTGGAAGCTATGTTGGCAGCATTGGAAACTGCATCTGAGCTGCGTTCGTGGCTATGAACGCGGTGCATCTTGAAGCTGGTACGCGGGGAGGACTTCCACGTCTTGGTTTGAAGAGACCGTCGATTTGTAGTCTCTTTCTGTCAGAGCGTTGCAAAGATCGTCATTTTGTAATCTTTGCTTTAGCTCTTTGATATGTGAGAGTCGTCAGATTGTAACTCTCGATGTTGATTGTGAAGGCTGTTGATTAGAGCTTTCATCAGTTGTTGCGAAGGTCGTCAGATTATAACCTTCATCAGTCTACGTGAAAGTCTTCAAATTGTAACCTTCCGGAAGTCGTCAAAGTGTAACTTCCATCATCGGTGTTTTGATGGGGATCAACTATCTATTATGATTTTTAGACAGCCTACAGAACCCCCTCCAAAGTTTTCAAAAGTTCGCGGTTGACTGGGATGAATTTTCGGAATACTTTGGATCTCAACTCTGATCTTGGAGCTGTTGATTCCTTGTGGTAAAGGATTTGTTCTCTGCACTTGCTTCGAAGGCATCTTGGTTGAAGGGATTTGCCACGTAGGACCTGTGTGAAGGTATGCGCCATAATCCTGCTTCTGGAATGTGGGGGCGGACCCTGCATTTTGAACTTGAGATGCGGGTCTCACCCTTGCATGTTGAATTTGGAACACGGGTGTGACCTCGGCGTTCAGTGTTTGCATCGCGGGTCTGACCTCAACGTTTTGACTTAAGACATGGAAGTGACTTCCGTGCATTTTTAACTTAGTCTTTGAGACTTGTCTTTGGCTCATCTGTTTTAAGTCTCGGCTCACATCCATTAAGCAGATGAGCCTGCAAACGTGCATAGGATTTTTGGCAAACCCTCAGCCATCAACGGATTTGATAAGCCTTTACCGACTACCGTTTGAGTTGGGCTGGCATGTGGATTGTTTAAGTCCGTTCCACATGTAACGTTGTGCTAAGAGAATGAACCCTCCTAGACTTGATGCTATGATTTTGAATACATAGACTTTGTCATTTTCATGGGAAAAGACTAACCGGCAACGCGTATTAGGCGTAGGCTTATCTCTAATTAGGGATCGAGATAAAGTCCCCCATACGTGTAAGATATGGATTTTTGGTGGTACGATGTTGAATACGTAGACTTTGCCACTGTTTCTTCCTGTGTTATATTTTCACTTGAAACACTGAAAGAAAATTAGAAGTGCTAGATGTGTAGTATTAACTTGGCGTGAATTTTCACTTAGAGTGAAATTCAGAAATTTTCTTTATTATCACTTGGATAATTCCAGAAAATCTTTAATCCACTGAGGATTTTATAATGACAACTTGCTATTCTTGTTGAAAAAGGATTAACAAGTTTATTGGGGGGTTTGACTATTAGAGGTGTGATGTTAACCTAACAGTATTTTTATGGACCTATCGCTCCATTGACGAGAGTCGATAAGTAGAAAGTGTTGCGATCGGAGCAACTTTGAGGACCTATGGAAAGTGTTGCGATCGGAGCAACTTTGAGGACTCATCGCTCTATTGAGAAGAGTCGATAAGTTGGAAGTGTTGCGATCAGAGCAACTTTGAGGACCTATCGCTCTATTAACGAGAGTCGATAAGTTGGAAGTGTTGCGATCAGAGCAACTTTGAGGACCTATCGCTCTATTGACGAGAGTCGATAAGTGAAAAGTGTTACGATCGGAGCAACTTTGTAGACTTATCATTCTATTGACGATGATTGATAAGTGGGTTGTCAGAGGTATGATGTTAACGTGACAAGATTGTGTTGCGATTGGAGTAACTTTGTGGACTTATCATCCTATTGAAGGGGATTGATAAGTGGATTTTGTCAGAGGTTTAGTGTTAACGTGACAGGATTTTTGTGTACTTATGATTTGAACAAGATTTTGGGGACTAGCGTCTCGCTGGGGAGAATTGCTAAGTGAGTTTATCATCAGGAGCGATGAATTTTGATACTAAGATTTTGAAGACTTAGTGTCTTGCTGGGGAAGATTGCGATTTGAGCAATTTTGAGGACCTATCATCCTATTGAAGAGGATTGATAAGTTGATTGTCAGAGGTGTATTGTTAACGTGACAAATTAGGAGTGATGCAAACTGAATTCATACTCTGTGAGGGTGATAATCGTCAGAAGTATAATGTTAACTCGACGATGTGAAAGATTCGTTACTCTTAATCCAGTGGATTCTAAGTAACCAACCCCCAGTCTTGATTAAGACTTAGCAGGGGAATAAAAAGAGGTAGACAAGGCACATCACCTAGTGAGGCACTATCCATGAAGTCGGAATAGAGGCACATCACCTGGTAGGCCATTATCTGATGAGTTTGACTATCATAGGTAAATGTTAACATGATAGTTTTATGGTCCTGCCATCCTATTGAAGAGGATTGACAAGCCGATGAACTATCAAAGGTAACTGTTAACGTGATAGTTTTTTGTGGACCCGCCATCCTACTTGAAGAGGATTGACATGAGAATTTGGAGGGAATGGACTATCATAGGTAATCATTAACGTGATAGTTTTGATAGACCCGTCATCCTACTTGAAAAGGATTGGTGGGGGAATTTAGAGAAAACAGACTATCAGAGGTGATCATTAACATGATAGTTTTGGTGGACCCGCCATCCTATTGAAGAGGATTGGTAGGGAAATTTGGAGAAAATGAACCATCAGAGGTAATTGTTAACGTGATAGTTTTGGTGGACCCGCCATCCTATTGAAGAAGATTGGTGGGGGAATTTGGAGGAAATAAACTATCAGAGGTGATCATTAACGTGATAGTCTTGGTGGACCCGCCATCCTACTTGAAGAGGATTGGTGGGGGAATTTGGAGGAAATGAGCTATCAGAGGTAATTGTTAACGTGATAGTTTTGATGGACCCGGCATCATATTGAAGAGGATTGGTGGGGGAATTTAGAGGAAATGGGCTATCAGAGGTAACGGTTAACATGATAGTTTTGGTGGACCCGTCATCCTACTTGAAGAGGATTTGTGGGGAAATTTGGAAGAAATGAACTATCAGAGGTAATTGTTAACGTGATAGTTTTGGTGGACCCGCCATCCTACTTGAAGAGGATTGGTGGAGGAATTTGAAAGAAAACAGACTATCAGAGGTGATCATTAACATGATAGTTTTGGTGGACCCGCCATCCTACTTGAAGAGGATTGGTGGGAGAATTTGGAAGAAATGAACTATCAGAGGTAACGGTTAACGTGATAGTTTTGGTGGACCCGCCATCCTACTGAAGAGGATTGGTGGGGGAATTTGGAAGAAAACAGACTATCAGAGGTGATCATTAACGTGATAGTTTTGGTAGACCTCGTGGTTGACAGAGGTATTCTGTTAAACATGACAACTCAGAAAATTTATTATTCATAATCCAATGAACTACAAATAAACCAACCTCCAGTCTCGAACAAGTGCAGAGGGGAAAATGGTGGACATGACACATCGCCTAGTGAGCCACTGTCTAACGAGTTTGATAACATGATAGTTGTTGGACCCACCATTCTACTGGAAAGGATTGGCTTCAGCGGCCGTAGTATCTTCCGGTTCTGACTAGGAAGAGTGAGCTTGGTCCGATTGCTCAGGAGAAGATTGGGCTTGGTCCGGTCGCTCAGGTTGATCCTGCCTACTTTGTTCTTCAGCTTTGATCATGCCAATAATCTTTTGAGCCTGTTCGCCTTGAGAAATTAGTTGTCTCTAGGAACGGCATTCTGCAACCCTCATTTGTGCTAGAAGGTCGGTCTGCAAGTTGTATCGACATGTATCCACTAAGGTAGACTGTGTCATACCTGTCAGACATCGTAGAGCCATGCTTCGGAACCTCTTGACGAAGGCTTTGACGGACTCCCTCCTCTTCTGCTTAGTGGCGAGAATGGTATGAATGGAGACTTCTGTATCCTCTTCAAAGAATCTTGATAGGAAGAGTCTCTCTAGATCTGCCCATTTTTGGATACATCCGGTAGGCAATTTTCTGAACCATTCAAAGGCAACTCCCTTGAGGATGCCAATGAATAATCGAGCCAGTATGACGTCATTTGATATCACATTCCTAGTCCGTGACTTGAAATGATAGATATGTTGGTTCGGTGATCCCGTGCCATCAAAAATTTGTAGCGTCGGGACCTCAAATTTTGGAGGATAAGGGGCTCCATCCCATTCGGCTGGATAGGGCATGACAACTCCCTCATCTTAGAGCCCGCTTCTGTAGCAATGACATTGAGACGGGCTTCCAATTCTTCCATTTTGGTAGACTGGAGATTCTGCTCGTTCTAAGTCTCTTTTGCTTCATCAGAGGAAGATTCCAGGTTGTGGGCTTCTTGATCAGAAGCAGCACCATCAACCACTTTTCCCTTTCCTTTGCTTGTGTGAGGTCGGGATGAAGATGCTTTTTCTCTCCGGGAAGATTCTTACCTTGGTGGCAAATCTATCTTCTGAGATTTGGCCTTGTCTGCGACGATTTGAGTCAACAGGTCTAGGAGTTCATTGAGGGTCTTCTGCTGTGATTTGAGCATGACGTCTTGCTTAGCAACCCTCTTTGAAAGATCTTTAGAATGTTCTGCCATGTGGGTGAAGCTCTCATGCTCAATGAAAGAGCTTGATGATTGAGACTCCGCAATGGCTGAGTGTTCATCATCGGAATTAGTTCCGGTGGCTAACCTCCGATAGTTGACAGGGGGAATGGCTCCTGTTCGCGTCCGAGTACGTTGGTAGATTCCTTCAAACTCGTTAGCGATTTCTCTGACGGTCGGTGAACGACTTGTCTCAGAGTCATCGGAACTAGGACCTGAGACTTTTCCTCTACCGATCACATTGATAGTGACCCCAAGATATTCGGTCTTTGGAGACTTCTTCATGTGAGAATGTCGTCGTTGGTTGGGCAAAGCAACGTTCGTAAATTGGTCGAACACCAACAGTTTGGCCGCATATGAGCAGCATTGACATCCTGAGAGGACCGTAGGAATCAGTTGTTCAGATTGGAATGAACGAATGACTTGTTGCATCGGTCTTTCTCTCGATATGAACTCTCTCAAATCTATTGTGAAGATTCGAGGAGAATTACTCACTGATCGTGAGGTTTGAATTGGAACCCTCAGTCCATGATTGGACAGGACTGGCTCTTGGTGAACATGGATCTGATTGAGATGCCTTGAATCCAAAGACTTCTTATATCCGCCCCTCGATTTAATCGCGCTACGCAGAGTATTCGGGGGTCTCTTTGCCCGGTCAGCGAGCCGGGGGTCCAGGGGGCAGCGCCCCCCTGGCTAGGGGGTCCGGGGGGGATGGAATACCCCCCGGTGGGGTTCAGGGCAGCTCCCCGAAGCTCCACGGTATACACCAGGTTCCATGTTGAATTTCGTCACCCGAACGCATGCCTGAGCTCCAGGTGTTGCTGGTGAAACGCAGTTCTGAGGGCTGCGTTCAGTCTTATTCACACAGAGCCTATGTTTGGGCTCATGGACGCGAGGCTTGCGTTCTGAAGCAGAAACACAGAGCACATGGTTGCATTTAGGCTCACAAACACGAAGCTCGTGTTGACTTGAGGATCGACATTCTCAGAGATGTGCTCGTCGTAAGGATCTCCTCCTCCGTCGAGCGACGTTCTTCTTAGCCTGCTTCAATGCCTTTGTAGTGACGTCACCATCTGTGTTGATTAAGTTTGTTTCCTCAATAAGCCTCTTGCGACCCGATACCCGTCGTCTTAGCGCGGGTTTGACTAAGGCTGAGCCCACTCCATCGGAGGAGGGGCTATCCAAGCAATCTGGCCCAAAGGAGAGGTCTTCCTTCGGCATAGGAGCAACAGTTGGAGCTTTAGTCTTCTTGGAGACTTTGCGGATCTTGCGCATAGACTTGGGGTTAAGGGATCCAGAGGAAATGGCTTCCTCATACTTGGCTTGATCAAACTCAACAATAAGAGTTTCGACGGTTGTTCCAATGAGATGAACGTCGGATTGCGCCACCACTTCCTCATCAGAGAAGTTCGTCCCCAGCGGAGTCGTCATATTTTGTTTGTGGAAAAATTTGCAGTAAAAGAAATGAAGGAAAATTAATTTGTATTCCTTTAATCTCAGTTACAATTGGATTTCCTGATTACAAAAGAGAAGAGAATGATCTGGATTCTCCCCTTTGTTTAATTCTGGGTTCTTCACGGTGGCAATAAGATGCCTCCATCGATTGCTCGCGTCGAGTTTTCTTCTCGTTGACGATCCGACGTCTTGTTTCACTGGAACATGATCTTCTCCTCACAATTTGACGTTGTGGAGAACTTGCGTGGCAAGTTTTAGATCTCTTGATGAGTTGATTGATCTTAACCGTAATTGGTTAGACCAGCCAAGGATCTCTTCTTTGCTGCCAAAAAGAAGGATGAAAGATCTAGCAGACCGAACCCCTGAATTGAATTGATTTTCAGTTATTTATAGGGGATTAAGGGGTGTAACCACCTCCTTAATTCGCTCTTAAGTGGGGCTAATGGGATGTAACCGCCCCTTAAATCACTCCTGAGTGGAGTTGTGATCCCCTCAGATCGTGGGAAACGGTTTTAAAACTGTTCAGCTCGTGTTTGAACGAGTCAAACGCAAAATCCGCATTCTGGTGTGAATTCTGCGTTCAAACGCAGTGTCTGGAAGCTTGAACGCAGTGTCTGAAAGCTCGGACGCAGCGGCTGGAAGCTGCATTGGCATCTTATTGGAAGCTGCGTTTGGCATCTTGTTGGAAGTTGCGTTTGGCGGCTTAGAAGCTGCGTTTGGCAGCGGATGGAAGCTGCGTTGACAGCTTGTTAGAAGCTGCGTTGGCAGGATTTAAGAGCTGCGTTTGGCAGCGGATAGAAGCTGCGTTGGCAGCTTTGGAGGCTGCGCTTGAGCTGTGTTTGCAGCGATTTGGAAGTTGCGTTGGCAGCGTTGGAAGCTGCTGTTGGCCTTCTTGTTTTGATGATGTTTAACAAACAATTTATTATTAATGTTGTTTGTCTAGTATTTGTGTTTTCGTATTTATTGTAGACAAACAACGTTGTTTGGAGGATGGATGGATTGCGCCATAACGACGATATCAAATGGAGGTTGGCGGAATAGTGGTTGAAGCTATGCAAATTCAAGTTGAAGATCCAAGTTCAAGCTTCATCCGCAAGATTACCAAGAAGAGCTTATTGAAGATCAAGATCTAGCTTGGGTAACTTAGTTTAGGTTTTATATTATATGTGTTAAGTACCTTAAGCTCAATCATATACACACATACAAGTTTTGGTTTTTGTATATATATAGTTATATATATACATATATATTTTTGGTTTGATAGTTTTCAATCTTTACTATGAAACAATTGAATATAATTAGAAAATCAAGTACCTCATATTTTTATGTTTTGGGCTATTTTGTAAAATGATGATATTTTTTATTTGGGAAGTCCTTTTTCGAAACCAGTCGTTGTAGCATGTTTATTATCATGTCTACAATCATTCCCCAAAGTTTTACATTTTTTGGAATTTATTTGATATTTTTAAACAGTGTTTTAAAATCAGCTTTGTTTTCTGGGATGTCAGTTTTCGGTCGACCGGTACGGTCGACCGGTCAATTGACCATTCGTCAGTATTTTTCAGAGAGTCATCGGTCGACCGGTCCGGTCGACCGAGAGCTCCATCGGTCGACCGCACCGGTCGACCGGATAAGTGTTTGCTTGATTTCCTGTTTTCGACCTGGATAACGGTCGACCGAACTTTCCATCGGTCGACCGAATTTTTCCATCGGTCGACCGACGGAATTTTCGGTCGACCGACAATATAGCCGTTGCTTTTTAACGGCTCTTTCTCTGAGCTGTTTGCTGGGGTTTTTGGTCATTTTGTTTTGGGGGTTTTTGCTGAGATTTCTAGTGGGTATATATACCCCATTGCTGATGTCTTTTCAAGTTGATTAAGAGAGTTTTAAAAACAAGTTTAAGAAAGTTTTAATCAAGGGTTTATGTTTGGTTTAAGTGTGTTTATAAGCTTTTAAGCATTTGAGTGTTTTGGTTTTGTGAATCACTTCCACAAGAGCTTGAGGAGATCATCTATTGGTGTTTGAGCATCCAACTCTTCTCCTTCCACTCTTGATCTATTGAGAAGTTTTCTAAACTCAATCTAGCTTCATATTTTATATTGTTTGATTATCTTTTTATTAAGCTAGTGCTCATATTGAGTTTAGTTGATTTTATTATCTCTTTGTTCACACACAACCTATTGAGCTTATTGTATTTACATTCATAATATAATTTTGGGTTGTGAGATTAGTGACTTAGAGTTGTGCCTAAATTGAGTTCTCATCTTGTTAGAGAGAACAATCATTTGTTATATTGTGCTTATTGTGAGAATCACTTTGTAATACACTTGTACACCGAGTGAGGAGTGTGTGGTGAGAGTCGGGGATCGTCCCAAGAGGAGTGGCGTCGGTTGACGTGCCTAGGGAGAGGTTGTAACCGAGCACTTGAGGGAGACACGGCTAGGGCCAACACTTAGAGGGGGTAGAGGGTGATTACAAGAGTGGAAAACCCGGTTGTGATAGTGGATTTCTCCCCGGGAGTGGGGAGCGGAGACGTAGGACGGAAGGTCCGAACTCCGTGATCATATAGTGTGTTTGAGTGTGCTTTGGCGTTCATTTATATTCATGCTCATATCTTATATCGCCATTGTCATTTACTCTTAGTTCATATTATCCACTATCTTGTTTATCTTATTTATGTTTATATCACCCTTAGTTTCATATCCTTGCATATAACTCATAATATATCTCATTGCTAGGATATATCCCTTGTTCATATTGTTTATCCTAGCTCACATATCTTGTTATATTTTATACTTGCTAGGATAATGTATTAATTAATTTTAATTGGCATTTAATCGGATTAGATTAGCATAAGACCCTAATCACCCCCCCCCTCTAGGGTCTAACAGCTGCGTCTGAGCTGCGTTTACAGCGATTTGGAAGCTGCGTTGGCAGCATTGGAAACTGTATCTGAGCTGCGTTCGTGGCTATGAACGCGGTGCATCTTGAAGCTGGTACGCTAGGAGGACTTCCACGTCTTGGTTTGAAGAGACCGTCGATTTGTAGTCTCTTTCTGTCAGAGCGTTGCAAAGATCGTCATTTTGTAATCTTTGCTTTAGCTCTTTGATATGTGAGAGTCGTCAGATTATAACTCTCGATGTTGATTGTGAAGGCTGTTGATTAGAGCTTTCATCAGTTGTTGCGAAGGTCGTCAGATTATAACATTTATCAGTCTATGTGAAAGTCTTCAAATTGTAACCTTCTGGAAGTCATCACAGTGTAACTTCCATCATCGGTGTTTTGATGGGGATCAGCTATCTATTGTGATTTTTAGACAGCCTACAGTTGGTCCTCTGGATTAAAAATGTTAAGATCAGCAGTCAAATTCCCAAAGGACAGCTTTATTTGATCAGTTCTACGGTTAATGGGAGCATTAGAAGTGGTTAAGAATGGTCGTCCTAAGATGACAGGTGTATGTCCTTTGGGATTGGAAACAGGCTGTGTTTCCAAGACTACGAAATTTACTGAAAAAATAAAATCTCCAACCTTTATTAGAACATCCTCTAACTCACCCATAGGGACCTTGACAGATCTATCAGCCAACTGCAAAGTACAACGGGTTGGGTTCAGTACACCTAGACCAAATTGCTGGTAGACTGAATATGGAAGAAAATTAACACCGGCCCCTAAGTCTAAAAGCGCCTTATCAATGTGAGTATTATCAATGACACATGAAATGATAGGAGAACCTGAATCCTTACATTTCAAAGGTATGAGATTTGAGAACATATCACTAATATTGGTGGCTAAAAAGACTTTCTTTGGAACATTTATTCTCCTCTTCTTGGCGCATAATTCTTTCAAAAATTTAGCATAAGATGGAATTTGTTCAATTACATCTAAGAGAGAAATATTAACCTTAACCTGCTTGAATGTTTCTAGGATCTTCTCCTCTTGAGGAGAGTGTTTCCTAGGCGTGAGTCTATCTGGAAAAGAAGCAACTGGTCTAAACCTATCAAAAGCAGGCTCAGGTTCGAGTTCAGGTTCTTGGTCATCTGAGGGGGGGATTGTTGAATAGATTCATCAGAAGGAGAAGGAGAAGGAATTTGTACTAGATCAAGAGTTTGACTTGGAGGAGTTCTCACTTGATTATCGACCTGTCTACCTGACCGAAGTGAGTGGATTGCATTCACTTGAGCTTCATAGGATGAACTGCATCTTGTGTCCTTAGGGTTGACTCAGAAATTTTCCTTTATCTCTTTAACTCACGACACTAGTTAGTTTACCAAGTTGGGATTCTAATCTAGCTATAGCTTGAGTGTTGGAGTTGAGCATTTTTCCGGTTGATTGTATAAAGGAATTCAAAGTGCTGGACGTTTGAGTCAATATATTCGTGGTTTGAGTGGAGGCCTTAATTATGGTTTCCAAACTCCTTTCCAAGACATTGAGACGTTTATCCTGATCTGGATTGTGAGGAGTTTGAATTATAGCTTGATGAAGAAGAGACTGATTTTGATACGGCAAATTGGGTTGTTGAAATTATGGATGAGACTTGAAAGGAACTGTGTTTCCCCTAGGAAATTATTGGTTTGAAGAGAGAGTGAAGTTTTGAGTTTCGGAGCGAGTTCCCTGGTTACATGAAAAGTTTGGGTGATTTCTCCAATCTGAGTTGTAGGTTGGAGAGAATTGATCATTTGCGTAACGCTGGAATATAGCGTTGACCTATCCTAATGGCTGATTATTTCCTAAGAGAGGACATTTTTCTGAAACATGAGATGGTGACAGACAGTTGTGACATCCTGAGGCTGAAACTTGATTGATTTGAGCCGGGGCTCTTTCCTTGATTTTTAAGGCTTCTAACCTACGCATAATTGTGGTCATCTTAGCTTCAGATGCAATGTTTGACTCTAAGGAAATACCATTGGACTTTGGTTGGGGAACTGATGACACTCGGTCATCACAGTGTTCCCATTGCATGGTTTTTTTAGAAAGACTCTCTAAAAACTCCCCAGCTTCATCAGCGTTTTTCCTCATGAAATCCCTGTGACATATTAACTCTAAGGAAGTTTTTGAAGAATAATCTAATCCCTCATAAATTATTTGGCACAATCGTCATTTTTCTAAATCGTGATGAGGACATTAGATGAGAAGATCTTTAAATCGGTCAAAATACTTCTAAAAAGGTTCTCCCGGGATAATTTTAAAATTCATGATGCTATTTCTTAGCTTCACCGTTTTATGGATCGGGAAAGATTTCTTAAGAAAAACGGTGATAAATTCCTCCCAAGTTGTGATGGAATTTATGGGTAAGCTGTATAGCCATTTTTTGTTTTGTCTTTGAGGGCAAAAGGAATAAATCTGAGTTTGACTGCATCTTCAGTTAATTCTCTCATTTTAATCATCATACATACTTCTTTAAATTCTGAGATAAAATATATGCATCTTCAGTTTCATTCCCTAGAAATTTTGGAAGCATGTTGATATATTACGGTCGAAACTCAAAGTTAGTTCCATTTACCTCGGGGAGCCTAATGCAAGAGGGGATTGCATTCCTAGTGGGATAGCACATATCTTGAAGAATGGATGAATTAGGATATGTCATTTCTGGAATTTGTTCAAAATGAATTAATCGATGTGTATTATCACTAATCCACATTTGCATACACCCAAAACAACTTCTTTTTATATTTTTTAAGGAAAAAAATAGTTTTTTTATGAGAAGAAAAAGGAAAATCCTAACTAAAACAAACCAAAAGCAATCACTCTTCAATCACTCTAACTCTAGGGTTAAGCCTAACTCAACTAGACCAGCTCCTAACCGAAAACTCCTAAAGTGAAAAGTTTAAAGTTTTACTCGGGTAGTTAGCCAGGTAAGGATAGTACTAGAGGGTGATCAGAGATCAATTAAGTACCTCGTTCCTTGCAGAGCACTTTACGCAGCCCCTAAACATTGCCTTAGACACCAACTAATCCAAAAAAACTTAAACCGATTCACTTAAGGATTCTTTGTTCCTTATTGAGCTCGAATCCTTAAGGCCATCTAACGAGTTTTATAAGGCTTGGGTGGTGTGGTGAGGAATTAGTGATTTTTGGGCTAAGGAAAGGGTGATAAAATCCCTCACATTATCTTGATTATGGGGTTTTGCTCTTAAAAATATTTTTTATTGTGTGTCAAATCAAGATGCTCAACTCACTTTGGTGAATTCCTACTAACTATATGAAATACAACCCTAGAAATTAAAAGCGACTAAAAAGGATAAAAAAATCTTTATATATTTTTTTATTAGGGTTAACAATCAAACAACTATGAGAAATGTGAATATTGTTTGAGTTTATTATCTTGTTAGTTAATGTCCAAGTGAAAGGTTAATTTTATTGTGGTCAACAAAAAAAAAATCCCCTTTTTTTTAAATCCTAATTGTCTCTAATTGTGAAGCTAACTAAAAAGGGTGGAATTGAAAATGCTAGAAAGAAAAGTTACCTAAAAGCAATTCTCCAAGTTCTAGATATCCAATCCGCGATCTTCAAGCTCCAAGCGGTTCCTTCACAAAAAACACACAAGTTAAAGAACCAAATTAAATAAAATCCTACTTAAGCACCTTCCCCGACAACGACGCCAAAAACTTGATGCGGCACAAACATATACCAAAAATTGCAAGTGCACAATCAATCAAGTTATAGTATAAAAAGTTATCGATCATTCGAGG
Source organism: Asparagus officinalis (assembly GCF_001876935.1). Lineage (NCBI taxonomy): Eukaryota > Viridiplantae > Streptophyta > Magnoliopsida > Asparagales > Asparagaceae > Asparagus > Asparagus officinalis. The sequence continues at coordinate 20,120,477 of NC_033797.1, forward strand.
AAGATGTTTTGTAGGATAAAATTAAAATTGGTTCTTATGTTGTGTGCGTGACAAATATGAGTGATGAGTGAATGTGATTGTGGAGAGATAGTGAAGATGATAGTGTGTAAATAGGCAAAAAAATGTAAGTGAGAGTGGATGTGATAATGAATGAATGATTTTCACAAGGAGAGATGAATAAAATCAAGAATCAAAAAAGGAAAATCACGAATGAAAATAAAATTCAAGAAAGTAAAGATGGCGGATTCAATTAAAGATATGGGTAATCTAGAATTGCATCCACTTCTTAGAAAAAGGTGATTCCCTAAAGGATTCTAGCCTAAAGGCAAATCAAAAAAAAAAAAAAAATGAACAAAAAGTAAAACGAAACCCAAGAGGGTTCTAGCCTCAAGTTGAATAGTGCAAGAAATTAAAATCTAACTATAAAATAAATTACAAAATCTAAACTACAAAATAAATTATATGAATTAAATGCAAGAAAATAAATCTACTCTATAAGCATGAAATAAATCTAATCTATAAGCATAAAATAAATCTAAGGCAAGAGGGTTCTAGCCTCTTGGCTATTTAAACAAGAAAATAAAATCTAACTATAAGCATGGAAATAAATCTAAACTAATAAGCAATAAAAAAGAAATAAAAGAGAAAACAAACCTCCAAATTAATCTTCATCTCCATCTTCATCATCCAACAAAGAGAAGAAAAATTTAAAGTGGTAAAAAAATTATTTTATTAATTGTAACAAAAGTTATAAATTTGGAAGGTCTTCTCAATTAAGAGTGGCCCTCCTCTCCAAATGGAGTTACAAAAATTTTCACACCCTCAACCCCTCACTCTCTACCCATATTTATAGTAAACATCAGTAAATGAGTGCCATTGGATTAAAATCTTATCCAAAATAAGCAAATTTTAACCTTTGATCTGTAACAGAACGACGTAGGTATCGATACCAACATTGATGCTGGTATCGATACGGGTATCGATGTTGGCATCGATACTGGCATCGATACCCATATCCCTCCTTTTGTAATCCGCTAATTTTATCTTTCATTTGGCTTTGGCTTTGGGCTTTTAGACTTGGGCTTGGGCTCTTTCATGTATTTGCATATATTCTTTATTAATTCATGGGCTTCGCTGAGAGATGAGATTTTTGGGCTTTATTCTTCATTAACCTGTAATTAAAGATAAAAATAATTATTAGTAAAATATTTATTGATTAAAAATAGATAATGAGGGTATAAAATTATAATAAAATATGATTATCAGGATTACACACCTTAAACCACTTGAATGGTTTTAAAACCGTTTTCCATAAAATGGGGTTGGTTACACCTTATTAATGAGAGATTTTAAGAGGTGATTACACCCCCAAAAACCCTATAAATGGCAAAAAAACTCAACTGAGTTGGGAGGATCTTCGATTTGGAATTTTAGAGATCAAAACGGCACAAAGGAGAAGTCATCATTCTTCGACCAAGAGCATCCTCGGTAACAGAGAGTTCTTGGAGCTTTCATCTTTCACTTATTAACCGATTTTCGGTTCAAACCAACTCTTTTTTTGAGAATTTAAACTCTCTCTGAGTTATCAACTCGTCAAGAGTTTCAAACTTGTCACGCAAGTTCTCCTTAATGTCAATCAAGAGGAATCAACCACATTCTACAAAGCGAGGTGGTCGGATCGTCAACGAGAAGCAAACTCGATACGAACATCGAGGGAGGTATCTCATCGCTACCATGAAGAACTCAGTCTTAAACAAAGGGGAGGATCTCTGTCGTCTTCTTCTCTTTTGTAAATCAGGATTCTAATTAAGAAGAGTGTAATTTTTTTCTAAGTCTGTTAGAGAGAAATTGTATTGAGAGCATTGTAATTTATTTATCTAAATCAGTTAGAAAGAATAACACATTTTTGTTTTCAATTGTCTTCTTTCAATTTTCCCACCAAACTATCTCATTGAAAATAAGATTATTTATCATTCTTTATATGTACCAACAAAAAAGTAGGAAAAAGAATTGACTATAACATTCTGCTTCCTCTATCCTCTATTAGGTACCATATGAATCAATGACAAAGCCAAAGTTTTGGGGCAAAGAGGACAGCTGAAGCATATATGCATGAAAGGCATCCAAAATTTCACTGCAAAAGGGTATTGGAGAAACATATGTTCATCATATTCGACTTGTTCATTGCAGAAAGAGCAAGTTGTATATCTTGTCCACCCCTTAGACACAAGATTTACTTTAGTATGAAGTTTACTCTTAGAGAGAAGCCATAAAAATATTTTAACTTTAGTTGGGAGGATAGATTACTATATAAAATTAAAACCATTATAGGAGATGTCATTGCCATTAAGCAAAGTGTACATGGTCTTAACTGAGAAGTTGCTCGAAGGATGATATGACTATCATATCTCATATCTATATATTACTAATGGGAGTGATAAAGAGATTGTGGAGGAAATATTTTAGGTTTATAACCTCTTCTCTATCCTTTGATGTCTCTTTTAGGTTTGTAATTCTTTATTGATTTCATGAAGGCCTTTGAGTGTGTTAGTTAGCCTTTCATCCTAGGCAAGCTCAAAGCTAAAGGCTTTGGGTTAAGTAGTTTCATTGGACAGATTCATGAGTGCACCAAGTCAGCTATTTGTTCTTGTAAATAGATCTCCATCCAAATTCTTTAACTATTCTAGAGGATTGAGGCAGGGTGATCTACCCTCGCCCATATTTTTTTTCTTTCCACTGATGTCCTTAACAAGATGCTCACTTTAAGTATAGCTCCTAGTGACTTATCATAGTTGCACATTAAGGAAGAATTAAACAACATCAAATCTCTTCAGTTTGCCGACGACATTATTATCATGTGTAGAGACACTTCCTCAGCCATTAAGATGTTAAAATCTATATTCTACATATTTGGGGATATATTAGGGTTAGAAATCAATTATGCAAAAAGTAGCCTTTTCTAGCTTGGCAAATCCTCTACAAAAGGTGCCATATTTACAAGAACTCTTAATTGTTCTCTTGAGAAAACACCTTTCAAATACCTAGGTCTCCCTATGTAAAACCCCAAAATTTTTTATAAATTTATTTGATAATTTATTTAAGCTTTTATGAGTTTCATAACGTGTGATTACTATTCTATAATGAATGTAATCAATTAGAATTTATTTGGAGTTTGTTTGCAGCTCGGGTTACGGTACCGTGAGTCTGCCATCGTACAGTAGTTTGAGCTATTTCTGGTGATCAAATGGGCCTGTAGATGGCACCATCGATTTTACAATGTGGTCTTTGTGCTACGAGCCTAGTTTAGTTCGATTTGGACTTCGTTTGTAGTTTCGGTCTCGGTGTCGCGAGATAGCTCGAAACCTGTAGTGTTTTATTTTTAATATTTTATTTGTAACTTGGATGGATACGTGGTTAGTGTCATATTTCTTAAAATATCAAGACTATACTGAGGGTAAATCAGTAATTTATTTTAGCACTGAAGAAAATTAGCTAAACTTCGAGCTGGTAAAATGCTCGGATATATATCTGTATTTATCTGCTTTGACTTAAGTTATTATTTATTATCGAGAGTTGACTTGGTAACTTTTACCATGAGCCTTTGGATGAGGGTTTGGGTGATAGAGATTAGATCTAGAACCTTGATTTTTTTAAGAGGATGAGAGTGTAAGAGAGGAGGATATATATATATTTTGTCATAACCATTCTTTCTCCTCTCTAATTATCTTCTTCCTCTCCCCAAACAACCATGAACCCATGGCTATGGTGGGCTGGAAATTTTTAAATAATTTGAGAAAACTTCGTGAACGGAAAAGATTGACATCGAGCGGATCTACAACTCTTGTGAAGGCTGATCCGCTAATTCTCGATTCTCGAAGATCAAATCCCTCTCAAGGCAAGTTCATCACCTCCAATCCTCACCCTCTTTTAATAGGTTGTATTTGGTTGTGTTCTTGAGTAGGATTCATGATCAAATACATATATTTTGACTAATTAAAATGTAAAGATGAGAATTTTGTATCAAGAGACAAAGTTACATGCAAAACAATCCAAGAGGGGTCAGATTATCTTTTCAATGCACGTGCATAATTTTTAACTAAAAAATGAAGATAACAAATAAAATCCAAATTGAACTAAACCAGTACCCCATGAAAGCTGTGTAAATCTAGTTTCCAAAACAAAAAAACATTCTTAAAAAGAGTTCGTATAGAGAAAGATATACTCAATTTACTAATGATATGTTATGCAGAAAACTATTGCACGTGTATAATTTTTAACTAAAAAATTAAGATAACAAATAAACTCTAAATTAAACCAAACTAGTGCCGAATGAAATATGTGTAAATCTAGTTTCGAAAATAGAAAATCATTCTTAAAAAGAGTTTGTATAGATAAAGATATACTCAATTTACTAATAACACATTCTACAGAAAACTGCTACACGTGCATAATCTTTAAGATGAAAAATTGAGATAACAAATAAACTCCAAATTAAACTAAACTAGTGCCGAATGAAAGCTGCATGAATCTAGTTTTCGAAATAGAAAATTATTCTTAAAATAGTTTGTCTAGAGAAAGATATGCTTAATTTACTAACAATATATTCTGCAGAAAACTACTACACAAGGCTAATACATTTAGTAGTCAGCTACTAAGGCTTGTAGTCGACTACTAAGACAGTTTATTTTGTATTTGAAATTGTAATCGATGTACGACTT
>NC_033797.1:20125204-20162125 GCF_001876935.1 Asparagus officinalis
ATATATAGAGAGAGAGAGAGAGAGAGAGAGAGAAAGAAATGGGTATACTTGGTACTAAGCACAAAACATTATGCTTGGTAGTGAGGTGGCATAATCACCCCCACTAATTCAAATGGTTGTATATCCCCATGCACTTCTCAACTCATGTGAATGTGATCCCCCATTTGAATGGTTGTATATCCCCATGCACTTCTCAACTCGTAGTTTAATTTCGATAATTGCGTGATACGTAAGAGCACGTAATATTTGGGAAATTGATGATCACGATGGGGTGATGATAATTCATTGCATTATGATATTATAAGTTTAATAAATGTTGATATGAGCTTGTCTATGATAACACAAGCATGTTGCCTGAGTTAGGCCTATGAGCCACTCAGCAGATTATTGCCTGAGATGAGCCTATGAGCCACTCAGTAGATTGTTGCCTGAGTTAGGCCTATGAGCCACTCAGCAGATTGTTGCCTGAGTTAGGCCTATATGTCACTTAGCAGATTGTTGTCTGGGTTAGGCCTATGAGCCACCTAGCAGAAATGTGAGTTGGACAGCGAGCCACTCTAACAAAAATTTGTATTTGGTTGTGAACCACTTAATCATGTACATGAGATAGGCCGTCGAATGCTTATGCTCCTTAACCTATACTGTTATGGGATGGGTTTCACGTTAGTGCTCAGGAAGTTATTTTTCTTTAGTTGTTACAAGAAACTTGTTGCAAATTTGTGATTGTTGAGGTCGTTCGCGACCATTTGGATTAACTACGGGCGACTTGATCCCTTGGAAAAGAGGGTACAAAGGCAACCACATTGGTGTAGCCGGTTTTAAAGCTTGTACGAGTTTTGGTTGAGATGTTCTTGCCGACGTATAATGTCGTTGTTTTAAGTCTATTTCAGGCAGATCTTCAGAAGCGCAGAGGCGTAGACTATCTTGTAGCAGCCGACCTTGCTTTTGCTAGGTAGTACTCCATAGTATAGTTTTTGCTGTCTTTACTCTTGTAGCTAGAGCCGGGCCGTACCAGGTGTAAGTTTTACCTTTTTGGAGGCGGAGAGCCTCTTATGGATATGCATATTTTGATACAGTGTTAGATATCAGTGGTACTTGGATATCTGTATAGAGTCTGTTAAATTTCTGTTCTTATTTAGAAGTTCTCACGTATATGATATATGTTCACTTTTTAGCTCCGAACTGTGTTGTGTCTAAATTTCAGCTTGAGAATATTATAAATCATTATATACCTATTATGTATCCTCTTTTCTGAGATTTTCTATGATATTAAGACTGTTTGATTAGACTTTAGTGTCTCCCTATTGTTGTTCGGCATTTACTAGAGTAATAGCAGTAGTGTCATGTTAAGCTTGCTTATGCACAGTGGATGGGTGTACAGTAGGTCCTAACATCTCTGCGGTTCACCCTGGACTGCAACCAGTATGAAAATCAGGGGCGTTACACATAAAAAAAGATTCTCTCAACCAACAAAACTGGCAACCTTTTTTGGATAAATTCTCAAAGAGATTATCTACGTGAAAAAGCAAACTATCCATTGGAGGTCGTTTAACTCTTATAAACTCTACTCCCTCCTCCCTCCCCTTATACTATTTAGCTTTATAAACTCTACTTCATCCTCCCTCCCCTTATACTATTTATCTTTTCTTAAACTCACTTTCTGGCTTATCAAGACAGTGGATAGAATTAGGAAAATTTTCTTATTCTTTTTTTTGGGGAATTCTAGAGGCAAATCTCTGTTGGTATGTAAATCCGGAAGTGAAGGGGATTGTTTATCCTTAGTTTACCTGATTTTAACATGCTCTATGACCCAAATAATTGTGGAAAGTGATCTAAAAAGATTTTTTTTAGGGTTATGTGTTTTTTCCTTATACTCATTTGACTATCTAGATCCTAGTTACACACCACCTAGTCCATCTGCTTCTAAATTATGGCATGATATCTTCTTTAGTAGTCAAGCTTTAAAGAGTTTGTTTCAATGAAAACTAGATGAAGGTTTATGTATCAGATTTTAGCAGGATGAATGGTCAGGGCATAAGTTCTTAGCATTTCTTTTTTCCTTAGCCTACAATCTAGATATGTTAGTGTGAGGATTTTATAAAGAATTATTTGTTCTGAAAGAAAAAAATGTAAAACTTGTTGATCAAAGGAGATGTTATAAGTTCTAAACCCCCTTTTCAAATAGTGAATTCTAGATTAACTATAGCATATATCACTCTCCTACAAAGATGTCATGGTTGCAACTTTCTTGATGTTAAAATCTATTCTGTTCGAACTATATCTTGATAAATTATCAAGTAAATTAACGAAAGAATTAAAGTAAATTTTTATCTTAATGGTTTATATATTAATATATAATGGTTTTTGTTGCTGACAAGTTATCGCACTTAAATTATGTCTCAGATATACTGATACCCCATCCCATACGAAATCTTGGTTCAAATTCTTCAATGCTAGATTCAGGATGTTCCTTTTTTACATTTATTGCGATTTTTTCTTCACGAATATCATAATTGGAATAGTCTTCTCATTTCTCAGAAGAAATCTATTTACCGTTTTTCAAAAGAAAATAAAAGATTATTTCGGTTCCTATACAATTCTTATATATTTGAATGTGAATTTTTATTAGTTTTTATTCGTAAACAATCTTCTTATTTACGATTAACATCTTCTGGAACTTTTCTTGAACGAACACATTTCTATGGAAAAATAGAACATCTTCAAATAGAACATTTTATAGTAGTATGTCGTAACTATTTTCATAGAACCTTATGGTTCTTCAAAGATCCTTTCATGCATTATGTTCGATATCAAGGAAAAGCAATTCTTGCTTCAAAGGGGACTCATCTTCTGATGAAGAAGTGGAAATATCATTTTGTCAATTTCTGGCAATATTATTTTCACTTTTGGTCTCAACCATACAGGATCCATATAAACCAATTATCAAACTATTCTTTTTATTTTCTGGGTTATCTTTCAAGTCTACTAATAAATTTTTCGCCGGTAAGGAATCAAATGTTAGAGAATTCATTTCTAATAGATACCGTTACTAAGAAATTTGATACCGTAGTTCCGGTTATTCTTCTTATTCGATCCTTGGCTAAAGCTAAATTTTGTACCGTATCGGGCCATCCTATTAGTAAGCCGATCTGGGCCGATTTATCAGATTCTATATGTATATATATATATATATATATATGAGGAATATGGGTATGCTTGGTACCAAGCATAAAATTTGTGTTTGGTAGTGAAGTGTCATATTATCCTCCACTCATTTGAAGAATAGAAAAGGAGTATTATTGCCAACCCTGATGCAGCTAAAACGTCAAATTAACGATTACTTCAACTCATTCGTTTGTCCATGATCATAAAATCTTTAATGCTTATTGTCTCTTCACCGTCATTCTTTTTGTTTAAACATATAATTAGGTATATATACTCTCTCATCACTCCCTTTGTCTTGATGCTTTATGTGGGTTTTAATAACTTCACTCTAACTCTTGTCCTCTCTTACAGTAAACCTAATTGAGCTCATCTAATTTGCAGTTTTCATGGTTGAGACGCAAAAACATCATTAGAGAGATATCTTCAACCTCTACAAGGAAACTATATGGTTTTATTTTGTAGAACAATGCAGCTACTTGCCTAATAATTAATATCTTGATATTTCGGGAAACCAAGATATTTTTCACGCCACTAACTTGAGACACTCGGAGGAAACTTGACCATTAGATTTTGTACCTTCACGACTCTACGCTTTGTATGTTATGAATTGCATGATCAATAAAAAAATGTAGCGAGGTTAATTTGGTATATTCCTTGTGTGAGATGTGGCAGCTTATAGAATATAAGACTCACAGTCGATGTTTGCAATTGAAAATGATTTTTTTATTAAGGAAAATGATTTGATTCTTATTTGAGAGAATCATGAGAAAGAAAGATTTCAATCATTTTGAGGGGAAAAGGCCAATAATTGACATGTGAAGTCCTACCAAACACTTGTAAGGAATCATACTTTCGGTTATCTAAAGTGAGATCAAAACAACAAGCTGCACACATCAAATTAAAAGAAGGAAACGATTCCGAATATTTTTACTTCATCATCATCATAATTTAGAAACCTTCGAATGAAAATAAGTACTATAGGCCGAGTATTAGAGATCAGCAGAATCAAGCTAGGGTGTGCAAAACCACAAGTGTCTAATAGTTCATTGGATCTTTCTGGGCCATTCAAATCTCTTTGTGAAAGGCAATACTATCACAAAAGCATAGGAGAAAGGATATTGTTATTGGATTCTTGCCAATATTGGAAATTGAATGATTATGTTAACTTTGCTATTTAATGCAAACTCGACTCTTAAAAGCATTGGCAAATTGCTTTAAATTGTTAGCTATAACGAAAAGAATATCTATCTATATGTTTCACTTTGGAAAAAAGAAAGACAAATATTTTTGTGCCTAAAAATGCACATGCAAAACAAGTGCCAATTCATGTATCATTGTTGGAACATATATTTTTAAGAAAAAAGACAAGTAATCTTCTGCATCCTTGCAGTTGAAAAATATTACAAATTTCTATATGGAAGTAGAGATAATTGTACACAAGAGTTATATTATGATGTTGGAAGTTAAATGGACAATTTCATGGAGCAGCGGCTCAATCACGAGCTAAATGTGGATACATACGTATTGTTGACTTCCGTAAATAAACGATATATTTCAACCTTGAAGGCAGATTCTGATGTATTATATATGTAAATCACCTATTTAGACGAGACGGAGCCAACCAAATTGTCAGATTTTTTTAAAATCTAATCAATAGTACCCAGCTTTGGCTGAAATCCGAAAATAATCAATTTTGAGTTTATTTTTAGTAATAAAGTTAGAGTTAATTTAGATTAGGAAATAAAATCAATTTTGATTCAATTTAGACTAATTTTTTTTCTTTATTATAGAGTCTTTTAGGTAGTTTTAAATTATCTTTTTTAAGAAATTCTGTTGTTATTAGGAGTAGGCTTTTCTTTTCTATTTAAGAAGAAATATTGTAAAACTCATGACATTAGATAACTTTTCATCAATAAAATTTTTCTTTATTATATTCTCGTCATGGATTTGAAGACCGTTCTTTGTGGATTCAAAGAATAACTCTTTGTGGATTTTGAGGTTTATTACTTCAGCAGTGTGTTATATTACTTTTGTGCTATACAAAAAAATGGATCTTTTCTTATAAATTGCAAAGAGAAATTTTGAATATCTTATGACCACTTCTTTGTGTTTAGTAATACAAAAATAGTACACCTCAAGTGATACTATCGATTGTCGACAGTCAAAATGTATTTTCACTTAGGACAATGATCAGCTTAGATCCAAGAAATAAACGTCCATGGCTAAACACTTCGAATGGGCTCAAAGTTAAGCCCACAGCAAGCTGCAGGGGATGTCACTTGATGACTGAAGCGAACCTCGCCAGGCAGCTCATATCGACTCAACTCAACCAAGTCAGACACGAGTCGACCCCCGCAACACACCGCAGATCAAGTTGTAAGGCGTCATTAGTCAGCCAAGTCTAGAGTCGAATTTTGTGTCTATTTCGGAGTCGAATTTTGTGTCTATTTCGAACTCATAGGCGAAGTTCTCCAACTAATGAACTCTACCCACGTGGACCAATTCATCCATTTCCGAAGAAGACGCACCCACGTTCGCAACAACCTTCGCTCATGGCTTTAGCAAAACTCGCCAAGTTCGCAAAGATTGCCCAAATAACCATTTAAAAGCTATTTTAGGGGATAACCGCTCCTCATTAACTCCTACTTTAATTGCCACTTAACCTACAATTAAAGGGGTCATTAACTCTATCTTTTAGCCTATAAAAGGAGAGGAGATCATCCATTTTAAGGAGTAGAAAAAAGTGGGAGAAATTCGGCAAAAGAGTCTGTTGGCCTTCTTGCTTTGATGATGTTTAACAAACAATTTACTTCTAATGTTATTTGTCTAGTATTTGTGTTTATTTATTTATTGTAGACAAACAACATGTTGGAGGATGGATGGAATTGCGCGCGCTTCAACGATTATATCCAATGGAGGTTGGCGGAATAGTGAATGAAGCCTATGCAATTCAAGTTGAAGATCCTAGTTCTAGCTTCATCCGCAATGTGTACCAAGTTAAGCTTATTGAAGATCAAGATCAAGCTTGGGTAACATTAGTTTAGGTTTATGTTATGTGTGTTGGTACTTTAAGCTCAATCATATATACACACACATTATATTGGTTTCCTTGTATATATATATAGTTATATATATATACAACACAAGTTTTTGTTTTTTTTTATATATATATATATATATATATATATTAGTTTTTGGTTTCTATGTATATGTAGTCATACATATACATATATGTTTCTATGTATATATATATAGTTATATATATATACATACATGGTTTTAAGTTTTCATGTTTATAAATATGGGATTACATATTTATTATTGTGTTCTGGTTTAACTATATATATATATGAAATGAATTTACATTCATATATATAATCATATGTTTCATACTCTATTTTGTTTAAGAATATATTGCATAGAATATGCAACTTTGAGAAAATATTATTTTCTTGGTTTATGGACATCACAATAATTATATACATCTTTTATTAAGTCTACAAAATCATTTTGTAATGTTTTAAAACATGGTTAAGCTAAAATGTCAAAACTCACGTGTTCACATTTTCATGTTTTGGACTATTTTACAAAATGATGATATTTCTTATTTGAGAGGTTCTTTTTGAAAACCAATTTTTGTAGCATGTGTATTATCATGTCTACAATCATTCTCCAAAGTTTTATATTTTTCTGAATTTATTTTATATTTTTTAACATGGTTTAAAGTTGAGGTTTGCTGTGCACTTCAGGTCTGTGCATGTTTAGTCGACTCATTAGTCGACTCACGAAGTGCAGCAGAGTTGTGATTTTTCGTCTGCTGGGTCGACTCATATAAGCCAACTCATTAGTCGACTTATAAGTCGACTCATGAGTCAACTCATAAGTCGACTTATCAGAGAGCCGTTGCACAGTAACGGTTAGTTTTCTGTTTTGTTTGTTTTTGGCTTTTTGGTCTTTTTGCTTGAGTTTTGGCTGATATCTTGGGTTGTTATAAATACCCCCATTGCATTTACCTCTTCAATAATCCAAGAGAATATTTTAACAAAGTTTTAACAAGGGTTTAAGTTTTGTTTAGTATTTGTTTAAAAAGCTTTTAAGCAATTGAGGGTTTGAGTTTGTGAATTAAATTCCACAAGAGCTTGAGGAGATCATCTATTAGAGTTTGAGCAATCAACTATTCTCCCTCCATCTCTTGTCATCTATTGAGAAGTTTTCTAAACTCTTTTCTAGCTTTATATTTATTTGTTTGATTATCATCATATTAAAGCTAGTTTTATATTGAGTTTAGATTTGATTAATCTCATTGTTACACACACCCACTTGAGCTTATTATATTTGCATTCATAATATATTTGGGGTTATGAGAGATAGTAATATTGAGTTGTGCCTAATTAAGTTCTCACCTTGTTTAGAGAACAATCATTTGTTGTGTGCCTAATTGTGAAGTTCACTTTGTAATACCCTTGTACACCGAGATGAGTGTGTTGTGAGGACGGAGTCAATACCGAGAGGAGTAGCGTCAGTGGCCTAGTGAGAGGTGATAATTCCGAGCACTTGAGGGAGTCGATACGTGAGGACCAACACTTGAGGTTATAGCTTATGTATGTACTTTGTGAGGATTTATGAGAGTTGTCGGTTGACTTGATAACCGAGTGTGTAGAGTTTTCGGTTAGCTAGAAAACCGAGTGTGTAGAGAAGTTCCGGCTTTCAAACCGGGTTGTGTAGTGGATTCTCCCCGGAAGTGGGGAGCAGAGACGTAGGATGGAAGGTCCGAACTCCGTGACCATTTCCTTTTGTTTGAGTTTGGCATTGGTGTATTTATTCTTGAATATTGTTATATCACCATTGTTGCATATGATCATATTGTTTACCCTTGTTTATATTGTATATCCTTGCACATAACTTGTAGCATATCATACTTGCTAGGATATATTTGTTAATTAGTTTTAATTGGCATAAAATCAGATTAGATTAGCATAAACCCTATTCACCCCTGTTAGACCCTAGAGGGGGGTGATTAGGGTCTTATGCTAATCTAATCCGATTTTATGCCAATTAAAACTAATAACAAGTTGTCCTAGTAAGTGTGAAATACAACAAGATACATGAGCTAGGATAGGTAATATGAACTAATGAATATATCCTAGCAATGAGATATTACAAATATATGAGCAATGATATATAAACAACACAAGGGTAAATAATGTAAACAAAGAAGTGAACAAACTAACTAATGAGACAATGGCGATATGAGCAATGAGCACAAATATAAATAAACGTCAAAGCACACACAAACACAATTAAATGATCACGGAGTTCGGATCTTCCATCCTACATCTCCGTTCCCACTCCCGGGGAGAAATCCACTATCACAACCAGGCTTTCTACGTTTACCCGAACAACGTTTATACCTCACACTATGGTTTTCTAATTTACCGAAAACTCTACAATCAACACCCTTGCAATCCCACTCTACATCCTCTCAAGTGTTGGAACTAGACGTGTCTCCCTCAAGTGCTCGGATACAACCTCTTCCTAGGTTCGTCAACCGACGCCACTCCTCTTGGGACGATCCCTAACTCTCGCCACTCACTTCTCTCGGTGTACAAGTGTATTACAAAGTGATTCTCACAATAAGCATAATACAATAAATGATTTGTTCTCTAATATGGATGAGAACACAATGAAAGCTCACACTCAATTGTTACAACTCTCACAAATCCAAATATACTATATATGAAAATACAATAAGCTCAATGTGGGTGTGTAACAATGAGATATAAATCAAAACTAAACTCAAATAGCAAACTAGCAATAATAAGAATATGAAAATCAATAATAATATTACTAGAAAAAAGAGTTAGAAAACTTCTCTATAAACACAAAGAGAGGATGAGAAGATATTGACGATGAACTCCATAACAGATGATGCAAGCTCCTCTTTGTAAAAGCAAACCCCAAAAACAAACTAAACAAACTAAACAAACTAAACAAACTGTAAAACTCTCTTAAACTTGTTTAAAACTTTCTACAATTCTCTGTTGGTAGAAGAGGGGTTGAGGGGTTTTTATAGGAAGAGAAACCAACAACCAACACCCCAAACAAAACAACAAAAATCCCAGAAAATCAGAAATACGAATCTGTACAAAAAAGGCCGTTGGGGTGAACGGCGGTCGACCGTGACAGTCGACCGTGGGAAAATTCGAGCTGACGGTCGACCATGGCGGTCGATCGTGAAAGTTGTTGATGGCTCTGCAGGGAAAATCAAAGGCGCAGTCGACCGTGGTGGTCGACCGTAAACTGACATATGATAAAACGGGTTTGAAAGTTGATTTTCTGATTTTAAAACCCTATTTAAAAATAATAAATAAATTCTAAAAAATGTAAAACTTTAGGGAATGATTATAGACATGATAATAAACATGCTACAAAGACTAGTTTTCAAAAAGAACCTCCCAAATAAAAAAATATCATCATTTTGTAAAATAGTCCAAAACATGAAAATGTAAACATATGAGTTTTGACATTTTAACTTAACCATGTTTTGAAACATTACAAAATGATTTTATAGACTTGAAGAAATATATAAACTATTGTTATGAAGTCTATAAACAATGAATATAGTATTTTCACAAATATAATAGAATATGAAACATATGAGTATGTATATGAAAATATATTTGTTTCATATCTAAGTAGTTAAACCAAATCACAATAATAAATATGAAATATGTAATTTCATAGTTATAAACATGAAAGCCAAAACTTGTGTTGTATATATATATGACTACATATATATATATATAAAGAAACTAATAAAATGTGTGTGTATATGATATTGAGCTTAACGTACTTAACACACATAATATAAACTCCTAAACTAATTATACTCAAGCTTGTGATCTTCAACGAAGCTCTATCTTGGTACACTATGCGGAAGAAGCTTGAACTTAGATCTTCAACTTGAATTGCAAGGCTTCACTCCACAATTCCGCCAACCTCCATTGGATATGATCGTTGAGGCGCAATTCCATCTATCCTGCAACATGTTGTTTATCTACAATAAATAAAATACTAGACAAACAACATTACAAAGTAAATTATTTGTTAAACATCATCAAAACAAGAAGGCCAACAATCTCCCCCTTTTTGATGATGACAAACAATTTACAAAAAAGATATATGCATGAAAAGAAATTGAATATACAATATAGTAATTATCATGCACATAAACAAAAAAAATATACTCATAATATTTCTCCCCATTTGACAACATCAAAAAGGGGAAAACAATAAGAATGAAGAGAGCGAAAGCTCCCCCTATCAATATGCATGAGTGAGTATAAAACAAGTATAGGGAATAGCTCCCCCTATCAAAATGCCATATAGAATATATGAAATGAAAGCTAAGGCAAAAACATGTGAGTAAGCATAAATAAAAGTTATGCTAAACATAACTCACATACAAACAAGATAATGAGAACATATATTAATATGTCATTAATGAAAGAAGTATCTCATTACACAATTATAAAAGCATAGTGTATAAAAATAGATTTATTAAAACAAAGGAATGGGGAAAACATGAGAACCATGAAAAAAGTTTTCAAGTGAAAACAAATCACTCAAGTGAAGTCATAAATCAAGATTTGAGTCAAAAAAAAAACAATGTTTGATCAAAGAAGAAAATTTTCTTTGTATAACTTGATCAAACCACTCATAGAATACATTATAAGACACGAATAGATGATCCATAAGCACAAACACATAAATATCATCATATAAGTGAAATATAATGAATTCAAAGCAACAAATCAAAACACAATTTTTAAGAGAGGCAACAATATCAAGCTCTTGAGCTTGTGCCAACCCATATAATCATTTTAGCACCCGATAAATATGATTTGGGAAATAAACACCCAATAAACCCGGAGGGTTATATAAATACAAATCTCTCAACAAAAATCGAAACTAATAATCATGAAAACAAAAGAATTGATCAAAGAAAAAATGTTTTCATATAAAAAAGTTTTAAAACATAATTTTCAAAAACAAGAAAAGGAAAAAGTAAAAGTACTAAAATTCTTGGTTTAAAAATTATTTTGGCACCCAAGATTCTTGGTGCCGGATTGGTTAGGGACATGACCCCTATCATTCAAGCTCAAAGCCCTAGGGTTATGAACCCCCTATCATTCAAGCTCAAAGCCCTAGGGTTATGAACCCTCTTGGGCATATGTGGTGCACGAGATCGGTCATAGCAATAATCATAGCAATAATCACTCAAATAACCCTTCCGATTGTAATATGTACAATGGAAAGGAAGCATTTGCTTATTTTGACCATTAAAAGGTGCACGTGGAACATTTGCAAATAAAGGTAAATTATTTAAAGCTTTTAGAAAATGTGAAACATTATTAAACAAATGTGGTTTATTTGAAAATTTTGACAATTTTGAATATTTTCTCAAATCAAAGCAAAACTTTGCCAAATGGCCAAATCTACCACAAAAATCATATTTAAACACATTAGCATGCTTATGATAAACTTTATGAGTATGAGCATGTGAATGTGTATGTGTACATGCAGATGAAGCTTGATGGGATGCACAAGGAGGATTAAAGTGAGCCTTAGTGGGTTTATGTGCATCATAGCAAAATCTAGCAAGATGGCCTTTACGATCGCAATTTGTGCATTTGTAGACTTTGCTATACATGTGTGCATGATGAATAGGATGTTTAGACGTTTTAGAATGAGACTTAGCACACATGTTCATAAGCTTATCATGATTAATAATACATGTTTTAAGGGTTGAATCTAAAGATGATATGCGATCCTTAACACGATTCAACTCATCATTATGTATACGAGTATTGTTATTAGAAGTAGAACATATATAGTTATTTATAAAAGAAGCAGTATCATTTTATATGTTCTCTACTTCTAACATGGTATTATTTTTAACATGAGATAAACTAGTGATGTATTAGGATAATTTTTTATTTTCCAAATTTAACATATCATTGTTTTCTTTAAGCACAATATTTTCTTTTGCCATGACATCAAATTTGGAACCTAGCAACTCATGATCGGATTTCAAATTAACATGCTTGCTTTTCAAATCTATAAAATTATTATGCAACTTAGTGTAGGCATGCATTAATCTATCATATGCACAAGCGAGTTCATTGATGGATATATCACTATCGGATTCCGAATCGCTTACCACACTAGGGCTATCGCCTAGTGGCCGTGTGCATGATGATGATGCCCCAACCTTACTTAAAGACGATTCCGCCAAAACGTGTCGATTCTCCTCCAAGTCTCATTAATGTGCTTCAATAAATTTTCATAAAGTGTAACCACTATCAAAATAAACAAATTTGTTAGACATAGATGAATCAAAAGCATTTAGCAAATATTCTAACAAAATCTTGTTCATTGTAAATAATCTTTTATCTTTTTTACTCCACTTGGATTTCTCCAAAGTGGGCATAATATAAGCATTATCAATAACTCCCTATAAATCCATATTTTTAAATTGCACAAATAGTTTAAATCTAGAAGCCCATTGTGCATAGAAAAAATTAATAAATTTAGGAGCAACATTTGATTTATAGCCTAAACGAAATGCACCAATATTCATGATATATATGTGAATATGCAAGCAAGACAAAAGCAATCATAACTAGATTAGCACAAAAAGATAACTTGGATCTTTAACTCAATGCGATTAGTCCTTAAATCAAAGAGCATCAAGCTCTGATACCAATTGTTAGACCCTAGAGGGGGGTTGATTAGGGTCTTATGCTAATCTAATCCGATTTTATGCCAATTAAAACTAATAACAAGTTGTCCTAGCAAGTGTGAAATACAACAAGATACATGAGCTAGGATAGGCAATATGAACTAATGAATATATCCTAGCAATGAGATATTACAAATATATGAGTAAGGATATATAAATAACACAAGGGTAAATAATGTAAACAAAGAAGTGGACAAACTAACTAATAAGACAATGGCGATATGAGCAATGAGCACAAATATAAATAAATGCCAAAGCACACACAAACACAATCAAATGATCACGGAGTTCGGACCTTCCGTCCTACGTCTCCGCTCCCCACTCCCGGGGAGAAATCCACTATCACAACCGGGTTTTCTACGTTTACCTAAACAACGTTTACACCTCACACTACGGTTTTCTAGTTTACCAAAAACTCTATAATCAACACTCTTGTAATCCCACTCTACACCCTTTCAAGTGTTGGAACTAGACGTGTCTCCCTCAAGTGTTCGGATACAACCTCTCCTTAGGTTCGTCAACCGACGCCACTCCTCTTGGGACGATCCCCGACTCTCACCGCATACTTTTCTCGGTGTACAAGTGTATTACAAAGTAATTCTCACAATAAGCACAATACAATAAATGATTTGTTCTCTAATATGGATGAGAACACAATGAAAGCTCACATTCAATTGTTATAACTCTCACTAACCCAAATATACTATATATAAAAATACAATAAGCTCAATGTGGGT
The DNA here is from genome assembly GCF_001876935.1 of Asparagus officinalis. NCBI lineage: Eukaryota > Viridiplantae > Streptophyta > Magnoliopsida > Asparagales > Asparagaceae > Asparagus > Asparagus officinalis. The sequence goes on from NC_033797.1 coordinate 20,138,912, forward strand.
GGGTGTAACAATGAGATATAAATCAAAACTAAACTCAAATAGCAAACTAGCAATAATAAGAATATAAAAATCAATAATAATATTGCTAGAGAAAAGAGTTAGAAAACTTCTCTATAAACACAAAGAGAGGATGAGAAGATATTGAAGATGAACTCCTCAACAGATGATGCAAGCTCCTCTTTATAAAAGCAAACCCCAAAAAATATTGAAGATGAACTCCTCAACAGATGATGCAAGCTCCTCTTTATAAAAGCAAACCCCAAAAACAAACTGTAAAACCCTCTTAAACTTGTTTAAAAGCTTCTACAATTCTCTGTTGGTAGAAGAGGGGTTGAGGGGTTTTTATAGGAAGAGAAACCAACAGCCAACACCCCAAACAAAACAACAAAAATCCTAGAAAATCAAGAATATGAATCTGTACAAAAAGAGCTGTTGGGGTGAATGATGGTCGACCGTGAAAATCTCGCGGTCGACCGCGAAAGTTAGACGGTCGACCGTGGGAATTTTCGAGTTGACTGTCGACCGTGGCGGTCGACAGCGAAAGTTGTTGATGGCTCCGCAGGGAAAATCAAAGGCGCGGTCGACCGTGATGGTCGACCGTAAACTGACATATGAGAAAACAAGTTTGAAAGTTAATTTTCTAATTTTAAAACTCTGTTTAAAAATATCAAATAAATTCCAAAAAATGTAAAAATTTAGGAAATGATTGTAGACATGATAATAAACATGCTACAAAGACTGGTTTTCAAAAAGAACCTCCCAAATAAAAAATATCATCATTTTACAAAATAGTTCAAAACATGAAAATGTAAACATATGAGTTTTGACATTTTAGCTTAACCATATTTTGAAACATTACAAAATAATTTTATAGACTTGAAAAAATATATAAACTATTGTTATGAAGTCTATAAACAATGAATATAGTATTTTCACAAATACAATAGAATATGAAACATATGAGTATGTATATGAAAATATATTTGTTTCATATCTAAGTAGTTAAACCAAATCACAATAATAAATGTGAAATATGTAATTTCATATTTATAAACATGAAAGCCAAAACTTGTGTTGTATATATATATATATATGACTACATATATATAAAGAAATTAGTAAAATGTGTGTGTATATGATATTGAGCTTAACGTACTTAACACACATAATATAAACTCCTAAACTAATTATACCCAAGCTTGTGATCTTCAACGAAGCTCTATCTTAGTACACTATGCAGAAGAAGCTTGAGCTTGGATCTTCAACTTGAATTGCAAGGCTTCACTCCACATTTTCGCCAACCTCCATTGGATATGATCGTTGAGGCGTAATTCCATCCATCCTCCAATATGTTATTTGTCTACAATAAATAGAACACTAGACAAACAACATTAGAAATAAATTATTTGTTAAACATCATCAAAACAAGAAGGCCAACAACACACACCTTTAGGGTTCTTTCCTAGTGGTATTAGGGTCTAACAGAGTCAACCCACGCATCGCACTTGCGATTTTATTGAGAGATATTACTAAGAAAAGACTGAGTTAACTTCCAAGTAATTTAATCCTCATCAATAGCAAAAGATCAATTGTCTTAATCAGTGGTTAGCAGAGTACAAGATTGACACTCCACCAGCATATGGAAAAGAACCCCAAGAGATATAAATTTTCCTTTGTTTCATGTTGATCTTTTATTGTAATCTGCATCAATTACAATATCAAAAGAACCCGAAACATTGATCTGCATAACAAATTGTTATATAGATTGCCTCAAATACAAATCCATATTTCTTTGGGAGTTCCTTATTAGGTTGGTTTGTTTTGATCAAGAGTCCTACTTACATTAGACTTTGCACAACCAATCATATTAGAGGTTTATTTCTACTTGGACTCTTTTGTTTTAGGACATGTGGACTTCTCTTCCTATTAGAACTCTTATTCCTTAGACAGCAAGGAGCTGAGATCTTTAAGGCTATATAAGAACAGTCTTTCAAGCCAATTTGAAGCATCAATCTTTAGAACATCAATCAAGAAGAGAGAGGTCTTTTATGAAGCCTATTTGATATTCTTCTCTTTTGTTACTTTAGTTGAGAGTTGTATTAGGTCTTTTGGGGTGTTATTTAGAATTGAGTGATTGAGAGATCCACATAGTATTCCTCACCATTTAGTAAAGTTTTCTCCTCCTTCGCCCATGGACATAGGCTACTAGTCGAACCAAGTATATCTTTGTATTAGTGCATTCTTGATATTTTTCGTGCTCTCGTGTGATTGATATTATCTTATCCTGGGAAATTTATTATAACAAATTAATATCAGAGCCCTCAACTATCGATCAGATGAGAAGTTTGATGGTAACATCAGTTTTAACCTTTGGCAAGTTAGGATGATCGCCGTGTTGACGTAGAGTGGATTAAAGAAGGCTTTGTTGGGAAGTCGAAGAAACCGACTACTATGATGGGGGAAGATTGGAATGAGTTGGATGATAGAGCTCTCACATCGATCCAGTTATGTTTGATAAATAAAGTTTTGCAAGAAGTTCTCACGGAGAAAACAACCGCTAATTTGTGGTCTAAATTAGAGGATTTGTATTTGACGAAGTCGTTCACTAATCGTCTCCTCTTGATGCAGCATTTATACACACTTCGGATGTCAGAAGGAGCACCCATCAAATCTCATATTGGTGAATTTAATTCTATGATTATAGATTTGAGTAAGATTAATGTTAAGATCGATGATGAAGATCAAGCCCGATGATGAAGATCAAGCCTCATTGTTATTGTGTTCTTTTCCGCCTTCCTACAAGCACTTCAGAGATACTGTGATTTGTGGTCAAGATTCTATTTGTATCAAGGACGTCAAAGAGAACTTATTGAATAAGGAGAAGATTGACAAAGAGTTAACCACAAGTGAAAGTGTCCAAAAAGCTGATGGCTTATTTATTCGAGGAAGATCGGAAGAAAGGGGCTTTGGAGGTAACAAGTATAAGTCAAAGCATAGGAATCTGACCGGCAGATATTGCAAGAAGAAAGAGCACATCAAGACTAATTATAACAGATTAAAAAATAAAAATAAACAAGAAGAGTATGAAGAAAAATCTAAGGAGGACTCTGCTGAAGTTGATATTGCTGAAGATGTGATTTTGTTGGCTACTGATGATATAAACAGGAGCATAGATGATTGGATTTTAGATTTGGAATGTTCATATCATATGTGTCCTAATCGGGTCTGGTTCACCACTTATGAAGCTATTGATGGTGAAGTTATTCTTATGGGGAATAACGCCTCATGAAAGACTGTTGGGAAAGGCACAATTTGGATTAAGATGCATGATGGAGTCATCAGGACTTTAACAAATGTTAGACATGTTCTAGGTTTAAGGAATAATCTTATCTCTTTAAGCACTCTTGATAAAAGTTGGTGTAATTTTTTAGGTGAAGGTAGAGTTCTTAGGGTTACTAAAGTCTTTCTTGTGGTTGTGAAAGGAAAGAAGATCGACAGCTTGTATGTTTTGCAAGATTCTACCGTTATCGGTTCGGCTGCAGTTGCATCATTGATGTCAAGTGTTAATACTACTAGATTATAGCATATGAGACTTGGCAATATAAGTGAGTGCAGATTGACTGAGTTGAGTAAGAAGGGTATTTTAAGTGGACAGAGTATATCTTTGGGAAACGATCATTGGTTTCAGTTGATGATAAGGCGCGCACTACAGGATATAAGGTGGAGTTAGAAATTCATGATTTAGTTCTTCAACAGGATAAGACTATGGGGGTTTAGCAGCCAAATCCCGTTCAAGTAGATGAAGCACCTCAGCAACTGCAGGAAGAGCGATTGATAGAGATCGGTCTAGACGAGATATCCAACCACCGCGAAGATATGAAGATACAGTAGCTTATGAATTATCGGTTGTCAAATTTTTGCCCTTCAATTATTCAGGAGCTACTTCCGGTGATGACTTCGCTAATATTTACCATCGTCTTACGAATAATTCAGTCGATTTGTTGAGGAGACCTTCTTCAGTTAGAAAATTCAAGCCGGGTTTGGATTTGATCGATACGTGCCGCACTTAGATGCCATGCAGGGCTATTGGAGAAGTTGGAGTAAGTTAGCTTATTTTGGAGTGAAAAATATTCTACGCATTTGAGTCAAGGTGGAGATTTGTTATAGGTTGCCTCAAATACTCAAATCCATATTTCTTTGGGAGTTTCTTTTTTGGCTTGGTTCATTTTGATCAAGAGTCCTACTTACATTAGACTTTGCACAACCAATCATATTAGAGGTTTATTTCTACTTGGACTCTTGTTGGGTTTTAGGACGTGGACTTCTATTTCTATTAGAACTCTTAATCCTTAGACAGCAAGGAGCTTGGATCTTCAAGGCTATGTAAGAACAATCTTTCAAGCCAATTTGAAGCATCAATCTTCAGAGCATCAATCAAAAATAGAGAGTTCTTTTGTGAAGCCTATTTGATATTCTTCTCTTTTGTTCCTTTAGTTAAGAGTTGTATTAGGTTTTTGGGGTGTTATTTAGGATTGTTGTGATTGAGAGATACATTTTGTATTCCTCACCATTTAGTAAAGTTTTCTCCTCCTTCACCCGTTGACGTAGGCTACTAGCCGAACTACGTATAACTTTGTGTTCGTGTGTTCTTGATATTTTCCGTGCTCTCGTGTGATTGATATTAGCTTATCCTGGGGAATTTGTCATAACTCAAACAATATGATTTATCTATGTAGCGAATTCAAAAACTTGGCTCTTAAACATTTTTCTAGTTAGACATAATAATTGTGAAAGTCTCTAGTTATATCATCAAAACTCTGAAGTTGTGGTGATGGTTGGGAGTTATGGTATTATCTTATAACACCCCCAGATTGAACGCTTTTTTTATAAGTTAAAGCCTGGATTTATACATATATATTATTTTTTTTAAATCCACATTAAATTTGTGACCAGTGTGATTCGAACCTGGATTGATATGCTACCACATAAAAGTCCTTAACCGTTATACCAAACCTCCAAAATTATGGTGATGATTGAGAGTTATAGTTTTATATTTTAATTTTTTCTTCCACTAATATACAAAGTAATGCATTCATGCTTCATGTATGACTAATAATTTTGTAAAAGTTGGATTTTAATATGGTCCAGTCAAGTAGGAATCATTTTAATATGTCTGCTTTCTTCAGCTAGATTTTTACTTGATTTTACTCACCAGACAAGTTTAATTGGGATTCGGTGGAAAGTTACAATGACGAGCCCTAATACCACGAACTATAAAAATTGAGGAAGAAGTATGTTTCGAATGTCAAAAGAATAAGTTGATTATAGAAATAAAAAAATAAAAAATTTGGAACTTTTAGTTCACGAGGAGAAACAAATAGTAACAGGAGAAAAACTTTTTTGAAGCTTCTACGTGATTATTAACAGTGGGAGTCTTGATGCCATTGATGCTTCATTCAGAAGCCCTTGCTACTGAAAGGGTGATGGAGGACTAACGACTTGGGGAAAAAAAATCCCTGGTGCTTATAGCTTTATTCCTCTCTAGAATGTAAGTTCTTGTGTTAATATGGTTTCCATCTCGATCAACCTCCAAGAATAAGTTTTCATAGGATGTCAGCATTAGCTAGGTTACGCTATTATTCTTATAAATTATATTGAAATGTATTTTGACATTATTTTAGAATTATGATGTAAGAGAAGTTTGGGAAGGATTAGGAGAAGTCTTGGAATTTTAAGTATAGAAATATTGATATGTATAGAAATTTTACATTATTTTATAGTTCTATGCTATTAAAGTAAGAGAGAGAGAGTCTTGGGTAAATTTCTCTTGAATTAAATATTGAGTGTGTGCATATATATATATATATATATATATATATATATATATATACAAGTAGAGGAGAGTGAGGTTTGTCCTCATAACCAATGTGGTACTAAACCCACTACTAACACAATATTATCAACAACCACCCTTCAAACTCATGTTGGATCAAACAAAGTGAGTTTGCGTACAAGAAACTAAAACCGGTGAACGGGTAAGGCCTTTGTGAAGAAATCTGTAAGCTCGTCAGCGGATGACACATGATGAAGTAGAATTGTTTTGTCCTTGATAACTTGTTGACGGATAAAATGAGCGTTGATCTCAATATGTTTGGTCCTCTCATAAAATACTGGATTATTAACAATCTGGATGACACTCTTATTATCACATTAGAGAGGAGTAGGGGTCGTAATAAAAATACCAAAATCACTAAGAAGACGACGAAAATGAATAATTTCTTTAGCTATTATGGACATTGTACGATACTCTACCACGGTGCTGGAAAGAACGATAACATCTTGTTTCTTACTCCGTCAGGAAATAAGAGAATCACCAAGTAATATACAATAATATTTGGTAGACTTTCTGGTAGTGGGATCACTAGCTCAATCAGAATATGCACAAAGCTATAACTTGGATGTAGTAGGAAACAGAAGAGAGCGAGTGCTAGTACCCTGAAGATACCGAAGAATCCGTAATAAAGAAGCATAGTGTGCAGAACGTGTGGCACTAATAAATTGACTAACAATGCCAATAGCATGAGAGATATATGGTCGAGAGATGCACAGATAGACCAACTAACTAATAAGATGTCGGTATTGTATAAGATCAGATAGAGGCTCACCATCAGTAGAGCAAAATTTAACATTCTGTTGGAGTGGAGTATTAACAGTTGCATCGTCAGTTAGCTCAGTGCGATCTAGAATATCTGAGAGATACTTTTATTGAGACAGTAGTACACCTCGCGGGCCCTGAGAAATTTCTACACCAAGAAAATAGCGAAGAGATCCAAAATCCTTCATGTGAAACTGTTGTTGTAATTAAGATTTTATGAATAGTATACCAGCAGCATCATCACCTATAATGATTATATCATATACATAAAGGAGTAATAAAACTCTGTCACGCGATGTAGTACGAACAAACAGAGAAGCATTTTGATGACTCTCCATAAAGCCCGCCTTGAGCATGACATCGTGAAAACACTCAAACCCAGCGCGGGGTGCCTGCTTGAGACCATAAACAACACGACTAAGGAGACATATGTGTCCCGGAGGAATAGTGAACCCTGGAGACAGTTACGTATATACTGTCTCAGATAAAGAGCCATGGAAAAAAGTATTCTTGACATCCATCTAGTATAAGAGACAACGATAAGCAGCAGTAACCGCAAGTAGAGTACGAATGGTGGGTATCTAAGCAACGGGAGCAAAGATCACCTCATAATCAATACCTTGTTGCTGAGTAAAATCTCGAGCCACTAAACGAGCTTTCTGATGTTCAATGGTGCCATCAGGACGATACATGACCTTATAAACACATTTACTACCAATAAGAGAGATCCCAGGGAGATAGGGCACAACATCCCAGGTATGTGTTTGCTTAAAGGCCTGAAATTCCTCAGTCATAGTCTATCTTCAAATGACTTTGGCTCAACGGTAGTATGAGTGACAACAAGAAAGTTATGAAAGATAGGTGAATAAGAAGTAACCGAAGCATACCTGGCATGCATGACATGAAGGCATTTGCCTCGATGAAGAGCAAGAGGAACCTCAGGCGGGGGAGATGTTGGCGCAGGTACGTGGAGATCAATAGTATTTTTTGGAGTGAGTGTCGTGTCCACGAGATATGGATCAGATGGTGTAACAGAAGGCTCAGGTGAGGAAGAGTCAACAAAAGGAGATAGGGTGATGTCAAGGAGATCTCAAAAGGAAAACTGAGGTGAAGAAGTGGGTGATGCAGCTGATGGGGAAGCATGATCAGTAGAGTGGAGAAAATTGAAGTCATCGGAAGAAGAATAATATGGAGAATACTCTTCAAACTGAACGTGACGATATATATGAACTCAACGAGTTGCAGGATCATAACAACGATAACCTTAATGTTCCAAACTAATTCTTAAATAGACACAAGAAACAGCTCTAGGAGATAATTTATCGCGTTCATGAGATGGCAGAAGAACAAAATAGCGACAATCAAAACACGGACCAGATCATAATGGGGAGGATGAGTATAAACACGACTATGAGGAGTAGTACCAGAAAGAAAGCTAGATGGAGTGATATTAATAGCATGAGTAGCAGTGAGAATGACCTCAGCCCAGAAACGACGAGGAACAGAGTAAAAAATAAGCAAGGATCGAGCGGTATCGAGGATATGACGATGTTTGCATTCAGCAGTACCAATTTGCTCATGAGTGTAGGGACATGACTGTTGAAAGATAGTCCCATGAGAGGACATAATAGAGTGCATGGTAGAGGATAGGTACTCTTTAGCACAGTTAGAACAAAAAACTTTAATACGAGATTGACATTGAGTGAAGATCATAGCAGTGAATGCTTGATAAGCAGTAAGTACGTCAGAGAGATTCTTAAGTAGGTAAACCCATATAAAATGAGAGAAATCGATGATAAAACTAACATAATATAAGTAGCTAGATGAAGAAGGCAGAGGAACTAACCCCCAAATATCAGAATGTACTAAATCAAATAAGAAAATAGATACAGATGTACTCATTTTAAATGGTAAAGCAGTGAATCTAACCAATTTACAACCAGTACATGACTCAATACTAGAACTAGATGATACAGAACTAAGTACTCCAAACTGAATAAGACTCATCAACCTTTTTTTAGACACATGACCAAGTTGTGTATGCCACAAATTGGCAGGAAGCGAGGTAAAGAATTTTGACGAACAAACATAATCAACAGAACGTAGATGTATGGACTCTGGAAGGTGAAGATATTCCAAAAAATACAGCTTGTGCCTCCTACGACCCACCCTAACCGTCTAGTCTGTCTGTGGATCCTACACAATATAAGTATTAGAAGAAAATGAGATAAGTAAGCCAACCATACATAAAGAGCTAATAGAAAATAAATTCAAGCATAACTAAGGAGCCATATAGACGGAACCAAGTGTTAGACGACTAGATGGATTATTTTGTGAGGTAATAGAGTCATACTTAGTGATAGATAATGGTTGTCCAGCAGCAGTGTAGATAGGGGGAAGAGAAGATGAAGTGAATGTTAGGACTCATGTTTATGAGCCTACTTTCTAATCTAGTTTTGATGATTAATAAATAATTTATAATTGTGTTTTTTAGTATTTTTATTTTCTCAAATGTGTATCCAGGTTGAAAGAATTTGTGCTGTAACGACGATATTTGGAATGAACCCGACGCATTTCAAATCTAAGATTCAAGATCAAGCTTCATGCACATCAACTTGGGTATATTAGTTTTAGGAATTATACTTTGTGTGTTATGCTTAGAGCTCAATTCTTATACACACACGATACTTCTCATTTTATCGTAAAATGAGTGTTTTTGAGAAAATATCAAGTCTTTGGATGATTGACTTAACAATAATGTTTTATATTTTTTACAAAGTGTATTAATCCATTCAAAAGAATTCCCAAACGTGTTTGAAATTGCTTTTTCAAAATCAAGTGTTTAAACGAACTCGTAATTTTTAAGATTTTACAAAATGATGAGCTTTCACAAATGGTGAATGATATTTCCAAAAATTCTTTTCTAACATGTTTATATTCATGCATATAAATATTTCCCCAAGTTTCATAATTTTTAAAATTTATTTGCTATTTTTAAACACACTTTGAAAATCAGATTTTCTGTTTAAAACTGGGTTGTGCAGGTTTTTCGGTGGACTGACACTATTCATCAGTTGACCGTGAAGTGCTCTGCAATTGCCAAAAAAATTTTGCTCAGTTGACCGACCTTTATTAGTCTATTGATCAATGTTTTTAGTCGACCGACACTATGCATCAATCGACTAAAAAACTACTCTGCATTTGCTGAAGAATTTACAAGAGGAGGAGATCATTTCAGTTTTGAGCATCATTCTTCGAAACTCTATCTCTCTTGTTCTTGGAAAAGTTTTTCTAAACTCAATTATATAGCTTGTTTATATTTAAATTGTTATATTTATATTTGCTAGATTAATTCGAGTTTGATTTTATTTTTACTCATTGATTTCACACACAACCTATTTGAGCTCAAGTATTTTCACATATTGTATATTTGGGTTGTGGTGAGTGATTCTTTGAGAGTGAGTTTTTATTTCGTTCTCAATTTGTATTGTAGAATAAAATCTTGTATTTGTACTTGATTGTTGAGAACACGTTATAATACACAAGGACACTTAAAAGAGTGGTTGGGAGAGACCGTGATCAATTCCAAGAGGAGTGGTGTTGGTTGTAAAGCCTAGAGAGAGGTAGTAAATCAAAGTACTTGAGAAAGGTGCTACGTGTAGGCCAACACTTAGAGGAGTGTGTTGTGGTATTGACAATCGTGAGATATTGTAAAAGTTTTCGGTGAGCTAGAAAATCGATTGTGTAGTTGTTTTGTGATTAGTGGAGAATCTCCTCGAGGGTGAGGACAGGGTTGTACCTAGGAATTTTGGGGCTTAAGGCGAAATATTAGATGAGGCCTAAGTGATACAACTCATAATAGATTTTATCTCATTCTTCTTACCTTTTGAGCTACAAAATTACTAATTAAAGTTTTATATTCAATATTTTCTAACATATTATTTTCAATAGATAATATTGCTAAACCATTCAATATATCTTGCTAAACCATTCAATCTATCTTCTAATGTATATCTACAATATCTCTAATTAAGCATAAAATTAATATGAATAAATGATAAAGAAAATTAAATAGCTTTAGTTAGAAAGATAGAACCGTAGATTCAGAGGCGGTGAGCCCATGAGAGAAGCGGGTCGTCTCTAATAAGACTTAAATCTCGATCTGCTGCTTTGTCTACCGGATCAAGCTGCTGCAAAAGAAGATCAAATTTAGCAAATATAAATAGCCTGAATTTGGGGCAAGTATGAAAATGCATGAGAATCTTGTGAACTTCTGTATGAGATATTATTATTATTATTATTATTAACATTTTGGACGCTTGCCGCAACAAACCAATTGCTAAGTTATTAATGCATTTAAAATTAATGAAAGATAAAAGTTAGAACAATGCCATTAGCAACCCACAATGACAAAAACATCATCAATCTGTCTACAACGGATAAAAATTCAATCTAAACGGCTTAACACAAGAAAAAACCCCAAGAATTCAGAAATAAGAGAAATTTCTCATGAATGCGCATATTCAATGATTGAGTCCCAAGAAAATAAAAATTTAGAACAACCTATTCTCTCAAAGAGTATTGAAATTTGGCCCCCAACTGAGGTTTTGATAGGAAACAATCGCTTATAGGCGGATAATTGGAGTGCACAATTCAAGTCGCATTACACATTTGCATGAGTGATGCTAACAATTGTCGTAAAAATTTAGAAAAAACTTTTTTTACCACAACGGGCTTTTGAGGGTGGCTGAGATCGAGGAGGAGATAAGTATAAGTCAACGATTCCTTCTCGAACAACTTTCGAAAAAGCAATCTTGACATTGTGTTGTAAGACGAAGCTGTTGCCGATGCAGCCCCAAATATGATTGTTGATATACGAGGAGAAATTGAAGACAAGTACTAAAGAGAATCGCGAAGAAGATGCTGATTGGATGAAGCGGCCAAGCGGGATTGGAGATTCGAAGGCGGCTGGCGGTGGGAGCGGAGGCGTCAGGAGTCTGATGTTTGAGAGAGGAGGCGGCGGGAGAGAGTGGGAGAAAGAGAGAACGAAAATAGGATCAGGGTTTTGGAGGGAAGAGTTGTGGGTGGGTGGGCCCTTAGCCAGGATGAGGCCCAAGGCAAAGGCCTTGACTGCCTTAAGGCTAGGGCCGGCCCTGGCGAGGAGATAAGTATAAGTCGACGATTCCTTCTCGAACAACTTCTAGAAAAGCAATCTCGACATTGTGCTGTAAGGCGAAGCCGTTGTCGATGCAGCCCCAAATATGATTGTTGATATCCGAGGAGAAATTGAAGAGAAGTAGTGAAGAGAATCGCGAAGAAGATGCTGATGGGATGAAGCGACCAAGCGGGATTGGAGATTCGGAGGCGGCTGGCGGTGGGAGCGGGAGGCGGCTAAAGTGGGAGTGGACTAAACAGAGGTGGCTGGCGGTAGGAGCGGAGGTGGCTAGCGGCGGGAGTCGGAAGATCTTGGGGGTGGTTAACGGTGGGGAACGGAGGTGGCTAGCGACGCCGTCGCGCGGGAGTAGGATTCGTAGGAAGAGCTTGGGGGAGACTGGAGCGTCTGGGAGTCCTAATGTTTGAGAGAGGGAGGGCGGCGGGAGGAGAGTGAGAGAGAGAGATGAATAGGATTAGGGTTTTGGAGGGAAGAGTTGTGGGTGGGTGGGCCCTTAGCTAGGATGAGGCCCAAGGCAAAGGCCTTGACTGCCTTAAGGCTAGGGCTGGCCTTGGGTGAGGAGCGGAGACGTAGGTCGAGGATGACCGAACTCTGGTAACATATTTTTGTGTTTGTGTTTGATATTGGCGTATTTATTCTCTTGTGTATTTTCATATCGTCTTTTGTCTCATGTTTATATCGTCTTTAGTTTAATTTTATATCCTTGCATTCATATCTGATTATATATTGCTAGGATATTAGTTAATAGTTTTAATTTGGCATCGTAATCGGATTAGATTAGCAATTATCCTATTCACCGTACTTTTAGTGAAGATAGAGAATAAAAGTGAGGCATTACAAGTCATAGGAAAGGAACAACCAGAGTTAAAAATTCAGAGATTATTCATACCAGAGACCTAAGGGTTAGCTGAAGAACTAGCAAAATGCATACCAGAGAGTTGTGCAACGGATGTAGAGGGGATAAGCTGAAAAGCATCAAGTTGACGGCGAAGACCTTCAATAGGTTAAATAGTAGAGTCTGAAGTGGTAGAAGGTATAATATTGACCAACAATCCTGATGCACGAGAGGGTTAAGACTGAGGGGGTCGCCGACCACGACCAGTACCTGAGGAACGTAACTCAGGATAAAGCTTGAAGCATGTCTCAATGCGGTGTCCTTTCTTGTTGCAATATTTGCAAGAGAGCTTAGATCGAGCTTGTGGAGATGGAGCATGTTGAGAAGTATGATTCATAACAGGAGCAGTGATAGGTACAGATAGAGCATTCTCGAGTAAAGAGGTAGGAGTGTCTGTTGACAAATTGAGTCGTGTTGTTTGCTACCGGGTCTCATAAGTAGTGAGAGCTCCCATAACTGAGACCAAAGTCGAAAATTAAGGCTGATGAAGTAGTTGATCAGTCATAGTTTAATATTCAGGAATGGTCTGAAACAGTTGATGCACCTCATGTTGCTCGTACCAGGCTAGCCAGTCTTCATATGTGAAATCACGTCCACGAAGCATGGAGCGTAATTCTATCTAAAAAGTTTGCATTTGTCCAAAATAAGACAGCAGAGAAGAACTATATTTGCGTTGTAGAGTAACGCGTTGCAGAAGATATGCTTCCCGTACATCAGAACACTCAATAAAACGCTCAGTAAGGCGAGTCCACATGGCCCGAGTAGAGGGAAGCGAACCAATTTCGACAGTGAGACTGGAGCTAACACAACGAGTGAGAAAATCCATGACACAAAATTTCTTTAATTGCCAGTCCGAACTCTCCTTGACATAGAGAGCACGAGCGGTCTGAAGATCGACATCATCACTATCAGATGTAACAGTACTGGATGAAGTAACAGTGTTGATGGACAATGGAACTGGTCCCGTACTGATGAGATGATCAAGCAGACCAGCGCCACGTAAGGCATTTGTGACAATGGTGGACCACCTTGCCCAGTCACTTTGATCATTGAGGGCTAGAGGTGGTTTAGGAATCTTCTCTAAAGGGGCCATAATAGCAAACCGAAGTTCAAGATAATAACCTTTGAACGAAAAACCCGAAGGTTAGAATGGTACCCGAATGTTTAAAATAGAACGTGAAGGTTAGAATGAAACCCGAAGGTTTAAAATAAAATCTGAAGGTTTGAATGGAACACCAAGGTTTTAAATATTAGTTTTATATATATATATATATATATATGAGATTGGCGACTTAGAAGGGAAATTTTTATTTATTTAAAAAAGTATTGTTTGGAAAACCCTAAACCAAGCTCTGATATCATGTTAAAGTAAGAGAGAGAGAGAGAGAGAGAGTCTTGGGTAAATTTCCGTTGAATTGAATATTGCGTGTGTACATATATATATACAAGTAGAGGAGGGTAAGGTTTGTCCTCATAACTAATGTGGGACTAAACCCACTACTAACATATTATTATCAACAAATGCATAAAATTATTGATATGTAAGAGAAGTTCTGAAGAGATATATTCTAAAAGGTTTCAATATTAGGAGAAAGTTGCTCCTTTTTCATACTCCAGGGATACCTGTCCTTCTCTATATTTTGAGATAAGTTCAGAGATAGTTTGGATATTTTATTGCCCCTGTTTCCACTCAGATTGCTCGCAATGTGCTGCGCGTTCTGAGTGGAAAATTAATTTTGACATATTTTTAATGGAACATCAGGTTTATCTTGAATTACCCTATTAAGAGGTCGATCCCTCACAAAAACATCATATGAAATTAGTACGCTACTTAATTTCAAAACAGCTCTCCTTGGCCTAATTCTTGTCAGAATGAATAAGATCTAAATTTTGATGTCAGTCAACAATCAAGTGCTGATAGTTCATGGAGTTGATGTGGGAATTTGAAGTATAGAGCGTTAGAGGGTTGAAAGAATTGAGCTCTAAGTTACAATATCTGATCTACTTCGGAAGAAATCAAGATTAACGATCATATACATTGATAAAGGAGATTATCAAAATTATTTAATTTAGTAAAAATTCAGACGTAAAGGCAATAGTAAATAAAAAACAATCCATACACGTCTTCGGAAGAATTCTGAATAGTGCTTTTATACATTACACTGCAGAACTAAGCTAATAATAAAAAAAACAAAACTAATTCAATTTAACTACATAATTACTATTCCCTCCTCATCAAGGCCCCAACCAAAACCTTTTCCAATGTTCACGCTTCCAAAACTCTATCAGAGTCATTCAATTCCAAGCAACAGGAAGCTCTGCAACTTTCAACCCCCCACCTTACATCCTCCACCGCCTCAGCTCGCCGCCGGAGGCCGGCCGCAACATACAGCTCATTATAGCATCATCCACCAATTGAACCGGCGATGCAGTCATAGCATCAACCGCGCCATGAAACCACCAGAGTCGTCGCGACAATAAGCAAAACTGAGCCCATACTCGATGATCTGCCGCCTTCAACGCCGCTCTGAAACACCATCGCCTCATTTATTAACGGCAACCCCGCCGCCTGAGGGTCGTTCTTTCCCTCTTTCTGTCTGCAAAACGAAAGAAATATCATTGGTCAATCCCCCTGTTCCCTATTCGAAACTAGAACACCGAAAGAAAAACGTATCTTTCCTTCTCTTTTTCCCTTTTTTTTTAACATATACTAGTCCCTTATCTCTCTTTAATAATAGGCTAATGAAATCCACGAGTGGGGTCTGGGGAAGGCTTATCCTAAAAATTTGCTACTACCGCCCTCTGTAATTTGGCGTTGCCAGTAACCCCCCCACTTACATAGGCACTCAAATAGAGCTTTCAAGAATTTTACGGACTTAAGTGGAAACAATTTATTAGAATCGAGCGACCAATTTCAGGGACTAATTTCAAAATATTACGTAAGCTACCACTACCAGTATTAAATTTAAGGGGGAAAAAAGCCAGAGAAACTAAAGCAGCGACAACCAATAAATCACCTGGGAACAGCGGGGCAAAAAGTGATGACGTAGTCCGCGTTCTCGCACGTGAACGTAGACGTACCGTCATCATACGCGTAGCTATACGCCCTCGGGCACGCGTTCTTAAACAACCGCGAGTACCGCGTAGGCTTACACGTATTCGGGTTCCCATACGCCCCGCTGCAGCAGTACTCCTCGGTCCCAAACGCCTCGCACGCGCTCTTACACGCGACCCCCGCATCCGAACCCGACTGCGTCACTTTCAGATCCGACGGGCACCAACCGTGAGATCGCACGGACGCAAATCGGTCGAGCTGCAGGTTACCCCGACCCCCTGCCGAAGGACCAAAGCATCGGAGGTTGTAAGCCGTCGAGAAGGCTGGACGTCCTAAGTAGAAGTATTGCGCGTCGCTGCCGTTAGGTGACTCCGCGATGGTTGCAGGAGGGGCGGCTGCCGCTGCCGGAGCACTCGACGGAGGATGACCCAGTCGCCGGTGGAGCAGCCTGGAATTTGCCGGATCGAGTCGGTGGATGAGCATTGGTGCGGCACCCCAGAGGCGACCGGACAGCCGCGGGGACCGAGACGACGGCGGAGACTCGCCGGTCTCGGAGGGGGAAGCCGGTGTGTTCGAGGGCGGCGGTGCCGGCGCCGGAGAGGATTCCGCGTCCAGACACTGGTGTAGTCGCATAGTTGTTGGTGAGGTGAAGGTTGAGGACGAAGCGAGGGAAGACGAGGAAGAAGAGAGAAGGCAGGGAGAGGATTTGAGATGCGACATTTCCAGGAACCGAGGATCGAAACTGGGGATTGAAAAAAATCGGGGTCCGGGTGGGGATTTTATAAAGGGCGAAGTGGGGCCCGCGCTAATGCGGCAAGGGTGAGAGATTTTTTTTTTTTGATGGCTGACAGGCGGAAGAGTAGGGTGGGTACGGGGTTCTGCGACAGTGAGCAGGTTGGGGGTGAGGAAGAGGCGAGTTCCAAGAATCAACGGCTCTCTGAGTGGGAGATACTGTAATTTATAGCACCAAAAGAGGGTGAAACGGTAAAGTTGAATAAAGGCATTTTGATTTGACCGCGTGGTTGAAAGGGTAAATTTTTGTTCTGCTGAGGGTGACAAATTTTGTTGTTTAGAGGGGGTGTAATTGAAAAAAGAAACCGACTCGACGGTTGGGAAGAGTGACCGGCTCTTGGGGAGCTCGAGAGGAGCACGTTGTGGCGGTGGCGGCACATGGGCCCGGCGGCACATGCGCTCGAGGAGACGGGATTGTTGAAACGGAAACGGGACAAAACGACGGAGTTCGCCGATATCCAACGTTTCGTAGCGGGTCAGATATTTTTTCTTGAGAAGGAGATATTTTGTTCTAGGATTTTATTTTATTTTTTTAAATTTGGTTTTTGCTCCCCCAAATCACAAGTAATTTCAAAAGATGCCATTTAAATCATCGTAAGTTCTATTTTTACCCTCTACTGATTCTGCCCTCATCCTAACTTTTAGAATACAAAATTAGAAGATTGGTTGATTCCTCAGAAGTATCTAAACCGTTCTTAGTTAAATTAACTGAAATTAATAGTAACCTTTAATTTCAATCCATAAATCTTGTATTGATAGAGTGGCAACGATAGATTTTGCTTGTTCAAAGTTCTATTGACTTACATAAGAGTAAGTTATTAGTAATCTCAGCAAAAGAATTGCCACATATACTTTTAATACTTGATATAAATAAATCTTATAATTTAAGTAAACTATATCATTTATTAACGTTATTTATAATCAAATCTTGAAGTTTTTTTTTATTAACAACCAAGAAGGTAAACGATCTCTAAGCCCAAAAAGAGCCAAATAAATTTGAAAGATGTGTTATCTTGACTCGGTCTTGTGTGACCAAAACGTTTCTTAGTTGAGAAAAACATGTTAAATTGGGTTGTTGAGAGAAAATCTCTCAGAGATAGTTTTGAGGGGGTTGAGATGATGAGTTTGGCATTTATAAAAGATACAATGTTCTCCTTGAGAAAATGTAACACAGAAACGAGCCCCTTACCTATTACCGGAGCCCCCTCAAAGAAACTCATCGTTCTTTCCTCTCTTCTCCGTTCACATTCACTAGTATCAGAGCTCACTTTGATCCTCAACTCCCAGAACGCCGCTATCTCGAGCTAGCGTCGGTCACAACGACTGCGCCTCGATCGACGACTCTACTTGCGATCGATGACAACGACTCTGCCTAGGTCGACGACTCTCCTTGCGATCGACGGCGGCGACGACGACTCTGCTGTTGTCGAACCTCCTCTATTTCTTCATCGATCTCACAGGTGGCCGTTAAAATTGCAGCTTCCAACTTTTTCCCTTTGTTCCAATCTCCTCAATTGCTTGATCGATCTCTAAGCTTGGTCGCCTACAAGCTTTGGTCGATCCGCCAAATTTGGAGTTAGGGTTGAAATTACCCTAGGGGGGTGAATAGGGTAATTTCTAATCTAATCCAATTGATGCCAAATTAAAACTTATTAACTAATATCCTAGCAAATATGATATACAATGAAATTATGTGCAATGATAAACAATAAATAATAGGCGATATAAAAAATGAGACAATAAGAGTGCGCCAAAACAATCACATACACAAGGATATATTCATGTAGTTCAGTCAACCCTCGACCTATGTCTCTGCTCCTCACCCTAGAGAAGATTCTCCACTATCAACACAAATAGAACTACACAAATCTGTTTTCAACGCTCACCGATAATGTTTACAAATCACACGATTGTCAATACCACAATACACTCCTCCTAAGTGTTGGCCGACTCGTGTCACATTCCTCAAATGCTTGGAATTACTACCTCTTTCTAAGCTTTTACAATCAAATCACTCCTCTTGTAATTGACCTCGTTCTTCTCCCAACCACTTCTCTAAGTATTCTTGTGTATTACAACATGTTCTCTCAATAATAAGACACAGATAAATTTATTTGTTCTCTAATACAAGGATGAGAACTAAGTGTAAGCTCACTCTCAATGAATCACTCACCACAACTCAAATATATAATATGTGAAAGTACTTAAGCTCAAATTGATTGTGTGTGAAATCAATGAGAAAAAATAAAATCAAACTCAAATTAATCTAGCAAATAAAAATATAACAATTTAAATATAAACAAACTAGATAATTGAGTTTAGAAAACTTCTCCAAAGAGCACAAAGAGATATAGATGAAGATTTGAGGTTGAATTCCTCAAAACGGAAATTGTAAGCCTTCTCTTTATGAAAACTTCTTCACATAAACAAACTCACTTAAAAACGTGGAAACAAACTGAAAAACTTCTCTTGAAACTTTTGTTAAAAACCTTGAAAAACTTCTTGAAGAAAGTGGGAGGGTTTAAACTCTCTTATAGCCTCAAAAACAGCAAGGCACAAAAACTAGCTGTTACAGTGCCGTCGGTCGACCGATACGCTGTTTAGTCGACTGATGAGATGACCGTTGGTTGATTTTAGAAAGCTATCGGTCGACTGATGCAAGCCATTGGTCTACCGAAAATATTGTTCAGTCGACTGATGGAGATCGGTCGACTGAGCAGAAACTTTTCAGCAATTTCAGAGCAGTTCATCGGTAGACTGATGAACAGTGTCGGTTGACGAAAAAGCGTGTACAACCCATTTTTGAACAGTAAATTCAATTTTCAAAGTGCGTTTAAAAATAGCAAATAAATTTTAAAAATTATGAAACTTTGGTAAATGTTTATATGCATGAATATAAACAGGTTAGGAATTTTTTTAAAATATCATTCCCCGTTTGTGAAAACTCATCATTTTGCAAAATCTCAAAAAATACGAGTTCGTTTAAACACTTGATTTTGAGAAAACGATTTCAAACACGTTTAGAAATTCTTTTGAATGGATTAATAGATTTTGTAAAAGATATAAAACATTATTGTCCAAATAAAGATGAAAAATATGAAACAAGTATATATGTATAAGGATATAACTATTTATTTCATATTTTATACAATTTAACTTGAAAGCTATAAAATGAAAACGTGTATGTGTGTAATATTTGAGTTTTTTAGTATAATCACACAAAGTATAAAAACTAAACTAGAAACTATATACCCAAGCTAAAAAGTCTTTGTTAAACTTGTTCTCGGTAGAGGGATGAAGCGCGATATTGGATCTTTGACTTGAATGCGACGGCTTGATTCCTATTTCCTTCCAACCTCCTTTAAATGTCATCGTGAAGCTCAATTCCAACCAACCTCTAACAATGATCTTTGTGTAAAATACCTAACAAGCAAACACAAACACTCGACAAACGTTGTTAGGAATTGTTTGTTAATCATTAAAACCAGATTAGATAGTAGGTTCATAAAAATGAGACCTAACAAGGGTTTCAAGAGAGGGTTTTGGGGAGAAGAAGGAATAATAGAGAGAAACTAAAAGTGAGACGAGCTCAGTCGCGCGAGCTTGTTACCGAGCGGGGCTGTAAAGTGGTGGGATATTGGGACTTGTAGTTAGGCCTAGGTGATCAGTACTCTATGCTGCCCCGACCATTCCAAGTTGGGTAGTGAGTTGTGTGGGCTAAGCGAAGGTCTGGCTCACTTATCTCTTGAAGCGTAGGGCACCGCATAAGGCTGGTTTTCACACAGTAAATCATCTCCAAATCTAGTCAGAACTAACTTCGACAAATGCTTATCCATTCAACACCACTAGGTGACGATCTCGTTGGAATTGGAGTATCCTTTCTCAACTCGAAACAGTTAGGTTCTTTTAATTATTTATTTTTTTGTATCTAATTTTTTTTATTTTATTTTTAGTATACATGTCTATATACCAACCTTATACATATTTTAAAATTAGATTTTAGTTTTAGTTCTCTACCGATTGGCTAGTAAACTCGTTCTTTCAGACCTAGGAAAAATTGATAAATTTAATGACAGTAATTATGATATGTGGCATAGAAAAATAGAATATGTTCTTATTCATGACAATATCAATGATGTAATCGAAACTACTGCTTCAACCCTTACTAATAAACTTATACCTTAAGAAAAGAAATGATTTGAGCAATGAAAGTCGAAAGATAAAAAGGCAAAAAGTTTAATGCTCATGTTCATGGAAGATAACTTAATCAAAGTTTTTAAAACTTATAAGACTTTCATGGACATGTTGAATGCTATAAAAGAAAAATACGATACCGCCTCTGAAGTTAACATTCAACTCCTCTTGCATAAGTATAATTCTTGTCGAATGCAAGAGGGAGATAATGTCGTAGAGCATATTAACAAGATGATTGTCATGGCTAAGAACTTATCCACTGCTGGGAATGAAATCCCGGAAGGAATGCAAGTGGCAGCTATTTTAAATAGTCTCCCCCCTTCCCTTGCTATGGCTGCCACTACGTTAAGAATAAACTCTGCCATTAAATCTGTCACTAATCTTTCTATGCACCTAGCTATAGAACAAGACTTAATAGCCAGTAGGAAAGAACCAAAATTGAATATGGTGTAGCAAGAGCTGAATTATGTCTGCCAGAGGCATAATGCTAGAAGCTATAAAAACCCTGGTCCTAGTGAACCACAATCACGAGGACCGAAATCGTAGCAGTTCAAGAGAAAGAAAGTACCCTGCGAAGCCTGCTACAATTGTGGAAAGTTCGGACATTTCAAGCTTACTTGCTCGCAAGGTGAAAAACATGAGAATAAGAGAGGCTATAAACATCCAGAATAAGGCGGTACTAGCAAAAGAGAATTCGTCGGTATGACAGAATACAATGTTGTGATGACGGATATCAGCGGTTGATGGATCGACTCCTGTGTGACTAGACATATCACAAAGGACAAGAGTGGAGTCTCAAAATTCACCGAGCTGAAGAAAGGAGAACATAGAATCTACATGGGAAATAATATCAATCTTGATGTAGAAGGTATTGGTTCGTATAGATTAGATATTAGGGGACAGTATTCTTGTTCTCAAAGATGTATTCTATGCACCAGGAATTCGGCGCAATCTGATCTATGTTCTCAGTTTGATGAAAAATGGACTGGAAGTTAGGTTCTACAATAATCGGGTTCTATAGGGAAAAATAATAAAGTGTATGCTATGAAAAAATATGTGCCTGAGCATGAATTATGCATTCTTCCAATAGTTTGTAATAATTCTGATAATAAAATTTTAACTTTGAACTACTTGTCCTTGTTTGCGTCAAAAGTTGACTTTGTCATGGAATTCATTATATCTTCGGTCGATTACAATAAATTCACAACCTTTTATTTTCTGAATCTATTACACTGTCATCAGCATCTTAATAGTGATAATATAATATTAGTCATGCGTATGGCAGCAGCCTCAGATCAAATTCTCAGAGATGAGCCGTGTTACATATAGCGGTTGCCCCAGAATTGCCGGTCATGCAGTGATATAGAAATCGTTGATTGTATATTCATTAATCAGGGACTGATAGGGATTAGTATCCATTGTGATTTTTAGACAGCTACAAATACTTTGAGACGGGGGTATTTGTAGGACGTCAAAACAATCGAAAGATAATCCAAATACAGCTCAAGAAGGAATTCATCCAAAAAGATCAGAAAAAGATAGACGTCTCGCAGGAGACAGGATTTGCCTGGTCTCGCAAGCGGAAGTCTTTTGCATGTTCTCGCACGCCGGACAGACTTTGCTGTCCTCGCACGCGAGACAGTGTTTGCTATGTCTTGCATGCGAGGACAAGTCTTTGTTGTCTGCACGCGGAGACAGGTTTGCTTGTCTCGCACGCCGAGACAGGTTTGCTGTCTCGTCACGCAGAGACAGCTTTCAAAAGCTCAGAAACTGTTTTTTAAAACCCGCCAGACACACGTGAGCCATTAAAACTGTACAAGAACATTTGGGAACGTGTGGCGAGAATCCGGGTGAATAACACCACAACAATACGGAGGTTTGAAACGTGAGAGACAGTTACAACAAAGACTGACCAGAAGTTACTTGTTCCCGGACAGTATTTACTGGTCTCGCGTACTTGGCCGAGACAGTCTTTACTGTCTCGGGCGCTCGAAGGGTGGTGTTTGTGGGTAGTAACACTGTCTCGAAGCACTGTTTCATCCTAGAGGCTAAATTCCCTTGAATCGTTTTTTGCAAGGAGGCGCCTGTCATTTGGTAGCACTTCGGAGCAGACAGGAAGCCAGAGTTTTGAGCTGGGAGGGCTGGTCCGGCAATCCCTGAGATTCGCAGGCTTTGACTTGATTTTAAGAAGAACGACTATTTACTTTGATAGATATCGTTTCAAATTCTCACTTCGATAAACGAAGGACAGACATTTAAACCCCTCAATGAGTTCAATTCAGAATCTCGTGATTTTGGTGGTCCACGAGTCAAGTGCTCCCCGCCACAGCAAAAGCTCACGCAGAGCATCCAAACAACGATCCTTGCGTTTGTTTCTCAAGATTGTTATTTTTCTTGTTGTTGTATAAAGGAGTTCTTATAAAAGGCCATATCATCTTTTTTTTTGAATG
>NC_033797.1:20163125-20167602 GCF_001876935.1 Asparagus officinalis
AAAGTACAATATCCCTGAATCGTATGCATACCTGCAAGCCCGTCACTCTGAGGCGGACTGGATATGCCAAGGATAGATATCGAGCTAACTCCAATGGCCGACGCTGCGATAATAATTCATTCATTAGTCAGATAGAAGATCAGGCAAGAGGAGAAGAAGCAGATATGTACCGGTAGATGAATCGTTCCTGAAGAATGGTCTCTCGGTCCCTCTGGAAGTCTGCTCAGCCAGCATGTCAGCTAATAAGCCGGCATCCGGCTTTGAGGAGCTTGGTCCCTCCATCGCAACATCTGCAGGGTAACCTGAATGTTGAGAGATGAGGAAAGCTCGAGAAGATACTTTCAGCAAAAACGGGAAATCTTCCTTCCCCATGCTTAAGGAAAATGACATTGAATGTGGATATACCTGAATAAGGGACTGTGGGCTCGACATTATTCATCTGTTCGAGATCGATGTTTAGATCGATGCCCAAAGACCCGTCATGAAGGGCGTCGCACATCTGTCGCACAAAGCAATCCATGTTATCAGGTCCAGGAGACACTGGACCCGGTGGGATTTCGCCCTCTTCGAAGAACCCTGAAGCATAAAACATGGTTACAAATCCTAAAAGGTAAATCACCTTAAAACAATGAAATGTTACCTTCTCCCCTATCGGAAGACCCGAAACATAATGCATCTCATGCAAGGCTAGCCCTATCGGAAGACCCGAAACATAATGCATCTCAGGCATGTAGGTCTCTAGCAAAGCCAAGAAATGGCGACAGCTGACTGGGATTCCGTACATGGTGGCTCGTATGGGCGCATACAACCCACTGATCTTCAGATCCCTCTCCCAGCGCGCCAAGACGAAATCAGTCATGCGCGCCCACCACCCTTTGGCTAGTGAGGAAGCCCAGCCATAGCATCTGGGCTCTGGTGGAGGTAATCGCCTCCCCAGAAGAGCCAGACGATTACCCACAGTAGAGGCAGCTGCTGACGTCTCACCTGGGGGGGCAGGATCAAGGCCCGTGATCCCTGGGCAAAGACCACGAATATGGTGATACCCGCCAGAACCAGGGGTCTTGGAATGAGAGGTATATCCACACGGGACTCGCTCAGCATCCTTAGTGAGATCCCAGGACATCTGTCGCCTCACGGCCTGTCTCCTCAAATGGGTAAAAGAATATTGGCGGGGAATGGATGGAATGTATAAAAGAGCTCCTCCATCAAGAGTTAACCAGTGCTCCTCAGGAAGAATTAACGCAACAGGATCCTCCTTGTGATCTCCAAACAGGAAACCCGGCTTCTTTAAAGCCTGGGTAGAGGCAGAATTCGCGGTGAAGGAGGCATCTGTAATGAGCTGGCGTAAGCAGTGACGCCCTCCTTCACGGATCAAACGGCAGGAGTCGTCAGAACGATCTTGGTCAAACTAGGGGAAGGGGCTAATGACTTGCCCAATGGAAGTGGAGGAGAAAACCTCCCGGCTACAACCAGCATTGGCATGAGCAGGAAGACTACCCGCGGGGAATTCAACTGCAATAAAATACAAAGATGGAGTCAGAAAATCCGTCTCATAAGAAGAATGATAAGCTCATTCACGGAATAATTGGAGAGACGATTTTGAGTGTCCTACACCGGAAGAACGGTATGCATCATCACGTGAACAACGTGGCAACATATACCGAACTACAAGGTGTAAGACAACACAAGAATCGCCCCAATATATCCGAAGACTTGAATTGGCTAAGCAAAACAAGTCCGAAACCTTAACCTCCGCGAAAGAGGTATCGGTTCTTCCTTAATGACCCGCTAAGGGATCAGTCAGGGATACAGAAATAGAGAATTCTCACCCCTGAAGGAAAAGTCTGCCGGGAAAGACGTCGTGGGAGCCTCCTCCTCACTGTGCTGCGAATGGGGATAACTCCCGGAAGATCGATGGTGACGAGGAGACATCGGAAATCTGCAGTGAAAAGCAATCTGTCAGGTACAATATGAATACACGAAATTTAAGAAGGGAAATTAAGCACTTGGACTTAAAATCCTATAAATAAATAGGATTTTACAGTTAAAGTCTAATTAAACCTACCAATTTTGTGCCCGCAAAACAATGATCGTTTTCGCGGTGAATTTTGGTGAAATACCCAAAATACCCTTCGTGTTCAAGGCCAAAATTCAGGTCAAGGACACGCGTAACCCGGGTCATGATCATCACATTCGATCATATAACACCCCGGTACCCCACAATTTTGGTTAAATTTTGCAAATAAACCCTTTTTGCAGAATTTAGCCAATCTTGCATAAAAAACCCCTCTACAAATTTCGCACTTGGTCTCCACATGCATTTATCGAAATTTGATCAGGGGCTCGGGGTTTAGACCCCTCGTATATCAGCCCCAAAGTCGTGTCCCTTTTGCAGATAAACCCCTCTAAAAAAACATTTAGGGGCTGTTTTGCAAATAAACACCACCATTTTGGTTAAATTTTGCAAATAAGCCCTTTTTGCATAATTTAGCCAATCTTGCATAAAAGCCCCTCTACAAATTTTGCATTTGGTCTCCACATGCATTTATCAAAATTTGATCAGGGGCTTGGGGTTTAGACCCCTTGGATTTCAGCCTCAATTTCACAGCCCTTCTTTGCAAATAAGCCCCTCCAAAACGTTTAGGGGCTGTTTTGCAAATAAACCCCTCAAACAACTCCTTGATCCTATTGTAAACCCCCACGAATTTTGCAAATAACCCCCCCAAAGTTTCGGCCATTACCTCTTTTGCACAAAACCCCCGAAGTCTACTACAAGAATAAAGATGCAATCTTTACAAGAAAATAAGAGGATTGTAAAGAAGAGCTTACCAAATCAAAAGAGTTTTCTTTAAGCTTGAAGATGAAGGAGGGAACCCTACTTGGAGGAGCAAGTGTTTGGCCGAATTTGCAAATAAGACACCCAAAATCCTAGCCCCTCTTGAAGGATTGATGGATCCTTGAGAACAAATCAATGGAGGAAAGAAGTTTGGGGAAGAAGAATACACAAAACCGAAATAGGGGGGAGAGTTCGGTTTTGAGAGCTAAGTAAGAGGGGGAATCTTCTTTGAAATTTTGAAAAGAGGGGGGAAAACAAAAGGGGTAATAGAACCAAAACAAGGGAAAGGTAAACAACCAAGAAAGAGAAAAAGACAAAAGGGGAGAGGGGGTGTCTCGGCCCCAAAACCGAGACACCCTAGGGTGTCTCGGCCTTGGCCGAGACACCCCAAGGTGTCCCGGCCAAAGGCGAGACACCCCCGGGTGTTTCGGGTCCTATTTCGTCCTCATACGCCTGTTTTGGATCCGAATACGCCCGTTTTCGTTGGTTATTGGATGTTTTGATGAAAATCAACACCACTCAACATTCGATGCACGAAACCCTAAGGGTCAACGCCGGTCAACGCGTAACCCTAGGTCAACGCCAGTCAACGCGTTGCGACAAAAGTCAACGTTCGAGGATGAAAATCCATACCAATCAACGTTTGATGATTCAAAACCCTAAGGGTCCACGCCGGTCAACGCGTAACCCTAGGTCAACGCCAGTCAACGCGTTGCAACAAAAGTCAACATTTGACGATTTGAAACCCTAAGGGTCAACGCCGGTCAACGCGTAACCCTAGGTCAACGCCAGTCAACGCGTTGCAACAAAAGTCAACATTTGACGATTAACCCTAGGTAAACGCCAGTCAACGTGTTACAACAAAAGTCAACGTTTGACGATTCGAAACCCTAAGGGTCAACGCCGGTCAACGCGTAACCCTAGGTCAACGCCAGTCAACGCGTTGCGACAAAAGTCAACGTTTGACGATTCAAAACCCTAAGGGTCAACGCCGGTCAACGCGTAACCCTAGGTCAACGCCAGTCAATGCGTTGCAATCAGAATCAACGTTCGACGATTCAAAACCCTAAGGGTCAACGCCGGTCAACGCGTAACCCTAGGTCAACGCCAGTCAACGCGTTGCGACAAAAGTCAACGTTTGACGATTCAAAACCCTAAGGGTCAACGTTCGACGATTCAAAACCCTAAGGGTCAACGCCGGTCAACGCGTAACCCTAGGTCAACGCCAGTCAACGCGTTGTGACAAAAAGTCAAACACACGATGATCCGAAACCCTAAGCCAGCACAATATGGCGGAAGTAGTTCAAAGTCAACTCAATAACACGAGCCAAACTCAATTCATCAGCTGCAAACTCGAGACTCCGACGACGGCCAGACGATAAACGCAGCGCCGGAAGAACCTCGGCTATTCGTCAAAGCATCGAATAGACCAAAAATCGAAGGGGCCAAGAGTTGAAGCTAACCACAGGTCCCTTATACCGACTGAAGGCCGGACCAATCATATCCAAAGCATTCCGGTCTCTTCTATAAAAGAAACGAGGCCGGAACGCTTTGGAGGGGGTATCTGTAGGCATCGAAAATTGCCTATAGGTCTCCACAAACAGTTCAGTGTTAAAGAATAATGATGAACGTCACCATCTG
>NC_033797.1:20168452-20181115 GCF_001876935.1 Asparagus officinalis
TGTGAAGTTAATCAGATTGAACTTTACCGGGTACGGGATTGAATCTTATTCTTTTGGATAGGGACACAGAATACCCATCTTCTTTATTTCTTGAGCGGACATCAATGCATTTACCTTATTCTCCAGCTCTTTTATCATCTCGTCGCCTTCATCTCTCTTCGAGCGATGTTGAGCAGAAGCAATTGGATCACCCCCAGTGTTTTTTAGTGGTGCAATTGAACCACCCCCACTATTATTGTTAAGAGGATCCGTTGAACTACCCTCAGCGTTATTGTTATTAAGAGGTTTATCAGCTATAATGACTTCATCCACTTCCGGTTCACTGTCATCAACATCATTCTGAGTGCTGCAGCTAGATTCAGCTTGCTGACTGGACTCAGGAGGTTGAGGTTGTTGAGTTAGCAACTCTCTCATTTGTTGAATAGCTAACTCCATCTCTGTCTTCATCTCAGCTCTAATTTCTTCACGTTGCTTCGTTAGAGCTTCTTGAAGCATTTGAGCAAATTGATCAGAGGTGATCGTGAGTACTTCTCTGGTTTGTCTCGTGCTAGACATTGTATCATCAGAAGCGATTGCAGAACAAGTGTCCGAGAATCTATCCTCCGAGGACATTCCTTCTTGCATTCTCTTATAATCTCTACGTCTGATAGCTGTTAACTGGAGTCGAGACATCCGTTGGGCAATTCTTGAATTGACTTTTCCTCGGGATTTGAGTCACTTGAATGCTGTTTAGACTTTCTTCTATCAGCTACGTTGATGGTGACTTCAGGGAATTCATCATCTTGGGCTGCTGATTTTCTTTTGCGGAAATGTCTCGGCTTAGGCTTCGACGATACAGAGACTCTTCGTGGGATGGCTTCTCGTTTGAAACAGTCATATTCTGATAATGCTGCTTTAACGAGTCGCACACAGGAACAATGAGAGCTTATTTCTCGAATAATTCTCTTTCGAAATTTATTCACACCCCCAACTTGATAATACGATTCATTTGTATGATTGCCAAAAAATCGTATCGTCTGTTGGCATGACCTTTCAGGTATGACGATATCATTTGGTGAATGCGTCTTCTTCTGGGGGTGTAAAACCTTGTTGGCATTCTCAGGACAATTTATTACTGTCCTTGAACGATCCAAGGTTATGTCGGGAGTCACACGTTTAGGACCACCCCTTTGTGAGCATGGAATCTTAACGGGCTCCGAATGCTGATTTTGCATAAGTCCAGACTTTGGAATCCAAACTTGGCGGAGTTTCGGTGGTTCTTTGGTCACCGTTTCCTTCCTCCTTTCTCGTCTTTGTTGTAAGAGAGCACGGGCATGAGCAGCGTTTGCACGACGTTTTTGTACACGTTCTTTGAGGGTCGAGCGAGCCCTCTTGACAAAAGTCCATTCATCTGCCGTTATTTTAGCAGAGATATGAGTGATTGGTTGTTGAGACAACTGAACCACTCGATGTCTCCTCGACTCTAGGTCCGCGTGATAACGAACCCCGTCGGTTTGTTCCAACGCCTTAGCCATTTGGCGAGCGCGGCGTTGGCGTTGTCTCTGACGAGCTCTTTTCGTCAATGCCGGCGGGCTTTGATTCGATGACTCTTTAACTAGATAAGAGCCATTGTGAGCAGAAGTATTGCGAGTGAAATTCTCAGCAACAATCAAGCGAGAATCTTCATTTTGTGCCTTCTTTGGCATGTAAGTCTTCCTCAATTGTGAGATCCTCTTGTACTTGCGAGATAATGAAGATCTTGAAGAGGATGATGAGAGATATTCCTCAAACTTGGTTTGGTCGAATTCGTATTCGACCATGGATTCAACTGGAATCTTGATCGGCTGCGACACGACGGTCTCGGCAGCGAGACCGTTGGCTCCCACTGTGGTCGCCAGTTTGTTTTCAGCAAAAGTTGGTTTTGTTATGGAATTCATTATATCTTCGGTCGATTACAACAAATTCAAAGAAATAGTCTTTTTATAAGACTTCTTTTACACAACAAAATGAAAATTACAACTCTTGAGAAACAAACGCAGGATCGTTGTTTGGATCGCTGCTTGCGTGGGATCTTTGCCTGTGCCGGGAGCGCTTTGACTCGTGGACCACCAAATCACAGATTCTGTCGGCCCGCGAGACAGTAAATATTGTCTCGGGAACAGTATCTGTCTGGCAGTTTTCGTTGTAACTGCCTTCTCACGTTTTCAAACTCCGTTATTTTGGTAGTTATTCACGTGATTCTCGCCCACGACGTTCCCCATGTTCTTTGACAGTTAATGGCCACGTGTCGGCGGTTTATAAAACAGTTTCTGAGCCTTTGAAAACTGTCTCGCGTGCGAGACAGCAAACGCTGTCTCGCACTGCAAGACAGCAAACACTGTCTCGCGTGCGAGACAGCAAAGTCTGTCTCGCGTGCGAGACAACAAACGCTGTCTCGCGTGCGAGACAGCAAACACTGTCTCGCACTGCAAGACAGCAAACGCTGTCTCGCGTGCGAGACAGCAAACGCTGTCTCGCACTGCAAGACAGCAAACACTGTCTCGCGTGCGAGACAGCAAAGTCTGTCTCGCGTGCGAGACAGCAAAGTCTGTCTCGCTTGCGAGACAGCAAAGACTGTCTCGCGTGCGAGACAGCAAAGACTGTCTCGCGTGCGAGACGGTCTATGTCCTTTTTTTCTGACTTTTTGGATGAATTCCTTCTTTGAGCTGTATTTGGATATCTTTCGGTATTTTTTGACGTCTACAGTCCTATAATATTTCTGAGTCTGAATTATGTCATTCTAGACTAGTACATGCTAGTATTTAAAAAATAAAAGAAATTATCAAAATGAACTTACTTCTTGCACTATTTAATGTTCAATTACCATCATGTGACTATTGTTTAACTGGTAAAATGACTAGAAAATCTTTTATTGGCGGACAAAGAGTCAATAAACTTTTAGGGTTGATACAGTCAGATATTTGTGATCTCCTAAGTGTCAAAACTCATAGTAATAAAGAGTATTTTATTATTTTTATTGATGATTATTCCAAATTTGCACACGTCTATCTTATATCTAGAAAATTAAAAACTCTTAACTACTTTAAGAGATATAAGACAGAAGTTAAAAACCAACTTGGAATGAAAATCAAAATTTTGAGAATTGATAGAGGTGGGGAATATAACTCTAAAGAATTTGAAAGTTATTATATTCAGCATGGAATTAAAAGGCATACAACAATGTCGTATACACCACAATAAAATGGTGTTACTGAAAGAAAGAACAGAACATTAATGAATGTAGTTAGATATATGTTGTCTCATTCTAGTCTCTCTAAAACTTTTGGGGAGAAGCATTGTTAACTGTAAACTACATTTTAAATAGAATTCTCATCAAATCAGTTATATCTATACCTTATGAATTATTGAATGGAAGGAAACCTAATCTGAGCCATCTCAGGAAATGGGGATCTATAGCCCATGTTCTCATTCCATACCAACTTAAAGATAAGTTAGATTTTAAAATAATAAAGTGTAGATTCATAAGGTATTCAGAAAAATCAAAAGGTTATAAGTTCTACAATAAAAAAGGGGTCATTGAAAGCAGAGATGCTACATTTCTAGAAAACATAGAAAAGGGGAACAAGTTTGAGAGGAAACGGAACCTCTAACTATAATAGACGATGATTATTACGGTGTTGTTCCCATTAATGACTCTGATATTGTGAATGAACCTAACATTGAAAATGATTAAATACATATGAAAAATAATGTACCTCATCAACCGGTTGTAGGCAACAAAAGGCCAAGAACACAATATTTATGGATGGATGATTACTATTTATATTCATGTGAGTCATCATGTTCCTCGGTAGATACAAATATAGAAGAACAAGATCCCTTAATCATCTCTGATGCGATGAAATCGCATGAATCAGCTTTATGACTAGAATCCATGAGAGAAAAACTTGATTCAATAGAAAAGAATAAGGTATGGGAGTTATGTGATCTACCGAAAAATAAAAAAAGTCATAGGGTACAAATGGGTGTTTAAAAAGAAATATAGTGTTGATGGATCTATTGATAAATTCAAAGCACGGTTAGTTGCCAAGGGTTACAACCAGAAAGCATGAATAGATTTTTAGTAGACGTATTCTCCTGTAGCTAAATTTGCATCCATTAGAATTATTTTGTCTATTGTTGCATATCTTGATTTACGTATTCTCCTGTAGCTAAATTTGCATCCATTAGAATTATTTTGTCTATTGTTGCATATCTTGATTTGAAATTATTCCAAATGGATGTTAAAACTGTATTCCTTAACGGAGAGTTGAAGGAAGCGATATATATGCAACAACCTGAAGGTTTTCAGGTGAAAGGACATGAACATAAAGTTTACAAATTAATGAAATCTCTATACGGTTTAAAATAGTCTTCTAGACAATGATATCTCAAATTTCATGATACAGTCCCTAAACTTGGTTTTATTCAAAATAAATTAGATAATTGTGTGTCTCTTGAAAAATAGGAGTGAATTTACTATATTATCCTTATATGTGGATGATATATTGCTCGTTGGAAATGACATAGAAATGTTGAATAAAATCAAGGCAGATATCAGCGAAAAGTTTGAGATGAAAGACATGGGAGATGAATCATATATTCTTGGAATTCAAATAATTCGAAATAGAAAGTCTAGCATGCTAAGTTTAAATCAAGAAAAATATTTAAGATCGGTTCTTAAAAGGTTTGGAATGGAGAATTCCAATCCGACGCCAACTCCGTTAGTCATGGGAAAGAGATTATGTAAAGAGCAAAGCCCTGGAAAGGGACAAAATCCATTAGATGTTCCTTATTCTCAAGCAATTGGAAGTTTAATGTATGTAATGTTGTGCACCAGGCCTGATATAGCTTATGCTGTAAGTCTAGTCAGCCGATATCAAAGTCATCCAGGACCAGCACATTGGGAAGCTGTTAAAAGGATTATGAAGTATATCAGAGGTACATTGACTCATAGATTAGTTTTTCAAGCCGATTCGCTTGATCTCCTCGGTTACTCCAATGCTGATTTCGGAGGTGATAAAGATGATGGAAAGTCCACTTCAGGACACTTGTTCATCTTTGAAAGAAGAGTTGTTTCTTGGAGTAACAAGAAATAATGGTGTATTGCTAGATACACACAAGAACCTAAATATATAGCTTGCAGTATGACAACTACATATGTTGTCTGGATAAGACGATTTTTGATTGATTTAGATCTCAATTTGTTAGAAGGACCTAATGATATTTATTGTGATAATCAAGCAGTAATTAGCATAATCAATAATGCCGTGAATAGCTCTAAAAGAAAACACATTGAGATCCAGTATCACTATATTCGAGATATTGTAGAAAATGAAGAAGTTAAAGTGACTTGTACCTTACTACAGATATGATTGTTGATCCTTTGGCAAAAGGAATACCAACAGAATCTTTTATCAAACGTGTAAGTTTGATGGGACTTAGGAATAAATAAATCCAAATAAAATTTTATGAATAATAAAATAAAGAGTTACTCTCTATAAATAGTAGAAGTAATGGTAAGAAGAAACATCTGATCTCACGGATAGTGGGAGACATGTCACTTGGTTAATTTGGTCAAATGGGAGATGTTATCTTGACTCGGTCTTGTGTGACCAAATCAACGTTTCTTAGTTGAGAAAAACGTGTTAAATGGGGTTGTTGAGAGAAAATCTCTCAGAGATAGTTTTGAGGGGGTGGAGTTTTGAGGGGGTGGAGATGATGGGTTTGGCTTCTATAAAAGATGAAATGTCCTCCTTGAGAAAATATTATACAAAAACAAACCTCCCTACCTGTTACCGGAGCCCCTCAAAGAAACTCATCGTCATTTCCTCTCTTCTTCGTTCACGTTCAAGATGATTATAATCAAGGACTCAGGAGGATCTTTAGCAAAAGGTAATCATTCAATTTCAAAATCATAATCATAATAATAATAATAACAGCAACAACAACAACAACAGGGTAACATACTAAGAAATCCTTTATTTTACAACTCTATTTCTCTCTCTTATTATTATTTCGGTCTCATATTTTAGAGGAACCTAATTGTATAATAGTATATATTTTTGAAGATGCTGACTCAGATTATTTTGGATAGAAGTTGTTGGGCTGGTTTTAAGTAGCGGTGTTTGAACTAATAACTGGGCTGTCATTGACATCGACCTTTACAAATTCTAATTATAACTTTATTTCGTGTAAAGAAACCAATAGCCACTTATTTAATACAAAAATAAGCTAAAACTGTAAAAATCTTATCAGCTGCATTGTTACGGGCATGTCTTTGGGGAAATTTCTTATCCTACAACTTCATGCAAGCCTCTATGCTTATGTTTGTCACAGTTTTTGTTAAAGAAAAATGCCTCAGGGACCCCAAAATAGGGGACCCTGAGTGAGACATGCGAGGTGTCGTCTCTCTGTCCCGTGATGCACTGTTTATGAACAGTGCATCACGGGACAGGGAGGCGACATCTCACATGTCTCACTCAGGATCCCCTATTTTGGGATCCCTGTAGCAGCACGCTTTGTTAAATTGCTCATGCATCGTTTATATAAGGAGGTCATCATAAATAAGAACGTTGGGATTTTGCATCCACCCTTATATTCTCAAACAGAAATAACCTAATTTATTATTTATTTATTTTTCATAATCCAGCCCGAAATTGAACGTAAGACCATGGGAGTCATATACATCCCAACCATCTAAGTCATCAGTGTTTGGTAGAAATAACCGAAGTATGAAAACCGTACAATTTAGTAGTCTAAACGAGGTATGCAAACAGATCGGATATGGATGAAATATGATACTCGTCATATTCATATTTGCTTACTAACTATGAAGGTAGATCCAAATACGAATTTCTCGATAGGAATAATACATATCCATATACACCAAGATAAAATACGGATACAAATAAAATAAAAAAAATACCCCTATGCAAATCTAGATATTTATTAGTAATTCATATCCTTATAAAAAGACCCCTTATACGGATTCCTTATTAGCAAAAGGTAATTCATATCCCAATTCATATCTTATAAAATTAATACTTAAAAGCAGACATCAGGAGAGGATCAAGGACCAGATACTCCAATTTTGGGCTTGGAATGGGCTTTTCAACAGTGAAGAAACCTACATTGGTGCGACTTGAAGTGCTTTTGTGCATTCTAAATTAAACACGCAAACGTGTATCAACAGTAAACACCTACATCCTTCATGCCATAATCAATAAAGAGGCTCTATAACCTTATGACATCGTCTACTTGTAATCTAAAACAAGATTATCTAATCTTAATACTATTTAGATAGGTTAATGACACAATAGAGCATTTACAACGAATACATCACGTATGCACGCGCTTTTTTTTAAGAGAGGCGCTACAGGCACACTCTAAGGCACACCACCAACCACACTCCCTCTCTCTCTACAGTGCAGGTGGCCCCACATGTGATTTTTTAAAAAAATCATATGTGGGGCCCCCTGCACTGTAGAGAGAGAGGGAGTGTGGTTGATGGTGTGCCTTAGAGTGTGCCTCTATCATTTCTTTTTTTTTAATGGACAGTATGGAGCTCAACATCATTATAATGACACCCGCATGCTTCATGCCAACCCGATGCCAATATGTCTCAACAATTTTCGTATGCTACATGGTCAATAAAACAAGAAGGTTAATATATATTTTGATATTTATTGAATGTTGTGGTGGAAGTAATTTCTACATTTGCATGGTTTGCATGATTTGCTGGAGAATGAATTATTTTCTTAAGAAAAGGAAAATTAAAGCGTGAAAAGCGTTGTGGGTTTGGTGTGTGTCGACACAATTAAGAAGCACGAATGACTCGAGTTTACATCAGAAAGGGACCTTTTGACACAGGCAGAAAAGGTGGAAGCCCTTTTTCTCCATGCCTAAGGCTAACTCAAATGTTTGGCAACATATGCAACAATAAAGGTAAAATATTTAAAATAAAAGAAATAAGAAACAAAAGGAAAAAAGTTTTTTTTTTTTTTAGCTTTGCTATATGGACCTAAAATATGGGACCAACATGGGGGACAAGTGAGATGCCCCCCTCCTATTGCATAATAAGTTGCTCATCATTACAGTGACCAAAATATGAGACAAACTGGGCAACTCATTATGCAATAGGAGGAGACACCTCACATGTCCCTCTATTGGTCTCATATTTTAGGTTCCTATAGCAAAGCTCTAAATGTTATAAAAACCAAATATCATCAAGGTTGACCACTTGGAAGCCTTATCCGCCCAAAAGTTGAAAGTCTGATACGAATGAAGTAAATAAATAAATAAACAAAAATGCAGCCACTTTTAGTGGCCAACATATCTTTGAGTGCGCTCTAAGATTTACTCATCACTTTTTTTATTGCATCTTCATACTTGTCAGGATTACTATAAATTTTGGTCATATGTAGCCGGCCATAAAAGCGAAAGAATACAAGTATTGTCCATCATAGAATTTCATAAAATGGAACAACTTCGTTGACGAAAGCTTCTAACTATAATTTTAAGTT
Organism: Asparagus officinalis; assembly: GCF_001876935.1. Classification (NCBI taxonomy): domain Eukaryota; kingdom Viridiplantae; phylum Streptophyta; class Magnoliopsida; order Asparagales; family Asparagaceae; genus Asparagus; species Asparagus officinalis. Next base: position 20,176,996 of record NC_033797.1, read on the forward strand.
TCTATTTGTTAATGCATCCAATTTGGCTTTATTAACGTCATCACTTCGTTGTTTTCATCAGCAAGTCTACAAGTTGTGATCTAGTAGCCTAACACGTCAAGCTCATTATCGTCATGTCTCAGCCGAAAACTTAAGGGTGTCATTTGCATTTCTTTAAGAAAAATATAGTTCTTTTATATTGTATTGCATTGAAATAATTTGGTCACTTTGCATTATTTAAGAAGTGGATAATGTATTTATATATTAAAAATTAGAAGAAATCATCCAAATGTACCTTGGAATTTAAGATAATCAAGCAAGGAAACATGCTTGACAACAATAAGATAGCAAACTAGATTCCTTTCACATAATGCCCATGATGTAAAAGCACACGCTAGTGAATAAATAACAAAAAAGCGCCAACGTACATTTGGAATCATCACAAAAGAAGACTTAATTTGTTTCCATCAAGTTCTCAGTAAAATACCATGTAGCTTGGAATCATCAAGTTCTCAGTAAAATAGCATACCTTCTGGCATTTGATGCATGAAGATATCCCTCATCGACAAAGACTATTGAACCTCCACTCTTGTGAACGCCAGAAGTTGTGATCGCCGATGAATATAACCTTGTGATGAAAGTCTTCGCCACAACAGCAAAGATTTTGTTCGAAAATTTTAGCTCATTGGCATGCTGATACAGTTGAAAGTGATGGGAATCACAGCCGTGTTGCTTCCCTGTGCAAAGGATATCACTATCAGCAAGAGAATATCACAAAGAAGAAAAACATCGCGAAAAAAATATAAAGCGTAATAATTTTCACATATGGACCATGTTAAAGAGAAACAAGTACAAGTTTGGCCAAAAATAGAATCAATCATATTATTCATGCTTCTGATAAGGACAGGTCTTTTACAAAGAGAATGCTCCATTGTGAACCTGACTTTGTTCATAGATGCCTTGCTTGTTCAACATGAGAAACTTTTTCAATACATACTTCCTATATAAATATGTCGATGATGAGAACGTAAACTTACTTTATTCGACCAATGATTGTTTTGCTAGAGAACGTAAGAAACGAATGAGGGGCTTCTTCGCTCTGGTCAACTTGGAATCGTCTTTTGTATCACTTTCTTCAGCCAGTAAGGCTTCTTGGATTGATTGCACTTGTCGAACAAGTTTTCGCAGTTCCTGTTGACAGAAATTAGGTGTGGAGCTCACTGATCACTTCTACATCGACTGTTATAATCTAAAAGGAATATTGCTCAAAAGTTTATAGAAATGGGGCACGTAGTGGTATATAATAAAAGATAACCAAAAGTTTCCAAGGAAGAGGACTTTATGGGATTTGGGATTTGAACAAAGTTTTTTTTTTTAACATATAAGCTGCAGAATCAGATCAAGCATAAATGATACAATAGGAAATTTGTAGTAAGGTTTTCAAAGAAGAATAAATATCATTGCCTAGTAGCCAACAAGAAAATGGCAGCAATTGCAAACAATATATGATTAATGATAAACAACCAGTTGGTATAAGATAACTAACAGCAATTATGAACAAGGCAGAGAGAAAGAAGATCCTCATGAATCTGATACCAATAATCATAACCAGAAGGCCCAGAACCTTTATTCCTCTACTAGAAACAAACTCCATAAAGCTTCACAATTGCCTTATCTGCTGTTTTTTTCACTTTTCTTTTATTTATTTATTTTTGTCCTTCTGTCAGTTGTGGAACCTGACTTACATGGAACCTACATAGCAGGAGGACCAATAATTAATGAATGTAGAATTGCACCCCGACTGCGGAGGCACGGGGGACAGCCCACCAGCGGCAGTCTAGTTAGCCAATTGGAGGGCGGGGGTCTGAAGGCAGCGCCCTGGAAAAGAAAATTGCATTTACAGTCCATATAGTGTGGGTATTTTTGTAATTTTGGCCTTATTGACAGAAATTCTGTGACAATATGCATCTTCAGCTGCTTATTCTTTCAAGTATCCAAAAGAGAGAAACAAAGACAGTAAGAAAATGAGATTTGAGTATGAGAGGGTGAATGTAATTCTTGTTGATTATTAGTGGATCCGTAACCTGGTTATACTCCAAGGATGTAGGTATCACATTGATTGCCAGACCTTTGCAATCTACAATATTAATTACGCTGTGTCGCTACCACTTTCTCATCAAAAACTTCTTCAAGAAATACTTTTTTCAGTCATTTCAAGTTCTGCTTATCTCTCATCCTCTTTGGGGATCCATAACAAAACCTAAGAGCTCCCGAAGTGACCCATGCACCCATTTTTCACTCTGTTGGTTCTAGTCCCAACATCTAAATCAACATCCTCATATCTGTACCACAAAATGTCTCTCAATCCATAATAAGACACATGGTAATGGATGAAAACAAGAAACACGTAGCTGCCAAATGGAAAATAGCACGTTTGTAACGTAGCCTTCTTACAGTAAGCAACTTGCTAGTATTAACTCTGTTATTAGTATCATATTATAAATCAATTAATAGGTTACTATCTTGATTTTATTGACCCAGACTGCTATTCATGCTCATATACACCCATCTTTGACGAGAGGTAATGACTCAACAATATAGTTGGATGCTCATATTCTGATTATACATAAAATGGTTTTAAAATGTAGCTTTACCTGTCGGTCATATTCAATATTATGAACTGAGTAGACTTCTTTTGTGATTGATTGATCTCTGTAAATAAGGCCGTCAAACCATCTGGCCGCTACCTCTATATGATTTCCAGATCCCTGTTAGAAACTCCCATTACAAAGAATTTATCAAATTAAAATGGCATAAGAGTGTAGCACCAGTACAACACAACTACTTTGAAGTCTATTATCCAATTTTACTATCTAAAAGTATCTTGCTTAATATAAGGGATATAGAAATTGTTCTCCTACCTCATCATCAATGTTCTCTTCATCCTCATATGTCATATCTTCTTCAGCTTCATCGGCTTCTATAAATTTTGATGTCCCAGCAGTTAAAGCCTGTAGCCTATTATTATCCCCGTCTCTAGAAGCCTGAATTAGAGCCTCCATTAGCTCTGGTTCTGCTTCCCGCAGAAGTCTTCCTACCATAAGGTATAAGATGATCAGCTCGTTATTATGTACTAAATGAAAAAAGTAAAGAGTGGCATTTTTATAATTTTCGCATAACTTCAATACAAGGGATAATAGATAGGAGAAACAAGAAACTAAATACAGCAGCATGACAGCAGCAGCAAAAAATTACATATGTAAATGATAATGGTGCAAAGAAAGATTAACAACGCATTTGGAACTAAATGCCTCCTAGTTTTTCCCCTCCTTTTTGCATATAACTACCATAATAACTATATGCGCCTAAAGTGCATGTCCATTTTATTATGATGGATCAGTTTCTTCAAAATATACCAGTACAATCCAAACTAATGATGTACCAATATTTATAATCATGGATCCAGATAGCAGAGAAATAACTCGACTATGATTTCTCATTTAATAGCAGTAGGTCACTAGATGTATATAATAAAACATCGTGGAGTTACTTGGCTGAACTTTCCCGTTCCCACTAAACAAGCTTGTTCTTGTCATTTAACTCTAAATTGATTTCCAGAAGTCTACTCTATTGATGAAGTGCAGTATTGTGGCACTTCACAATCTTAAAAGCTTAAAATAAATTTAAAGTAGAAAAAAGTTTTCGTGACCTGATGCCATCTTTCGAGCACTATAATCGTTGTTCAGTAGGCTTAAGAGACTTTAAATAGCAAGCTGCTTCATCGAATCAAACCAAGAGCAACCTTATCCACATCTTAAAAGAATAGTAGAGCTCTATGCAGCGATAATTTTGGGCATTTTCTCACTTTTTTGCAATGGAGGCACTAGGTAACTCATAGGTCAGGGCTATATTTTGATGATATTAGGGCATCTAACTGCTCAACTTGACTGCTTGGTACAGAACTAAATGAAGAATGGACCAAACTTTTACACATGTTTCTCCACAAGGGCATATGCTCAACAATCTGTTCAATGAAACAGTTTTAAATAAAGACTTTCCTATTGCTCTATGTTTGTACCTTAAAACAAGAAATGGTTGAGAAAAAAATTCTGCCACATTTCCTCTATGGGTGAACTATAAT